>NC_143521.1:23946202-24266202 GCF_031878675.1 Megascapheus bottae
GTAAAAGTTTTGGAAGTCCTCCTAACAGGGTTAAAATGTCTTGCACTATTTTAAATTTAAATGACAAAATGAAATTTTCAGACGTAGTGAAAGATTGTATGTTTCAGTATGTCTTTACCAGAACATGAGTGATGTGATAGGAAAAATAATGGGTCACATGTCCATGGTATTGAAAATGAAGAACATGAAAATAATGCTATTTTTCATGAGCAGTGTTAATACACATTGTATTAATGTTTATAACCATTAAATGCCTATTCCATGCCATCTTAATATATGAACGGTCAGATTTATAGCATACGTAGTATCTATAAGTTTCAGTAATTTATAACAGTGAATTCTGTATGTCCTTAAGCATTAACTGTTGATCTAGGTAGTAGGCAACTTGAAACTGTTTGCCTATGGGTAAAACGTGTCGCCTCATTGTCTTACTTGGAAATAATGGTCACCTGAGTTTTTACTTAAAATTGTTTAAATATTATGTAAGATGTAAGACAAAGATCTAATAATAAACTATTAAAACATAATTATCTGTCTACTTAACAGATTAGCTTCCCTTCAAACCTCTCACCTAATAAACTGCAGTAAAGTACGTTGGCAGCCTTTTAGCCTCTGGATTTTAAAAAATGTTTAGTTGTAACACATTTTAATGAATCACTTACATCAATTACAATATTCTATTGTAATTATACCTATTGATGAAAAATGACATAATGTTTTGCTATATATACAATGAGCATAATTATAAAATTAGGAAATTAACATATTTATTGCATTAATTTATCACTTCTGATAATTAGAAAATATTCTTTTGAATATGAAAATAATTTCTTATTTCTCTATAAACAGTATATTGTTAACTATGGTCACCTTATTTCCAACAGAGCATTCAAATCTATTCTTTGTAACTAACTGCAACATTAAACACATTGACCAATCTGTCTGCATCCGTTTGTTTTTGTATTTGCCCCAGTCTCTGGGAACCTTTTTCTCATTCAATTTCTATGGATCCAAAGTTTTAGATTTTAGACAATAGTAAGATCATGCAGTCTTTTGTTTTCTTTATCTTGTTCATCTGAATTACAGCGTGACTTCTATGCTCATTTACCTTGCTATAAATAGCAGAATTTCCTAATTCCCTTAATGAGAAATAGTCATGAGTAATTATTATGAATATGATAATGATGATGATCATGATAATGATCACGATGATGATGATGATGATGATGATGATGATGATGATGATGGGCACTGAGGACTCACTCCTGTAATCCTAGCTACTCAGAAGTCTAAGATCTGAGGATCATGGTTCAAAGCCAGCCTGGGCAATAAAGTCTGTGAGACTCTTATATCCAATGAACTACCAGAAAAATGGAAATGATGCATCATGATAGCCTTGAGCTAAAGAGCTCAGGTACAGTCCCAAAGCCCAGAGTTCAAGGTCCACAAATTGCAATAATAATAATAATAATAATAATAATAATAATAATAACTTTATATAGCCCATATTTCCTTTACCATTCATAACCGATGGACAATTATTTTAGTTCTCTTAGTTTATTTTTCATGATAATACAATAAAATGAGTTTGTGTCTCTTTGACACATGAATATTATGTACATGAACATATATGTAAATTCATTAATATACATACATATATGTATACATACATATGGGATTGGTAGATCATATGGCGATCCTAATTCCAAATTTTTGAGAAATTTCCATTTTTGAATAATAATTATTTTAGTTTAGACTCCCTCAAACAGTGTATCCTAACTTATTTTCTTCAAATCCTGACCAACAACTTATTTTTAATAATAGACATACCAGACTTAGGCAGTAATTAATTGTGGTATTCATTTATCTTTCTGTAATGGTTAATCTTTTTTCAAACTCCTTGGCCATTTAAATGTATTATTTGAAGACATTTCTAATTAAATTTAGATAACTATTTGTTACTTTTTTCTTTGCAGTCTTTTGTAAATTTTTTCTTTTACTTTTTTTTTTTTTTTGCCAGTCCTGGCCTTGCATTCCGGGCCTGAGCACTGTCCTTGGACTTTCTCAAGGCTAGATCTCTATCACTTGAGCCTCCGCACCACTTCTGGCTTTTTTCTATGTATGTGGTACTGAGAAATCGAACCAGGTCTTCGCACATTCTAGACAAGCACTCTACCACTAGGCCAAACTCCCAGACCTGTCATTTGTAATTTTTAAATTTAAATTTTTCATTCAATTGAGTTCATTATATAAATTCTGTTTTAATCACTTTTTTAATATATAGTTTATGAATATATTCTTCCATTGTGTAGTTTTAACCTTAGTCTGTTATTTGTTTCCTTGGCTACATATATTTTTTAATCTTTATTAATCTCAAATGTGGATCTTTAATATTTGTACTGACAATTTTATAATGATAGATTCTTGTATGTTCTTACTAAATTTAATGTTATACTCAAAATATTTTTGATATACATGCTGTCAGGTATAATACATTTTCTGAAGAAGTATTTGATCTATAGCTCTATTTTTGTGCAGACCAAACAGCTCTATAACTTTCAAAACATTCTGAAAATTACACAAATAAAATAAGCTGATTGTTCTGTCTCTAAATTTTTATTCATGTATATATGTATACCCTATTGTTTTATTTACTGTGATTTCTTGCTTAAAAAGTAGTGAAAAGCAGCTAGGAATCTCTGCTAGTGGCTTTTATAGAATAGAGCTTTCAGAATGAGTTTCCCTGTTAGGTTCGATGCTCTTGTATTCTGATCTAAACATATCTTCTTTATTTCTCTGAACAACAGGACAAGAACCTAAGTGTGGAAATGGCCAAATGTATCTCCCAGATTATCTTATACAAGGGAAACATGATTTCCCACCAACTATTTTTTGTTCTGTATATTTCCTCAAAAAGTACTTGAAAAAGTGGCAACAGCTTCCAGTGAGTGCACAATGATGTGATCACTAGTGATTTCTTTGTAGATGTCTTTTACTTTAAATGGCAAAATGAATATGAAAGAAAAAAATTTAAAACACCATTAATATACAATGAAATGCAATAAGGATGGAGATTATTTTTAAGATGCAAAACTTATATAGAGCTGCCAAACCTAGTAACACTAAAAATGAGTGAGTTAAAAAAAAAAAAGAAGATTGCCTCCTGAGCTTTCAAAAACCATCAGACACTCAATGTGCAGTAATGACTGAACATATTCACTGTACTTAAAGCCTATATAAAAAGAAGTGTCTAGAGAAATTTGAATTAAAGAAGATTCGGTGAAATTTGCCTAAGTACAGAATGCACATCTATTTTGAATTTCCTTGCTTTTATTTAAAACAAGTGGCAGATAATTTCACAGCTGTCAGTTAATGCACATAATGAATGCCTTATAAAAGGAGGAAAGCATGAAGTTGTATTCATGTCCTCCAAGTATGTAAAATAAATTCAAAAGGATGTCAAGATCTGGTATGAAATGAAAAAATGCAAGAACATTTGGTTTAGCAATATGTGGGGGTTGTTGGGGCAGAGATGTGGGCGAAATCTCTCCCTTTCCCTTGTCTTCAAAGAAATTCACTCAGTAAAAGAGTGAACTGTTTCATGTGTTGTATTTGCACATCACTTTCCCTAGGCCTTATTTCATGGCACATTGGTGACATGGAGTTAAGCTTTAATTGCTTCAAAACATTTTGTCTCAAATTTATGACTAAAGTTTGACATTATTCTTTTTAAACCATTTTTTAAGTCTAGACAAAAATAAAGTATAGTTGCCTTTATTGTTAATCTCATTTTGTTACTTTATCTGACTTTGTTACCTGGTATGTTGTATGTACATGTATTTGTTTATTTGAAGTAGGGCAGGAAAGTGGGGGGAACAAGATGATTGGAATGGGGGAGAGGGAGAGAAATGTGTACAAAAACATGAGAAGTAAATGTAACTGTAACCCATCAATAAAATAAAATAAAATAAAACAAAAAAGTATGGACATTGTATAACTGGGGAAAAGTATAATGATATTAATCAAAGAAGAATTGCTTAAAATTAACATTGGAAGGTTAAAATAGCATAAATTGCATCCAGACAGACAGGCTGTTAAAATGGCATTCAATAAAATTACACCAGAATCATTTCTTGATTACTAAAATCAAAGATTTTAAAATCTTTATCATGCTCATCACATTAAGTAAAATAATCTATACATTTAATAAATAGAATCTATAATATTAGGCTTGCTTAAAGTTATTAAAAACAAAACCATGACTGTATCTATCTATCTATTTATCTATTTCTAAACCTGGTTCAGAGTGGCTTGAACTTAGGGCCTGAGTTTTTCTTTTGCTCAAGCCTAGTGGTTTATTACAAGACCCATGCTTCACTTCAAGACTTTTGGTGATTAAATGGAGATAAGAGTCTCATGGAATTTTTTTTTTTGGCCAGGATTAACATTTACTGGAGATTCTCATTCTCTGTCCTTTGAACAGATAGGATTATGGGCATGAACAACTAACTGATGGCAGGCTGTAGTTGTATTTGTAATATTTTGAGAAACCTTTATGTTGATTTTCATAGTAGGCTTTGCTAGCTTACATTCCTTCCAACATTGCAGAGCTCTTCTGTGCATTCTTGCTAGTAGTCTGGTTGGACTTAGATGAAATCTCAATAACTTCTCAGTAGTGAAGATCATGAAATGGAAAATTCAGTTAATATATCTAATGTATGGAATATCCTTGCCTCACAGCACAGCATAGCACAGTGCTCTGTAGAGTACATTTTTAATTATCCTTGTGATCCTGTGACTCACTAGAGTGTGTGGCCTACTGACACTGCCTGAGAGCGGGCTATGCACCACTAGCTGGGAAAAATATTTTAATAAAAAATTAAAGACATTGTTTTTACTAGACACATTTTACACCTACCTAAAGCCACAAATGTCCTAAGTGAAATTATGGAAGTCAAAATACGCAGAGGTTTATTTTGGATGGAACTCAACTTAATCACATACTTAAAATGTGAGAATGCATTTGAACAGGGAATGATAGTCCCCTTTCTTACTCATGGGATTCTTCCTGGTTTGCTTTATACACTTTTCCAAAAAGCCCAATAACACTTTCACACTATTTGCCTGTTTTTGTAATCTAGTTTAAAGAAAGAAGAAAAAGAACATCAATGTATACATTCCATGTAATTTATTTTTCTATCACATATTTGAAGGGCAAATCACTCTAAATTGGAGGAAATGTTTTCATGATGCTAGCTAGCACTTTCCATTTCAGTATGGAAGGCCAGTCTCACTCTCATAACAAAGCCAAACAATCATCTATTCCTGTGTGAGCTCTGTGCTTTTTTTTCCCCCACAACAATGGAGTACACAGAACACTGCCATATTTATGCTAGTTTCCAAAAGTTCAATCCTACATGGAGAAACTGGCAGCAGCTCTCACCCAGGTGCTTTTGGAGCTCACCCAAAGTAAGCATGCCCATGAAACAAATCCAAAGCAATAGTGAACAACTGGTAGACATTAGGAACCCCAAACTGAACCTCAGAAAGTAAATAAGCATGTGCTTATAGCAATTGGCTCAAAAAGGATAGGAGATTTATCTTGCAGACCAACTTTGTTCCTTCTGAGTATATGCAGATGGGCAACATTTTCATATCTGTAATATGTGTGTGCATATCTATATATTTGTTATCATTGATCTGACAAGCCTGATGCAATATGAGTTCTTAAAAGAAATACAGGCATTGTGTGACATTTATGATATTTTAATAATAATTCCCACTAACAAAGGCTTACATTGTATAATGTATCACATAAGCAATTAAATAATAATTAGTAAGGAGACTGAGTAAATAAATAAGCAATCCATGCCATTATTAACTATCTTGTAGAATATGTAAATAAAGCATCTCACACAATAACAAGCATTGATAATGAATTAGATATCAAATGTACAGAAGTAAATCTAGTACTTAAGTCATCTTTTGATATTAGCAGTAGGACATGCTACCTCAGAATTTTATTGCAGTATCTTCCACAGGTTATTGGGAAATCAGACACATCAAGTCATAGCATTTACCACAAAAAATTCTGAAAATAGTTGTTATTAGTAATAGTTGAATGTTTATTTATAATCACCAAATCCTTTATCCCCCATGGATTGCAAGGATCTGATAAACATTTACAGGGTAGATTTGACCAATGAGTCTATGATTTATCAGATCTAATGAACACTTTTTGGCAAAATCCAAAGAAAGGCTTAAAGACTGAAAATAACAAATAAACATGTTGAATTACTAAAATTTTGAAATGCAACTGGTAGATAAAGCCAAGGTGAGTATTAATCTCAGCAAACATGATGCAGTCTTCTAGAACTGCCCCTATGTAAATTGTGTATCTAATAATCACACATGTAAACATACCCTTAACAATATTTCAAATGAAGTAAAATTCATCTTTGATTCGGGGACTGAAAATAGTTTCTACTACTGCAGGGGGCACAAAGTTCATACAAAAATAAATGTGTTCTCTGTGAAAATTTGAAGGTTTTTGGACTTGAAATGATCCTGTTATATTTAATATGCTTAGGTTAGAACTTTGTGGTTATTTAACCAAGTAGGATGTATTTGAAAATGAGCTACATCTTTTTCCCCATGCTAATTTCAAAAATAAGTAAAAATATGTAATTATTAATTGAAGAAATACATTTAATTCTGAAGCAAAAGATGTGATAAATTGAACTGCTAATTAGCAGTTTCTTCATTTGTTTGGTATGGATAGTTCTTTTTTTAATGGCAATTGTAGGGCTTAAACTCTGGGCCTGGGCACTGTCCCTGAGCTCAAGGATACCACCCTACCCTTTGAGCCACAGCACCATGTCTGGTCTTCTAGTGGTTATTTGGAGATAAGAGTTTCAAAGAATTTAGTGCCTGGTCTGTCTTTGAACCTAGATCCTCAGATCTCTGCCTCTGGAGTAGCTAGGATTACAGGCTTGAGCCACGTCATCCAGCTTATTATAGACAATTCTTATTTTCTCCAATTTCCGGCTATTTTTTCTTGACGTTCAAATTCTCTTCACTGCTAATAGTCTTGGCTTTCTGAATAGAAACAACACCATATAAACCATAAAAGTCCATTAGGTTGCAAATAATAGGAACATATGTGAGGATGGTATGCACATATATGTGTATATGTGTGTGTGTTTGATTATATATTTTTATGTGTGTGTTTGTGTGGGTGCACATGTATATGTATATGTATAGACATATATACTGACATTGGAATACAGTATTTTCATATATAAATATTTAACTAGTCCTTGTCTACCGACACTGGCTAGCGTTTATTTTTATCCACTATTTTTTATTGTCGAGGCAATGTATCTCAGAGGGGTTACAGTTACATTCATCAGATAGTAGGTGCATTACTTCTCACACATTGATACTCCTTCTCATGTTTTCATCCCCATTTCCCTCCTCCCCACCCCCCAATCATCTTGTTTTCCCCTCTTCCCTTTCCTATTTTAAATAAACAAATAAACATATATACAATATACCAGGTAACAAAGTCAGATACAGTAACAATATGAGATTAACCAAATGACAACAAAAGCGAAGAGAAATAACATAGTACATAGTGCAAGATAAAGCTCTTGTTTAAAATATTTTTAAATAATTTATGTATTGAAAAATATCTGCTTTTGAAAGATAAGCAAAGTATTTCCTGGATTTCAGTAGTTTCATATCATAGAATTGAAGTTACTACTTAGCCAAGAGCCAGTGTCTCATACCTGTAATCCTAGCTACTCAAGAGGGTAATTTATTAGGATCATAAATATTCAAGCTAGGGTGGTCAAGACAGTCCAGTAAACTATTGTTTCAAATTAAATACAAAAAAAATAGAAGTAAAAAGTGGAGATGTGTCTGTGGCTCGATTGTAGAATCCTAGCCACACACACACACACACACACACACACACACACACACACACACACACACACACAAAGATGATTATTCCTAACCTCCCTTATCTTTCTTAATCACTGCCTTAACATGGGCTCAAATCTTCAGGGAAACAGGCTGACAAGTCTGACAGATGCTTCTCCATGAATGCTTCAGTTGACAAAAAATCATATCCATAGGTACACTGTCCCTTATTCCCCTCATTTCTTTGGCCAAAACTAATAAAATAGTAGTTGTTAAACTCTACAGGTTTACCTGATGTAAGGAAGAATTAGAATGTCTGATATAAGGCCAGTAAGTTTAGTAGGAAGTTGCTTATATACTCCTGATGTATATATTCTGTGTTCTTCCCTTGCCTTGAGTACAAGCAGGATCTAAATATATAATACCCTATCATTCACATTCATTACTGAATTTTACTTCAACATAGGGAAAATTTGTAGATGTCTCAGAGGACTCATATAACTGACTGAAATAATCAAAGGAAAGTCACATGAATAGGCCCTTACTTAATCAAGTGAATTTATTGAAAAATAATATAATTTCCCTGAAGAGATTCTCTTGGTGGCCTTGAAGAAATATATGTGCAAGTATTCTACAACTGGAAGGAAATGAATCTGTCTATAAATGCATACACTTTAACTTCAATTCTGTGTCTTAGATGAGAATTTTTTTTTCCAGTCCTGAGGCTTGAACTCAGGTCCTAAGCACTGTCCTTGGACTTTGTCAAGGCTAGGACTCTACCCCTTGAGGAACAGCACCACTTCTGGCTTTTTCTGTGTATGTGGTACTGAATAACCAAACACTCTCTGCCACAAATGAGAATTTAAACTTATCTAATGAATGTGTTTGTGTGTGTGTGTGTGTGTGTGTGTGTGTGTGTGTGTGTGTGTGTGAGTGTGTGTGATACTACTGAGATTTGAACTCAATGTCCAAGATTCATCATAGGCTTTTTTTTTCATGGCTGGTGTTTACCACTTGAGCCACACCCTCACTTCTTAATTTTGGCTGCTTTGGTATTGAGTATGTTAGATCTGATACTGAATTTGAACTAACATCCTCTAATCTTAGCTTCCTGAGAAGAGTAATTAGTATGAAAGGCAGAAGCCACTGGCACCAGGATTAATCCTTCTTGATTACAAATACGTTATACTCCAAGTTATAGATCTAGATAAGTCATTTAACAACTCTTTGATTATTGAGATTATAAGATAATAAAAAATATATGAATTTAAGTTCTACATTTGACTTCATCTCAGATCACTAGCCACAATGGTTTGGACATGTTCTATGCTGTGTTGGAATCCTGATGAAAACTCTGGAGGCCATAGTTGTATAATGGAAGCCAGGAATGGTGACTTATACAACTGCACAGTCCTCTCTCTGTCTCTCTCTCTGTCTCTCTCTCTGTCTCTATCACAAATGGAATGCAAGAATTAGGGTCATGCAGCCTGCTAGCACTGGTATATCCTCTGTTGGCTTACCACCACCAGCAGCAGTTGAGGGAGCTTGAGGTGTTGATTAGAGAGTGACAGAATCAAGGTGATTTGGGAGATACAGGAGGAAGTAGACATAATTGGTGGTGATTATTGGAACACAGCTGATTTCAGAGAGCCTGGGAATGTGGGCTTCCCATCTTGGCCATGCCAGTGCTGAGATGTCTGAACAAACAAGGTGAAAAAAAATAGCCATAAGATAGATGTGGAATTCAAGAAAAATAAGAAAGCTGAAAAACAAGACAAATACCACTGGGGATTGTAATTCAGCGAAGGGTGCAGCTAAAGACAATGCTGATTCTGAACCTCCCCTGCCTTTGGGCACAGTCAGAGCTACCAGGGTCCAGAATGCCACAGATCCCAATACCTCTGAAGATCTAGAAAGGTACTGTCAACATCTGGTGCTGGTCCTGCAGCTCTGCAGTGAGTTCCAACAACTCAAGCTGGAAAAGGAAAACCTACAGAATCAAGAGGAGAAAGAGAATGAGAAGTTCGTCTGTGTGCAGAAAGCCTTGAAAGCAGAACTAGAGCTTCACAATTTATCAATAAAGATGTTGGTTTCGGGAACATTCAATTTACATTCTGCTGTGGTCCACATGGTGCAGGTGGCCAGTGAAAGAAAACTGGAGCACGGAGGTCTTGCCTGTAACCTGCAGGCTTCACAGCAGTGCATCACAAAGCTAGAGATGACAGTCTGCAGTCACCACCATGCAGAATGAAACCTACAAGAACAACCTAGAGCTCATTAAAGCTCTCAATAACATGAAGCTGTGGCCCCAGGAAAAGGCCAGAACCTATGAGAATCTGGAGGAAGAGAATACTGAGCTGTAGGAGTGGCTGGAAGTGCTTCTGATGCAACAGAAAACTGCTATGATGATCAAAATTAACAAGTTGGAATACAACAAGCACTAGAGAAGTGGGAAGAGTTGGAAAGAAAACATGCAAGAATTGGTGACAACATTAAAGTTGGAAAGAGACACCTGACAGAGGAGAGCTCCATGTGGAAGAAGAAGGTCCAGCAGCTGAGCCAACTGAGAGAAGAGAAAGAACAAGTGGTGGGGCAGGTGTTGGACCTAGAGACCACTCTGATGCTACAGAGAAAGGAGATGGAAGAGCTGCCATTCTTGCAGCTCAGGCTGAGCAGTTGTTGTTCCAGACCTACCAGATGAAGGAGCTAAAGAACATGGAGGAATGTCTTCACATGAAGACACAGGAAAACTTGACCCTTGGTCTCTAGAACCTGTAGAAGCAGGATCAGCTGCGGATATTGGAGAAGAAGGCCAAGGAATGAGATCAGTATGCCATGACTCAGCACAAGATCTTCAAGACAAAGAAAAAGGAACATAAGACCATGAGATGCACAGTTTTGCTCAATCCAGTTCTGAAACATCAGCTGGTTCAGCCACAGAATGCCTTCCGGAGGCTGAAAAGTGAGAAGGAGGAGCTTGACAGCATCCTACACTCTGTGCATCAAGTGAAGAAATGTCTGTAGGCGAAGCTGGACCAGCTAGAGGAGAAATTAAGACAAAAGATGTGGCTGGCTGCTTAACACATTGTCTCCTTTAGGGTTTGTTGACTATTCTAACTGTAACACTAAAAATTCTAAGGTAACTTCAAAACTGTGGCACCTGCAATGGTGGTAGAAGACCGAGTTTATGTGTTTTTCCATCTCTGTGATTCACACAGACACTTTCTCTCCTTCCTTATCAAAACAAATAATCTCCTATACATTGGGTTCTTCCATTCTAATCTACTATCAATTTTGCCTATAGATTGTGGGTCACAATATCCGACTTACCAGTTATAAAAGCATCTATGTTGTAAAAAAGTAGTCTATATTTTTTAGCAGTAAACCCTTCATTCTGTGGGCCACCAGTAGCTACTCATTTATTTATAATGAATCATGTTATCAATTCTGATATGATAAACGGAATCTTGTTAATTGTAGGTGGCTGTGGTCTGTTTCCGTGATTTGGATCATATTTGAATATCTAACTTCCTTTTGGAATAATCATTATTAAGTTACAAGAGGCCTTTTTAATTGTGCTAAACATAACAAAGTAATTATACTTATTTAGCAAAAGAATTGGATGAATGGATGTGATATAAATAATTTGGTCAAAATAACATTGAGCTCTTGTTCTATGTTACCTTCCTTTAAAGCATCTGGTACCATGTCATGTGTCAGAACAGGTCACCAGATGAGTGGAGCCTGTTTTATTTATTCAGTTGTCATGTTCTCATGGAATTCTTTTTATGGAAAAATCGCATCACTGATTTAATAAAAAAGGACACTGTTGGAGAAGATGTAGCCATATTGTATTTCTTCTAAACAAACAACAAACAGTATTTCCAAGATAAAATTGCTAAAGTTGATGCTTTCCAAAGGGTGGGGGAAAGTCAAGGAAACTGGCCATGATGTACATCATAAAAAGCATAATTTTTTATTGTAATTAATAGAGGGGTTACAGTTATATTTGCCAGGTAGAAGAAGCATTACTTCACACACATTAATACCCCTTCTCATGTTTTTGTCTCTATTTCTCTTCCCACTCCCTCCCCTCATCTTGTTTTCCCCCCTTCCCTTTCCTATTTCAAATAAACAAATAAACATATATACAATATGTTAGATTACAAGGTAAGATACTGTAACAATATGAGAATAACCTAGAGACAACTAAAGGGATGAGAAATAACATAGTACATTAAGAACTACATTCTCTCATTATATAGCTCTTATTTCTATATCCTGGAGGTCCTTTCATTTAGCCTCATCCTATATGGCATTATGTATCTAGGTTTTAAGCTATTGTAACCCTCTGCTAGGAGAGTCCAAGGTTTGTACTAATTGTTCCAATTGAGGGAAACCATTGAGCCTATGTTCCTTTGAGTCTGGCTTACTTCACTTAATACGATTAAAAAGCATAATTTTTGTGTGTGATGTATCCAGATATAGATAAAATGTTTCTTTATGTATCTTGAAACAGTGTTTGTAGAAATTATTTATTTTTCAACTATTTCAAACTTCCTCTTAAGCTCCTCTTCAAAGAAACTAAAGAGCACTTAAAGAAGGAATTTTTTTAATCACTAGTGACAACTTTTTTTAAATTGGTGCCAGTACTGTGACTTTAACTCGTGGTCTGGGCACTGATTCTGAGATTATTTTTTTCAAGGATAGTGCTCTACCACTTGAGCTACAGCTCTATTAGAGGCTTCTATCAAGTAATTAACTGAAAATGAGAAGTAATGCACCCATTGCTCGATGAATGTAACGGTAGCCCCTGTATACATTATCCTGACAATAAACTACAATTTAAAAAAAAAAAAAGAAGAAAACGAAGCTGGGTGAGGTGGCTCATGCCTGTAATCCTAGCTATTAAGGAGGCTAAGATCTAAGGATCAAGGTTCAAAGTCAGCCCAGGCACAAAAAAACTGAGACTCTTATCTCCAATTAATCTATAGAAAATGGGAAGTGGGGCTTGGCTCAAGGGTAGGTCAGTAGGCATGACCTGAAGAACTCAAGGACGGTGCCCAGGCCCAGGGATAGGGTGGTAGTCTTAAAGTGAAGAGCTTAGGGACAATGCCCAAGCCTAGTTCAAGCCCCATGAACCACACACACACACAAAAAATGAAATGAGAGTCCAATGTACTTT
The DNA here is from genome assembly GCF_031878675.1 of Megascapheus bottae. NCBI lineage: Eukaryota > Metazoa > Chordata > Mammalia > Rodentia > Geomyidae > Megascapheus > Megascapheus bottae. The sequence continues at coordinate 23,959,314 of NC_143521.1, forward strand.
CCTTACCACTGACTTCAAACAGTGATCCTTAAATCACAGCCTCCTTGAGGAGTAGTATTACAGATGTGAGCCTCCAATGCCAGGTCTTTAAAGACTATTTATTATCATACAATAGTAGCATAAGTGACAATTTTGTTGTGATATCACCAAAGTTATATAAGGCAGACTCTGGACAAACTCATCTGCCTCTCACACTGCCTATCCTGTCTCTCTCCTCAAGCATCATTTCTACAGGACACATTGTTCTGTTTTCATATATGCAAATACAAAACATCAACAATAATATTCCTCATTCAGGCTCTTCTTTCAGTTTCTCCTCTCCCACTGATACTTCTCCACAAAATATAGTCTGTTTTCTTATTTTTTGTCTTTTACCATATATTAGCAGAGCCAAGAATTTTCCTCACACCCAGTATTTCAAAGGTATGTGTATTATATTTAAAAGAAACCAACCCCTCTACTGCTTGCCCTCAAGTTCCTTATTATTCAACAGTTTCATTTGAGATTCTCATACATTTTCATGGAGACATAAATGAGTATACATATATGTATATATACATATATATGCATTTAAGAACCTAAATACTTAGTATATATGAAAATGTATGTTCACGTATATGAATGCATGTGTATATATACATATATATAAACATATAAACATATATATGTATTCATAAATATCTATTTCCTTTATATCTAGCTTACACAATTGAGCAAAAATATGTAATATTTGCGTTTTGGATCTTAGTTGATTGTATTCATCATGAAGATCTTTATTTCCTGTAAAATATATCATTTTATTTGGTATATAAACTGATTCTTCAGTTCAACTATTGTGAAAGTGCCGGGGCCAGCCGGCAGCAAACCAGGGTTCGCAGATTGGGGTTCCTGAAATAGGGGGCAAGGACTAGGAAAAAATAGAAGAGGGACAGACACACCGGGTCCGGGATGTCTGCAGCCCAAGTATAGACTGCCTCGTTTATTGCCAACTCCAGCTTATATCTCTTCTTGAAACCAGGGAACTTCCAACTGTTACATTCATATGGTAAATCTCAGGTAATTTAAACAGAATAAGGCCATAAAACAAAAGACAATAAAGCCATGGTCTGATGCAAATCAAGGTACAATTTGATTCTACTCTGGCTCCCAACATGAAAGGAGGTGCAGTCAACATAAGTAGGTGGGTATCTTTTGTGTATACTTACTTATACCTCTACCGGAATAGTGGAGTCATAAATTAGGTATATTTTTAGTTTGATCTTATATTCCATAATGAATTTCACAGTGGTTGCACTAGTTTGCATTTTTACCACTTGTGTATGTGGGTTGGTTTTCCATATATCCTCTTCAGTATTTGATGGAGTTCACTTTCTTGATAATAGTCATTTTAGATGGTGTGAGGTATTATCCCCATCCTGCTATGACTTGTATTTCTTTATGGTTAGAGACTTTTTTTTAACATTTCTCCTTGTAATTATTCAGCATTTGCCATTTCTTTCCTGAGAAATGCCCATTTGCCCATTTATTAACTGAATTATTTTTTTGCTGTTCAAATTTTTGAACTCATTATAATCTGGATAGTATTCCTTTATGCACTGAATAGCTATGGAAGGTTTTTTCCCATTTCAGGGACTGTCTCTTGATTCTGCTAATTGCTATTTTATAGAGCAGAGATCTTATACTTGACAATTTTTTAAAGAGAATAATATATATGTATATATTTATATATGAAGCAATGTTTGTTTCATTATTTTTAAAGGATTTGTAAAGGATAACATTCTTTAAAATATTTCTTTTGTCTTGACCCTTAAAACTTAATGTGTACAATTTTAAAATATCTCCTAATTTACATTGGAACATGTGTTAAAAATGAAAATTCTATAAACCACACTGACTGACTAATCCTATTGGAGTTGCATACTCAGTGTGTTCTTGAACAAGTGACTCCATGTTTCTGTGCTTTGGTTTTATTTATTCAACACCAGAAAGGAGCTGTGAATCTCATGTACTTGAAAGGCAAGTGTGTAGTTAACTATTGCAATTAAAGTTATTCTAACTGATATATCTAACAAATATACATATATAATAAATATAACAAATTCATCTACTTCATCTATATCTATGTATTTATGTATGTGTTATTTTCTAGACATTTTATTCTTCATTTCCTATGGAAAAGTAAATTATATATGAAGAAAGCCAATTATTTTATGCCTTCTAATCTTTCATTGCTTTTGATCATTTATTTGAAAGTTTGAAGCTGAAGACCCTTAACTTCAGAAGCCTGTCAAATAATATGAAGTCAACAATTTACAATTGCAACAAATTAAATGTTACTTGATCTCATGTTCTTACACATGTAATCCCTGTGGGTTTAAGGATGAGTTTCTTTAATAACATACATAATTCCTAAGCATTCATTTTGAGGGAATGTGGTATGACGAATAACAAAGGCAAAGACTTCCTTCAGCATTACTGTATATTGAGGTTAGACTGATGTAATGAAACCTTGGTTAGTTTTGTACATAAACCTGTAGGATTTACAGACTGAGTCATTCCACTTTTTAATTTTTTGTTGAAGCATTACATATAGTTTCTTTATCGACTCCACTAGGTTGAATCTTTTTCAGTTTCATCACATTTTCACCTAAAATATTATTTCAATTCTGAATAATGCCCTTTCAAATATTCATAGAGTATAGCTGGTAAGCATGGAATTCATGGTCCTGATAGCTTTCTTAATTGTCTTACCTGGAATTATGAATAGTCTAAATTCACATATTCAACCTTTAAATTACCCATCAGTTCACTTCCAGTTTCTCAAGCCATAAAACTTATTTTCAGGTCTTACTTTTCTGTTGTTCAAATAAATTACCTTCTCTGTCTTGTATCACCACTGATACTCTGGTCTGAGTAAATAATTCACATCTTTTTCAGTCAAATCCACACTCAAGTGCAGCCAGAAAGATAAAGAAATAAGCACCTGACTATAGTTTTCACCCAATACCTCTTGAAGGTTTCTTAGTAAATTATATTATAAACCTAGTCTGTAAAATGGCTTTCAAAATCATTGATAATCTGACCTCTTTTCCTTTTATACTGTAGTTATAATAGACTAATTTAAATTCTACAGCAAGACCTTATTTGTTAAGGTCTTACAAACATGACATTATCCATCTCTTTCTCCTTTTACAAACTCTTCATTTCCTTGTAACAATCCAGAAGTGGAGTCCATCAATTAAATGAATACTTCCATGGTGAAGCCTTATTTTGATTGGGAAATCCACAAAACAAGAAAGCATAATGAGTAATAAAAATGTGTTAGTCCAATTTACTTTTTCTGACTAAGTGTACTGCAGTCATAAAAATTTTACATCTTTTCATAACAAAAAATTTTCAGCAAGTTAAGTACTAATGGAATGTGTCTACAACTAAAGAGTAAATATATTACAGCCCCTCCATGAACATCAAACATGATGTTAAAAAATTTAGTTGAATGTAAATACTCAAGAAATAGATATAGAAATTTGTGGCCCAAGAACTGAAGCAAAATAATCCAACCTAGGTATGGTGATACCTGTTATTCTAGCTGCTCAGGATATTGGAAAGTGAGAATAGTGAGTTTCAGGCTAGCTTGAGATACATAGACAAATGTTAGCTCAAAAAAAAATACTCAGTAAGAAAATAGAACATTTTTTCTCATAATTTTTTTTAAAATTTTTCCATATATTTTTATTGTAAAAAATAAAACTTTTTAAAAAACCTAAACTACAATCCCCCTGAAAATTCAACAAATTTAAGATATCCTGCTTATTAATTTTAGTTGATTTATTTAATTTTGAATAATATTACTTTTTCTTGCAAGAGGCTGTTTTCTTCTTTGACATTTTTATAATCTCCATGCTAGTGAATTCTTTAGGAGTTCCTTCATTTACAAGTCGAATGTCTCCTTTCTCAGTTGTGTATTGCTTTCTGTCCTAACTCTTGTCTTCTCAACCTTTGAATAAAGAGGATGAATACACCTAAGGCTTTCTCTTTCATTAGCCCTTTCCCACAGCTCTAGATCATAATCTTCACGGTAGCTATTTCCATGGTATATGTCAGAACTTAAAACAAGGAGGGCTGAGAAGGTAGATTAGTGGTAAAGTGTTTGAATAGCGTTCAGGAAGCCCTGTGTTCCATTCCTCAGTACCACATAAACAGAAAAGGCCAGAGTGGTGCTATGACTCAAGTAATAGTAGAGTACTAGCTTTGAGCAAAGTAAGCTCAAGGACAATGCCCAGACCCTGAGTTCAAGTCACAGGACTGGCAAAAAGAAAGGAAGAAAGAAAGAAAAGAAAAAAAGGAAGGAAGAAAGGAAGAACAGACAAACAAGGAAATCAAATTTATTTATTAGAAATATAATATTTGAAGACAAAAATCTTTTTTCTAGGAAAATTTCTTACTGGCAGAAAAAAAACTGGATACTATATGTAACTGCCTAAAGTATCTTTTGAAGAAATTTTTATAGTGTGTAGACATACAAGGAATTTGAAACTGTGAATTTATTTAATGATTTAAAAACTGTTGTGTAGGATATAAAGCCATAGACATTGTTGAATTGTGGCCAATTTGTTATCAAATTTCCAAATCACATTTTTCTTCTAAACAGAAATTGAAGCCAAAAGTTCCATCTGCTAGAAGTTGGGCATCACTTTAAATAATTGACCTCTTTTACAGAAAGTTTTACTTAGGAAACTGAAGTTGAAATATTGCATTTATTTTAAAGAGGAAGAGTTAAAAATAATTGTTTATCAATGTTTCTAATTGTGAGGCTATTTGACATTTTGAAGACAAAATTTAATTTCCAAATAGAGAAAAGCAAAGGAAAGGGTAAACACGTTCAGGACTCATTGTACCTGTAACTTGACCTATGAAATTTTAAACCCTTTTTACAACTCATTAAAAATAATGACTAAAAAGTTTGTTTCCAAAGTGTTTAGGAAAAGAGTGAAAAATATTTTACCAGCATTTCTTTTCTGTAAGAAGTATCACTATGGTAAAGATTAGAAACAGATTTATCTGCAAAAAACAAAAAAACAAAACAATAAAACAACAAAAAACAAAATCAAACATGAGATAAAACAGATGCTTCCTGTTAATAGGCTGAATATTAGACATTTTCAAAATCTGTAATTTGTTTTACAAACTCTAGATATATCAAAATACATCTCTGTAGACATTTATGAAGTGTGTTATTCATTAATAAAAATACTTTAATTGGAAATCAATATCTTCTGCTTCTCAGGATCCATGCTCCTTTGATCCAGCTTTAATGGCAGACTTCTTTTTAAATATCTGAAAATACTTTCTAAAACTGCTTTGCTGCTATGTCTAGTTATACAATTCGATTTTGGCCAGTGCGATCTTAGAAATCATCATGAAAATATTTCTCCTCATTAGAATTGAGTGAAATATATTGTTTTCCTTATGTTTTCTTGTCTGTTCATGAAGCCTAGATTTGATAGAATTGAATTTTGACCATGAATTCACAGACTATGAGTCCTCAGGATGACATTTAGTATAGATGTCAACAATAATTTACAGGAAAACGTGAAATCATAAAGTATTTCCTATTTTTTTAGAAACGTTTTGAAATTTTTGAAATTTTATTTTTTGTGTTTTTTGCCAGTCTTGAGCTTGAGCTCAGAGTCTGAGTACTGTCCTTGGATTTTCTCCAGGCTACAGCTCTACCACTTGAGCCTCACTCAATACCACTTCCAGCTTTCTTCTATGTATGTGGTTCCGAGGAATTGAACCTGGGTCTTCATGCATGCTAAGCTAGCTCTCTACCACTAGGCCAAACTCCCGGGCCCCTGAAAATTATTTTTAAGTAGTTGTACAAAGGAGCTGACAAAGTAGTTTATGAACAAGACATTTGACCAATGTCACCATTTTCAATATTCCCTTTAACCACCCCATCAAAGAGAGTTTTCATTTTTTTAAAATATTATGTTCAACATTTTCTGCTATTTAACTTTTGATAAACAATAAATTCAGTTCTTTTAGATTAATAAAATAACCTTCTGGTATGATTTCTGTTCATCTTTAATGCAATGCATTATGTCAATTGCTCGTATGTGGGATATTTTTTATCTGTGAGATAAGTAACAGTAAATTTTTCTTTAAGTTTCTATTTTACATTTGTTGCTTTTGTGCCCATTACTTGTGATTTTTATTTAGATCTTGTTTTCTGGAACTTGCTATTCTCCTCTCAAAATAATTTCGTTCGACATTTTGTTTTAAGGCACCTATTATTTCCAAAGTCTTTGTCTTTTTTTTTTTCAATTTTAATGACCTCACTTTGCATATCCTCAAGTTCAGTGATTTTTCCCATAGGAATGCCCAGGCTATTTTTTTTTTTTTACAAAAATTCCACCTAAAACATCCTTTAGTTTTTTTTATGATTTTAAAGTAGCATTTTTTAAATTTTTTAAAAATATTTTTATTGTAATTAAGAAAAGGGTTACATGATATTTGCCAGATAGAAGGTGCCTTAATTCACATACATTGATACCCTTTCACATGTCTTGGTCCCCATTACCCTCCCCCCTCACCTCCCCATCTTGGTTTTTCCCCCTTCCCTATCCAATTTCAAGTAACCAAATATAAATATATCCAATATATCAGATAACAAAGTGAGATACTGTAACAATATGAGATAACCAAGGGACAGCAAAAGAGATGAGAGATAACATAGTAGTTTTGTTATAGTGTATATTTGAGATTTCTTTACAGTTTCATATATAAATTACAGATTTCTGCTGTCATTTCTCATCATGTCTTTACCTGCTATCTACTTTAACCTGTAGTATGTATACATTCCTGTTCATATTGTTATTTATTTATTTTTTGCCAGTCCTGGGCTTTGGCTCAGGGCCTGAGCACTGTCCTTGGACTTTCTCAAGGCTAGAGCTCTACCACTTGAGTCTCAGCACCACTTCCGGCTTTTTTGAATGTATGTGGTACCAAGGAATCGAACCCGGGTCTTTGTGCATGCTAGGCAAGCACTTTAACCATTAGGCCAAATTCCCAGCCCATATTATTATTTTTTAATTATTTTTTTGTACCAATCCTAGGCTTGAGCTTAGGGCTTGAGAACTGTCTTTGGACTTTCTCAAGGCTAGAGCTCTCACACTTAAGCCTCAGCACCACTTCTGGCTTTTTTGCATGTATGTGGTACCAACGATTCAACCCGGGTCTTCATGCATGCTAGGCCAAACTCCCGGTCCTCATACAGGTTTTTAATTCCTTCTCTGGTAATTCTAACACTCCTGGTCATTTTTATATCTGGTTCTGGTATTTATTTTGTCTATCAACTTGTGGTTTTACATTTTTGTAGGACTTCTTTCTTGCATACTAGTTTGAAAGAAAGTCTACAAAGTGGTCTTTAGTTCAGTAATGTAAATAATGTAACAAGCCTTCAGTTGGGCCTATGGGAAGAGAAAACGTTCCGTATTTCCATGAAGTCTCAGTCTTTTATAAAGCCTGTAAGGCTTAGTGTACCTCTCTCCTGGGGCCTCTTAGTTCTTGTCTTTTCTGTTGGAGAACATATCTGACATATGTTCATAATTCAATGTTTTTCTTTTTCTGCATGGAAGGCCTAATAAGGACTGAGTATTTCCCTTGCTGTAGTTACTCACTTTTTACAGCAATTTCTCTTGAGGATAGATATAGTTATGAAGCTCAAATATTCTTGAATGTTTCAGAATATTTTTCCCTCCCCTTCTTACTGCTGAGCAGAGGACATTTTCTCCAAAATTCATTCTGAGAAAGCTTTGAGATATTTTAGGTCAATTTAACAATATAACTAAGACTCCATTAATGACTCTGTCCATGAGGGGTATTTTACTGAATCTTCGTTTTGTTTTGATTTTTGTTTCTTGAGACAATGACTCAAAATGTAGCTCGGGAATGATTTTCCAGGTAGGCTATCCAAAATGCATGACACTACTGTCAGCTTTTGGAGTACTGTGTTGGCAGATATGTGTCACTCTGGTCAGATTCTCCTGAAATTTTAATCACTGGATCTTCTACCTACTGACTACAGAAGTATGTCAGTTATAGACTACTTCAGGAGTATTTATTTGAGGCGATCACTGCTCATGAGATTGTGACAAATACCATTCTCTATATTCATCTATTAGTCTCTAATTTTCTGGGCAATCATTTGCAAGGTGTTTTTCCCTCTTTTGGAAAGAGAGAAAATGATGTATATGGAAATATGGTTTACATTATGGGACTTTTATATATGTTTACATGCAGTGTTCATTATGTTCAGATTTTCCATATCAAGCTGAAGCAATAACTGGTAACAGTTTGTAATGTAGAGTAAAAAGAAGAACTCAGCCTAAGTGCTTCTTTAAAATTTTCCAGATTTTACAATAAAAAACCCATGAACTCATTGGATTATAAAAAGAGAGGTTTGTTAGTTACATTTTTTGGAAGCTGGCAATTATCTAAAAAAAGATATGAAAAATTGGATGACTGGCTAGGGCCCAATTCCAGGTTAATAGATGTCTTCCTATGACAGATGGGTCAACATAGCTTTCTAGGATTTCTTTGAAAAGGGCACTAATCCCCTTCAAAAAAGAATGATTCAATCATCATTATCCAATCATCTACCAAAGACCTGCTTCCTATAAATATCAGACTGCGGGTTAAAAACATGACTCCTGTATCTGATTTTTGGTACCTGATGTATTGTATATACATTTATTTGAATTAAGAAAGTGAAGGGCAACAACAAACTGGTGAGACTAAGGAGAAGGGTGAACCAATGCATCACTAATATTTGGAAGATGATATGTTGGAAATGAACTTTATAATTTGGGGGGTTAAGGGAGGGAGGAAAGTAGGAGAAAAACATGGGTGAATAAAACAATATTCAACAAGAAAGATGCTCACTACCTTACAATGTAACTGTAACCCTTCTGTTCATCACCCTGCCAATTAAATTTAAAAAACCGATTTTAACCAAAACAGGAAATAGCAACAACAATAAAAACCCATGAGTCCTATGCATAACTACACAGAAATTTGTGAAATATACCCATTCATATCATTTTAATGAATGGAAAAATAAAAATATAAAAATAGATCTTTTTCCATACTGTTATTTCTCCCAAAATTATTTATCTAGTATACAGATTCCATAACAATTGATTATAACCTAAAGTAGATTACTTTCCAAAATGGAATAAGGTATGATAATTATAAGTACTTATTTTATGTCAGTTCTAAGCTCAAACAATAGTATTGTTAGCTCAAACTCAGTAATGCTTTGTGCAATATTTTCCTACTAGCAAATGCACAAAACAAGGTAGTTATCATGCTGTTGCCCTTATTGTTGATGTATACTGATTGGCAAATGAACCTGCATAAGATATCTTCACTGTCAAGACAGTTTCAAATAGTGCATTCATGATACTGAACTGTAATTTTAGTTAGGGTACAATTGCATAGTTTTGTTATAGAACAAAACCATTTTCAATTTCACTTCAAGTGAAATAAAAGGGAGCCTGAAAGAACAGTCATGCATATCAAAATTTAATGCAATAATCGAAACACAATATTCTACATATGCAGAACTCAAAATTACACTAGAAGTTATAGAATGAGCAGAGGGGATGTGATTTGTCTTTGAAAATAGAATTTCATACATAATAAGGTCTTATTTTATGCGAAAGGCACTATAGTAAGGAAAAGCTTAGGTAAATTTTCTGGTTAGGTGTGGTGGTATCCAGTTTTATTTTTCTGTCCAAGGATTCAGCTCTGCTGTGTTTTGTATTAGGTTTTAAGTTTATATAGCACATTTATTAAAATAGTATGTCTTCCCATATAGGACATTTGTCATGCAAATGTCCATGCAAAATCTGTATCCTGTTTTACTAATTAAAGTCTTTATTTCAATGAGCAATGTGAAATTACTTATTAAAAACATTACTATGGTAGCCGGGAATTTGGCCTAGTGGTAAGAGTGCTTGCCTATGGCCTAGTCGTAGAGTGCTTGCCTAGGATGCATGAAGCCCTGGGTTTGATTCCTCCATACCATATATATAGAAAAAGCCAAAAGTTGTGTTGTGGCTCAAATGCTAGAGTGCTAGCCTTGAGAAAGTCCAAGGACATTGCCCAAGGATATTGTTCAAATCCCAAGACTGGCAAGAGAAAGAAAGAAAGAAGGAAGAAAGGGAATGAAGGAAGAAAAGGAAGGAAGGAAGGAAGGAAGGAAGGAAGGAAGGAAGGAAGGAAGGAAGGAAGGAAGGAAGGAAGGAAGGAAGGAAGGGAAAGACCTTTATCTCAATTTCATAAACTTCATAAATCAAGCTACTCTGTACTGAATTGCAGCTTAGCATTCCATTTACCTGCTTTAACTGAAGAAAAAAAAGGTTTGAATGCAGACATATTTCTCTCAGACAAAATACATCTTTTGAGTTTTCAATTTGGTGCATCAGATAGAACTCAAGGAAATCAGACTTCATATCTTTGTGTGTGTGTGGGGGGGGGTCATGGGGCTTGAAATTTGCCTGGGAGCTGTCCCTGAGCTCTTCAGCTCAAGGTTACCACCCTACCCTTGAGCCAATCCCCACTTCTCATTTTCTAGATGTTAATTGAAGATAAGAGTCCCTGCACCTTTTTTTTTTTTCTTACCCTGGCTGGCTTTGAACCTTGTTCCTCAGATCTCAACTTCCTGAGTAGCTAAGATTACAGGCGTGAGCCACCACGCTTGCACTTCGTATCTTTTTGCTGAACAGCACTACATTTGACTTTTTCCTATAATGGTGAAGGAACTTTTTAGCCAAAATAGAATCAAGGAGTGTCCCTATGGAAACCGTTTATATTTCATTAAATTGGACAAATAGTCATGTATAAGAGCAGAGTGATGATTTACTTTAAGTTTTCATTTCCAAGATGAAAAAATTATGAGAGAAAGAACACACTGTCTTAAAAGGAATAAACTTGAGACCTGAACTCACGGTTTTTGACTCATGGCAATATCCTCACCAGTCAATTGTCTCTGGTAAATACCTCACAACATCTATGAAATAAGTGATTTAAATTATAGTTTTGTCACGTATATCTACTTACCAAAAAGCTTAAATCCACTTAAATTAACCACACAAAACTTTCTTTTATCCTGTCTTTATAGTGTAATTCACAGAGTAGCTTGCATATTTCACTTTGACATCTCACTACCATGTTTCTCACTACCATGTTTTCCAACATGGTAATGGTTAGATAATGCTGAAAATCTAATTTTTATTTGCATTTTTTATTATCTTTTGGCTTTGTTTTCTATTTACTCTTTTTGTCTTTTCTTTCTTTTTTTCTTTACTTCTTTCTCCTTTCTTTTACTCTCTCTTTCCTTTTTGGTCTTTTTTTCTTTTTTCTCTTTCTTGGTAGTAGAGGAGGTTTGAATTGGTTATTCTCAGTACAGGGAGTCAGAGTTGATGCACAGATCAGTAACATCCTGGTTGGAGTGGCTGTCGCATGGATTTTTTGAGACTTCTGGAGAAAACAGAAAGAAACTGAAAAGGTAGGCTCCAATTTTTAATGCACAATTAGCTTTCATCTGTGTTTTTTACCTTTGATACATACAATTATAATCTTTATACCAGATTCTGGACAATCTGTAAGAACTAAGGGGAATTGTGGGCATAATGATTTTGGACAATTGTTGCATCACATTTATTTGACATTTGTACAAATAAAAATATTTGTATGGTTGACTCAGGTGGAAAGGGGCAATGATTTTGAACTTGAAGAAATGTAAGCTTTATATTAGAGAATTTTTTCATAACATACATAGCTCCATTGATGTTGGAGAAAATAGCTCTGTGAACATTTGTAATTTAACCTATTCTATATTAAGTAATCTTATCTTATTTGCATGAATGTGTAAAATTGTATCGACTCTTTGCCATAATATCTTATGGTGATATTTTCTTTTATTTGTGGAATGATTAAAATGGTTAACTTTGTGTGCTTTTTCAAAGCAAACAATTTTTAATGCGAGCTGTAGTATCTCAGCAGCCTGTATAAGTTACATGTTTTCACTGTAAAAAAAATTGGTTTGATTTAACTAATAGTTGCTGCAGATTCTGCTTTTAAAGAAAACAGACTTGAAGAAAAACATGCTTATAATGACATATAGGAAATAAGAAAGACAAGTCATAGTTGCTCTGTTTTTCATATATAAGTTGCCTTTATCAGAGTAAGCAATCTGCATATTTCAAAACCAACAGTGGATAAAATGACTTAAATTTACATTTCAGATACTTATAATTGGTTTAGTTTGTTTTTAGTAAAACAATGTAAGTGGAAAAAAAAAGAGTGCTTGCCTAGCATGCACAAAGACCCTGGTTTGATTCCTTGGTACCACATAGATAGAAAAAAGCTGGAAGTGGTGCTATGGCTCAAATGGTAGAGCTCTAGCCTTGAGAAAGCCCAAGGAGAGTGATTAGGCTCTGATTTCAGTCCTCACACTGGCAAAAACTTACTACCTAAATAATAATAATAATGGTATCTTGACATGGAATTCCATAGATTAATAAAGAACTACAAATGCTGTGTAACAGATAAAGTGATCTAAGACGAGTTTAATTCTTAAAGAAAGGAAGGTTTTCATATATATATTGACAGCTTTAATTGCAACTACATTATGTTGAGAGATATTCAAGGCATTTCTTATATGCAGAAAGAATTAGCTCAACTTTTATCAAATCCTATAACAACTATAATTTCTTCCTTATTCATCACAGTTTTCATTACAGTAATTTTATTTGCAGAATTGTTTTGAGATTTGCTTAATTTTAATTGATGAACAGAGTAAAGCACTTTTCTTTTCTAATTTGCTTCTATATTTTATGAAAATTAATCTAGGATATTATCTATTGAATCACAAGCGCATTATACCTACATTTTTCTTCTATTTTCATTTTTTTCTAATACTTATGTAGGTAGTTAATAATATTTTGGTCTCATAGCCTAACTACTTTGTAAAAACTGGGAAATATTAACAGGATGGCAAATGAGAAAGCACCATGAGTATGAAAACAATTCACATGAGAACAGAATCCCTACACAAATTTTATTACCTTGTTCAAATCTTTATTCAAAATCATTTCAATCAAGACAAACAAGAACCATGTTACTAATGGCTCTTACTTTATTATTTTTGAAAAACATCTTTTAAATCGTCATTCTTAGTTTGTTCAACTGTGACTGACAATGTCATTTTGTTTATATAGATGAAGAAATTGAGGCTGAGAGCTTTATTTAATTGTGACCCAAATTATACAATTATTTGGTATCTGAGCTTAATCTTAAACTTTTATTTGCCTTACCTCAGGTTACATCATTCTTCCTTCAAGTACAACCTAGAAGAATAAGTAGAAAGTAAAAAAGAGAGTTTCTCTTGAGAAAAACATTTTCTGCAGAAGGGAAAATGTCACACTAGATTTTGCTACATTGATACCAATATGGCTTCTAAAACACTTTTAGAAAAAAGTTAAATTACTGTGCTTGTGTTTATTTGTTTAAAGTTCACATGCACAGTATTTTTGATTCATCTTTCAAAAGTTTCTTGCTCTTTATAAAACTCTGTACAATTTTCAGCATGGGATGATATATGTTGGTGTACAGAAAATGGGCATAAAGATAGATTTACTGTTGTTCTATTTTTTCAATATTCTCAATAGGTTTTTATTACATAAATTAGTTTTGGATTTATTAGATAGATTTTTTAAAAGCTTGAATTTTTTAATTGAAAAAAATGAAATCAGGGGAATTACAAGCATGCAATTTAACATTTTAAATATGAAATGAAATGTTCTCCTTCATTCCCATTAATCATGGTGGATTTTGTTGATATTCATCATAGAACTTCATTATTTTATCCTGATCTGTTTTTTATTAAATAATTTATTAACACTGATTTTACATCGTATTTCAAATCACATGTTTAACAAACAAGTATTCAGAAATGGAATCTCTGTATACAAGCACTGACACTTGAATTTTAGAACATAATTAAAATTAGGCTGAGGTTTGTATGTCATAGAAACATACTAATCTATGTAATAAAACATTATGTCTATAGAGTCATAAATTTTTATGTTTATGTAATTGTGTTTATATTTCCAATACCATGCCCATAGCATTGGGTACGCAAATATTGAGTCCTTGCTCTTGTACTGTTTGGATCTAATGGCAACATATTAAGGATACCATGCACCTTTTGTTCCTTTGGTCTTGATTTGTCTCACTTAACATGATTCATTCTAGATTCATCCACTTCCCTGCAAATGCCATTATTTTATCTTGTCCGTTGGCTATGTAGAATTCCATTGTATACATATATGTATATATATATATTTATATATCACATTTTCTGTATCCATTCATCTGGAATAGGGCATCTGAATTAGGGCATCTGGATTGTTTCCAGAACCTGGATATTGCAAATAGTGCAGAGATGAACATAGCTGAACAGGTGTCCTTATCATATCCTGGGTTATGATGTTCAGATAGATGCCCAGGAGTGGTATGGTGGGATTGAGGGAAGGTCTATTTAAAGTTCTTTTAGAAACCTCCACACTGTTTTCCTGAGTGGCTGAACTTGCTTACAATCCCACCAGCAGTGCAATAGGGATCCTTTTTCTCCACAACCCTGTCAGCATCTGTCATTGTCTGAGTTCAAAATCTTGGCCGTACTAATAGCCAAAACAATTCTAGGCAAAAAGAGCAATGCAAGTGGTATTACAATACCAGACTTCAAACTCTACTATAGAGCCATAATAAAAAAAAAAAAACAGCATGGTATTGGCACAATAATAGACCAGAAGATCAGTGGATCAGAAGATCCAAAAATAAAACCACATACCTATAGTCAACTTGTATTTGACAAAGGAGCCAAAGATATACAATGGAACAAACACAACCTATTCAATTATTGGTTCTGGCAAAACAGGGCAGCCACATGCAAAAAACTAAAAATTGTCCCTAGCCTTTCGCCATGCACAAGAATTAACTCAAAATGGATCAAAGACCTCAATATCAAACTGGGAGAGACACTGGAACACATAGGCACAGGCAAAATCTTCCTGAACAAAATCCCAAGGTCACAATGAATTGAAGAGAGACTCGATGAATGGGACTAACTAAAAAATAAAAAGTTTCTGCACTAAACTAGAAAGACAGCCAACCAACTGGGAAAAGATATTTACCAATAATATATCAGACAAATATTTAATATCCAGTGTCTACAGGGAACTCAAGAAGCGCATCCCCCCCCAACCCAACAAATGAATCACTAAATGGGCAAGGGAACTAAAGAGAGACTTATCAAAAGAAGAGGTTAAAATGGCAGAAAAGCATATGAGAAAATTTATTATCCATGGTCATAAAGGAAATGCCAATAAAACCAACCCGTAGATTTACTGTTTTACAGTCACTATTATATGTTTTACTAGCTGTACACTTTACCTTTCTTCTTTTAAAATAATTTCTTCCAGAACAATGATTTGAATTCAAGGCCTAGGCACTGTCTTTGAGCTTTTGTGCTAAAGGCTAATGCTCTACCACATATGTTACAGTTCCACTCAGGTGGTTTGGTAGTTAATTGTAAATAAGACTCTCAAGAACTTTTCTGTCAAAGCCTATCTCCAAACTAAGATTCTCATAACCCAGCCTCTTCTAGCAAGGGTTATAGGTGTGAGCCACTGGGACCTGCCAACATCTGAGCTTTTATACATACTTTCAGCTGAGGAGCTCTCACAATACCTACCATGGACAAGATTAACTTGGAGTTCTGTCTGGGTTTTTTAGCCTATAATCCCATAATAAATTTTAAATTTCTCAAGGACAACTATTATCCCTCCAGAGGTAACTATGGTCCCTAGTAGTGTATTAAAGCATACTAATTGGAAAAAATGCTGAGGAAAAACCATGAGTGCAAGCCCAATCCTCATTTCTATGGAAATAAAGTGCTGGAAGAAGTGTTCTTTCCTGTGGCTTCAGGATGGATGTAGGTCCATGGCAGTAATGCAGCAAAGATCTGTTAAGAGACTCAGGGATTTTGGCTGCTGCCATTTTCATGCTTAGCCGCACAGCTGGTGCAGGTGCATTTGCAGCCATAATAACTAATAACATTCCCAGTGGAAACATTCAACGGTGGTAAAACAGACAGAAATCTATTATAAATATGAGTGCAATGTCAATGTTTACAGTAGGAGGTCAAATAACAGAATACCATTTGGTAAATGTCACTACTGCATGAGTAGAAAGCATCCACATATTTGCATTCTTGTTACACGGATA
The DNA here is from genome assembly GCF_031878675.1 of Megascapheus bottae. Classification (NCBI taxonomy): domain Eukaryota; kingdom Metazoa; phylum Chordata; class Mammalia; order Rodentia; family Geomyidae; genus Megascapheus; species Megascapheus bottae. Next base: position 23,975,673 of record NC_143521.1, read on the forward strand.
TGTGAAAAATCTATAAATATTACAAATTTTTTTCATTCTATCTTTTTCTCATTCACCAGAACTTAATTTTCTGGCCATTTTCTATGTGTGAAAGTTTACTCCACTGCTAATAGGCTTTCCATAATTTGAGATTTTGTGGGGAACCAGGAGACTAGATTAATCTTCAGATGAACTGCAGCTATTATGATGCAGGATAACTTTTCACCCAAGATGAAGTTTAGAACTGAAAGCTTCACCTAACGTGCATCGACCCCAAAAGCAAGAGTAAACCTTTATCAGGTCACTGTAAGTTACCTATTACGTTTTGCACTCACTCATCATTCCCTGAAGTCTTCAGTGTGATAAAGTTGAATGGAACAATTAACTACATCTAAGCTACTTCTTAACAAATCAAAAATGAAGACTATGATGTTTAGTAAGAAGGAATATAAAGCAAATATATATTTTAGAAATACATTTGAGTGGGCATTTTGGGGATGACCGAGTTGACTAAAGTGCAGACAACAGAAGCTAATCTAGATATGCTAAATGATTCTTATTTGTTTCCTCTTGAGTAATTTGCTCAAACTTTTACACAGTACAGTTGTATACATACATTGACATGTAGTTCTTCATTTGGGGTGCTGAGGAGAGTTTCCTAGTCCATTGTGACAATGTAGAACATCTTCAATTAATACCATCTCTATTTCTCTCAATTAAAGGAATAACCACTCTGAGTAGTGATATATTAGCCTGGGGGAATACTAAAATTGGCATATTAGATTTGGTAATTGGACTGAAGCAAAAAAAATAGACATGTGTAATGAGAAGATTAAACATAGCTAGAAAGTGAGAGGAAAAGTTGTGAATGGTAAAGATTAATATATATATATATATGTGTGTGTGTGTGTGTGTGTGTGTGTGAATACATACATACATAAACTCAGATATTAAAAGTATACATGGATTCCAGTTTCACCTTCTAGGACTGAATAGTTAAAATTACAGATGAGTAATTTGGGATTCATAGAAATAACATAGTAGTTTATATCTTCAAAGATTCCTGCAAAGCTGATGTATTAAAGGCTTGATTCCTGGCTTGAGAGGATTAAAAGCCTATGGGGACTTTCACAGGTGAGTCCTAATGGAGAACTTTTAGATCATTGCCACCTATTTCTCCTTTCTCATATTTCTGAGCCTCAATCAAAGCACTGTTGCCATTACTTCCCATCTCACCCCAGACCCAGAGCAAAGGAGCCTCATTATTTTACATGAGACCTGAATAGGACCACATGGACAGAAACTTCTAAAACCATGAATCTAAATAAGCATTTCCTCTTTTTTGATTTGAACTTTATTTATTTGCATTTGAAAGGAACTGTTGACAAGATTCACAGAAACAATTTGAGCAAATGAGCCAACACATGTCACTACTGCTGAACGGGCTGCTATTACTGGTGAGAACTTTCTCTGACTGTTCCAAATGCATGGTGGTGTAATTAACAATGGCCAATCACCTCCATTTTCCCCAAATATATAGAAATTAAAATACCAATTTAAAAACTAATATATCTTCTCTTTAAATGCTTCTTACAGATACAATTTCAATATTAACATTGAGCAGTGGTGTCGTTTAAGAGACTTTTCGATTCACAAGTTAAACAATCTACCCACTGGGAACTGGTAATGGGCCTATAGGCTCATAGTGCAAATAAAAAGTTTAAGAATGAAGCAACTGACATTTCTAAAATACGAAACAGATAAATTCTTAGAAGGTTAATGCAAAAAAGCTTTACTAAGCAGATGGCCACAGAACTAGGAACAGCTGATGACGTCACACTCCACTTGACCACTTGTCGCTTGTCTTAAGCTTTGTACTTGGCTTTTCCAGTTTCACTAATGACACAAAAATGATTCAAATCCTTGAAGTACTCATTATAGTCAAGGGCATATCCAACAACAAACTTGTCTGGAATTTCAAAACCAACAAAGTCTGGCCTATACCCAGAGGTAATTTTCACCAGCAAGCTTGTAACCTTGACCATCTTCGGATTATGTTGCTTCACCAAGGAAAGCAAGCTCTGCATTATTTTGCCAGTGTTAATTATATCTTCCACAATCAAGATATTCTTTCCAGTTTAAGCTGAGAGATCATCTCCACCGACGACTTTTATGTCCCCAGTTGACTGATCATTATAGTAGCTCTTCAGTCTGATAAAGTCATAGGAATGGCTCTATCACTATTTCTATTCAGTGCCTTAATGTGATCCAGCATATCAGCAAAGAACTTATAAACCCCCCACCCCGTTGAGCACACAGAGGGCTATGATGTGATGTCCTCCCATCTCTTTCATCACATCTCTAGCAAGCCTTTCCATCCTGTCCATAATCACTCCATAGGATATAAATACCCTTTCCAAATCCTCAATGTAATGTTTAGGTATGCAGAATAAATCATAGCCTGGTTCGTCATCACTAATCACAATGCCAGAGCTGCGGGTCACCATATCGGAGTTGGCCAGCTTGACCGCTGATGGTAAAACGGAGGAAGGAAGAAGCCAGTGAAGGAGCAGAGGAGGAGACCGAGGAGCTACCAGAGGCTGCAGCGGGTTCGCTCAAGCCTTTCCTTTCTATAAGCTGACATTCTCAGATACATGTCAATTAAGATACAAGAGGCTAACAAGATCATAAAAAAACTGAGCAAATTATTTCTCTGAAGCAAATGGTGGTCACAAATGTGGACGTAATATTATACTTTAACACACACTTTATAGTTTTTGTTTTGTTATGAAATTATGTATTATATGTAATACTTTCATGTATTTTCAGAAAAAAAAGGGAAAGTAGCTAGTTAAAAACTGATTATAAGGCACACCCTGAATTCACAAGCTACAAAAGCCAAAAAAGACAGTTAATAATATTGAGGAACTTTTGAATTTATTTAATGTTAGAAGAATTAAATTCTAAATAACTCTTTGAAATGTCTGTATCAGAATAAAGTCATTTAGAGAACCAGGTACTTTGAGGGTAAAGATGTAAGGGTAAATTGGAGAGAGAGACTGATTAAAGGGGTGTCATTGATCAAGGTGGATTGCATTTTATAAATTGATATGCTGAATTTTAACCCCTCCATGCAGGTAACTATGGGTTTAGGGAAGTGTAATCACTTTGTACAACCGTTTGATAATAATAAGAATTTTAAAAGTAACAAAAGAATACATGATTGATATTTGCAACAAAAAAGATGAATCTCAAAATAATCATGTTGAGGGAAAAACAACGATGAAAATTTACATTGTTATATTTATAAACTTGAAAATTTGAAATAACATAATGGTAGAAAGCAGACGTATCAATGGTTGTGTAAACAGAAGTTTGAGACATTGTGGGAAGATAAAACAGAGACATTTCAAAAGTCAAGTTTTTGAGTTGCAAAACATTTATGTGGGATTCATCTTATAGCCTGGATATGATGACTAGTTTCATATATATATATACAAAAATATCAAAAGACCAAGCAAAATTTATATGAAATGAATATTTTTTCATTTAATTTCTGTTCTTTTAACTTACAAAATTGTTCATAGGGGCCAGGAGTTTGGCTTAGTAGTAGAATGCTTGCCCAGCATGCTTGAAGACCCGGTTCGATTCCTCGGTACCACATACATAAAAAAAGCTGGAAGTGGTGCTGTGACTCAAGCCATATAGCTCTAGCCTTGAGAAAAGTCCAAGGACAGTGCTCAGGCCTTCAGTTCAAGCCCTGGGACTGGTTAAAAAAAAGATTGTAAAAAGCTCTGTCTTAACATGAGAAGGGATATCAATGTGTGTGAAGTAATGCACCTTTTCTCTGGCAAATATAACTGTAACCCTTCTATTAATTACAATAAAAAAAATTAAAATACTCTGTTTTGGTCTGGGAATGTGGCCAAGTAGTAGAGTACTTGCTTAGTATGCATGAAACCCTGAATTTGATTCCTCAGTACCACAAACACAGAAAATGCTGCAAGTGGGTCTGTAGCTCAAGTGATAGAGTGCTATCCTTGAGCACAAAGGTGCTTAATGACAGTGTCCCAGCTGAGTTCAAACCTCCAGACTGGCAAAAAAGAGAAAAGAAAGAAATAACACTCTGTTTTTACGAGAGGCTGATGATTACTTCTAAATTTCTAAACTATGAGAAATATCCCCAAAATCTCTGAATATTTTGGCATTTGTCTCTACTATATAGCACTAAGATAGAAAGAATTATAGCATAGGGAATGGGGGAAAACAAGATGAGGGGCAGGGGTTGGGGGAGGGAAATGGGGACCAAGACATGAGAAAGGGTATCAATGTTTGTGAAGTAATGCAGCTTCCATCTGGTGAATATAATGTAACCATTCTGTTAATTACAATAAAAATATACGAAAAAAAGAATTATATAAGATAGAATTTAGAATTCAGAATTCAAATCAAGTTTCTTTCATAGCCTATAGTATAGCCTACACATCTTCTCTCAGAAACCAGGAGCCTGTCATGCATCTCTTGAAACCATATCCTACAATGACATAAAATAAAATAAATGAAATTTTTGTGGGTAATGAAAAAGAAAACATATATTACTTTTTTCCTAGAAAATTTACTGTTTATTTTTAAGCACTAACAATTATTTTTATAGGTATTCATATTCCATTCATATCTCTTTTTGTCAAATAAATTAGCAAGCAAAATACTAGGTAAATATTTTTAACATTTCCCACAACAAATTGTAGACATGTTGCTACTACAATTCATCAAACATTATTCTGCTCTACCCAAATATGATTCTCTATCTGACTAGATTGATGTATCTATTTAATAAATTATTGCATATTGCATTGTTTTATTCTGTACATTATGGTTAAATGGGCATGAATTTTGAAATCATACATCAGTTCAGTTCCTCACAGTGATATTTACTAGTGACATGTCCTTGAGATCCAATCTCCCTGTCTTACAAACATATTAACTGAAGTAATATATTTAAGATACATTGAGTAGTGCCTGACATATTCACCATATGTGAAATATTCATTTATTTTCCTTCCACTCCCAAGGTTATTTGAATATTCTATTAAAATGCTTAGTTCAAATATCCTACAGCTCTATAAATGGGAACTATATTATGGTTATTATTATAATTACTGTCATTGATATAATGTCTTACTCAGTGAACATGATTATTCATAAGATAATTATGTTAGTGGACTAATTTATTATTTTGTAAATGAATATCATAGTGTTAAATCTGGTCAGTTTCACAAGTTGGCTTAAAATGGGCTCATTTATATCAAAAACATATCCTATTACTACTATATTTTAGTATCTTGAGAAGTAATTTTTATTACCATCAGTAGTTTTTCTTCAATTATAAGGTAGGTCAGCAGTGAAGAAATATTTACGACTAAGTTGAAAAAAGTTGAAAATAATTTCCAAAGTGCCACAGTTGTAATGAGGAATTGTTTATTCTTTCTTCAGGATCTTTGAAAAAAACACATGATATTTCTGATAAATAGAAGATATGAGTCATTATTTTTTACCTATCAAATACTTGAAGTGATTTTTTTTGCTTGATAACTGTGGCCTTAACTTCAAAATCTGTTTATGAAGAAAGCCACTGAGTTGATTTAGGCTGAACATGTGGGAATAACTGTAGATTATAAAATATTAAAAATTAATTTGAGCCATATTTTATAATTTACCTTGAAAACTCTTATCTCTACATAAATAAATTCATCTTAAAATGCATTGTCTGTACAATTTCACTTAAATATCTGAAAAATTCTACATCTGGGAAAAAGTGGAAAAACTTGAACAATTGGACAAAGAATTTCAACTTTTTTTGTTTCTAAATTTTCAGTTCAGTAACATAACTTTCAATTCGCGTAATCTCTGCTTTATACTGGATATATACATTGTTTCTGCTTGCACAAATTTATAAGAACATATGTATGTATACTTATTTGTATATTTATATATCTGCACATGTGCATATTTATATGTCCCTAATTTCCATTACTTCATTGTCCTCAACTCTGGCATCCGTATTCAGAAGGAAAATGCAAGGAAACCAATTGGAAAGGGAAGGAATGATAAAAATGAAAGAGCTTATCACTGTTTATCATAATGAGTGAATCATCAAAAGCAGTCAAGCAGATTTTACTATGGAAAAAGTCATATATACATTCCATCTAATAATTAGGGTGGAAAACTTTGCTCTTGGATCCAACCAGTTAATTCATGTTTTAAAATATTTACAGGTTCATATAATGAATGATTATTGTCCTTAATGTACTATGTTATCTCTCATCTCTTTTGCTGTGCCTTGGTTATCTCATATTGTTACGGTATTTCACTTTGTTATCTCATATATTGGATATATGCATATTTGTTTATTTGAAATTGGATAGGGAAGGGGGAAAACAAGATGAGGGGCGGGAGTAGGGGGGAGGGAAATGGGGGCCAAGACATGAGAAAGGATATCAATTTATGTGAAGTAATGCACCTTCTATCTGGTGAATATAATGAACCTTTCTATTAATTACAATAAAAATATATGAAAGAAAAAATATTTACAGGTTCACAGATATTTGCAAACATTTGAGTTTTTTCAATTTAAAACTATTTACCTAACTAAATATACTCATAGGCAGAAATTTTCATGGTGTCTTTAATGTCTTCATTCTTTATTTTCAAATATTTTATTGTAATCATTAGAAGGGTTACATTATAGTCACCAGATAGAAGCTGCATTATTTCATAAACATTGATACCCTTTCTCATGTCTTGGTCCCCATTTCCCTCCCCCCCACCCCACCCCTCATCTTGTTTTCCCTCCTTTCCTATCAGATTTCAAAGCATATATACAATATATAAGATAACAAGGTAAAATAGTGTAACAATATGAGATAATCAAGGGACAGCAAAAGAGATGAGAGATAGCATAGTACATTAAGGACAACAATCACTCATTATATGGCTTTTGTTTCTATATACTGGAGGTCCTTTCATTTAGCATCATACTATATGGCATTATATATCTAGGTTTTGATCTATTGTAAAACTCTGTCAGGAGAGCCCAAGGTTTCTACTGGTTATGACAAATGAGGGAAGAAAGCATTGATTTATTTATGTGTAAGAAATTAAATATTGATTTATTTATCTGGAAATGAATTGAGATGATACAAAATGTGATATATTTCAATTGTAAAATATGAAGTACCTCCAAATGGCTAAAATTAAACCTATGTAATTTCATGAATATGTGATTCATGTGGGCTTTAAGATGCCATGCATGACACTAATAGCAAATGCTGCTGTCTTTGTAATTTGAATATAGTTTTCATAATACCACAGAGTACAAGCATACAAGGCAAAATTGACAAAAATGAAAAATATTTGTTATGAATCAGAATTTTTCAAAGCCCAGAATTGCAATATATATGTAATAGAAATATTTGTGTGGGAAGTTCACTTCTATTTAAAAATGAAATGAGCAAAATGGTCTTGAAATTCAAACTCCTGTGTGTTTTAAACATGCATGCGTTCACTGGCTTTCCTCTTCTGACCTCTGCTATTCACCTTGTACTCGCCTCAAGCATCAGATTCTGCTACCATAGTGGAATAACATTCCTTCAGCACTTGCTAAGGAAATGTGAGCCAGATCTGTAACCAAAGTATTGTAATTTTCAAAGTTTTGTATCACATTTCAAATTCTGAAAGATAATCTTTGGTAAGTAATATAATCCAAGCTTTAAAATGATTATGCAAGGGCAGAAGCTTTATTACATATATATTGTGCATTTCAAATGCCTAAAATGATCTTTTTACTCAGCATATAATTCATGCACATTGACTGATTACTTCCAGAAAAAAATAAAAGATTGTAAGTCAGGTAGATAAAAGCTTATGTTTAATGGAACAGTCAATTTTAAGAGAATTTAATATTATCCAAAGGGGTAATAATAACTGATAATTCATTCAAGAAAGATCTATTATTTTATCTCTATGCTATTACTAATAAATGAGCATAAATCTATTACTGAATACTATCCTTATATACCTGACATAGAAAAATCTGTTGAGAAGTAAAATAATAAATTGGGATACCATTTATAATAGACTTCAAGCAAATCATCCAATTTCATCAGCCTGTATAATGTTATTGTTCCATCTAAATTTCTATAAATTATATTGTTTGTTGAGAATGGGAAAGTCCTGAGGAGAAAATCAAAACTATTTTTTTAAGTGGAGAGCTTCAGAAGTAGACAAGTGAAAGAAAATCATAATTTTAGTTTTATCTGTGTCTGAGAAGTAGAAGTTCATTCATAAATTCTTAACTAACATGATGTATAATCATAAAATACTGAGAAAGGGGTGAGTATACATAATAGTAATTATACATATATGTTTGATGGCCTATGATACTATGTATATTACCTTATTTATAAAGCTTGAGTATCAATTTATGTACTACTAATTTCTAAATTTTACTATTCTTCAGTGTAGCTTACAAAATATGCAAAAGTATTTGGAATGAGTTTAATAATGTAAAAATATTTTAAGAAATTACATTATTTGAGTTTTTCTTGAATCTACTATATTTCAGTTAATATATTTGTGTAAACTTGCATACCTCTTCATGTATTCACTTACTAATGGAAACTAAATCTAGAAAAGATATTCATCCTTTGTCTCTCTGTCTCATACTTAATGTAATTTTTTCTACATTTTCCATTGCTTTACAAATGGTACAACCTTATGCTTCCCAATGGATGAATAAAATTCCATTGTGAATATATGTCTCATTTTCTTGCTCCATTTTTCCACTGAGGTGCATCTTGAATTGAACACCTTGGATGGATATGGAATATATATACATAAACATAATATGTAGATATGTTTGTATAATATTGCATTAGAATATGTGAACATGCCCTAAACTGAAAAGTCCTTTTCTAGATGAACATATTACAAATTAAATATTTAGATAATAAAATCATGAGCCAAAATATAGGGGACAGATATTCACTATTGTCCCTAATCCACAAAATGCTCTGTATACTATCAGTATTTAGTTAGGAACTATCTTATAATATGATAACCCATATTTATATCTATAGGCAACAATGTGAATGGAACCTGAAAAGTTGAGTGAAAAATGTCAGGTACAAAAGAATATGATAAATTTATTTCCATTTTTTCATTATATTTTTCCCTTATTTTTTATTATAGAGGTAATGTCTAGAGGGGTTACAGTTACATTCACCAGATAGTAGGTACATTACTTCTCACACATTGATACAACTTTTTATGTTTTTGTCCCCATTTCTCCCCCACCCTGTCCCAATCATTTTGTTTTTCCCCTTCCCTTTCCTATTTCAAATAAACAAATATATATATATATATATAATATACCAGGTAACAAAGTCAGATATAGTAACAATATGAGATTAATCAAAGAAAAACAAATGAGAAGAGAAATAACATAGTACATTAAGAATGATAATCACGCAAAATAAAGCTTTTGTTTTCATATCCTAGAGATCCTTTCCTTTAGTGTCATCCTATATGACCTTATGTATCTAGATTTTGCACTACTGTAATCCTCTGCTAGAATGGTCCTAGATGTGTACTAACTATTACAAATGAGGCAAAACATTGAGCATATTCCTTTGTGACTGGTTTATTTCCTTTTTTTATGGTACAGAATTTGTGAAACTAATCTCAGCTGAGAAAAGAGAGGATAATGACTGTTCTTGAAGAAGTGAAGGATTAGAATATAAAATGAAAGAGCTCCTGGGACATTTAGGTTTGTATTAAAGTTTAGATTCAGTTTTAAAAATAGACTCAATTTATTAAAATTGGGTATATAAAAATAATATACATATAAAATATATTTATGAAATCTACTTTACAAATTATTTACTTGGTTTTCTTTTGTGGACATGAAAGATACTAGAAGCATGTGATATTAACATGAGTGATTATTCTTCATATCAAAAGATGATATCAGAATGCATTATGAAAAATGGAAAATGTCTAATCAGAAAGCTATAGGAATTATCACAGGTACATTGAAATTCAAACTTTCACTTGAAAAGTAAATGTAATAAGGTCTATCAAAGAAGTAATAATATTTCTAGCCTTTAACTGTCCTCACCTCAGGGGATTTTCAGAGAAAGAAAGGAAAGAAAATGATAGAAACTAAGAAGGAAATGGAAGACTGAAGGATTTATATATCCATGATAATAAGAAAAGAGAATATAAACACAGATGGAAAAATAAATCTGAAAGAGAAACTATGATACCTATATACATAGAGGGTTTTTTTTATATCTCCCTGAAAATAGTGAAAACAGTGAGAGAGAGTGGGAAAACAGTAGCAACTCTTTTTTTGGGAGGTGGGCAGTAGTGGGGCTTGAATTATGGGCCTGGGCACTGTCCCTGAGCTCTTCAGCTCAAGGCTACTGCCCTACCCTTAGAGCCACAGCACCACTTCTGTTTTCTAGTGGTTAATTGGAGATAAGAGTCTTCAATTTTAGTGCCGGCACTGGCTTTGAACCTTGATCCTCAGATCTCAGCCTCCTGAGTACCTAGGATTACAGACATGAGCCACTGTACCTGGCTATCAACTCTTAGGGCAATCTCCAGCATAATTTGATAGCCTACACTCTAGAGTTCATCTACTCCTTTACTCTTCATCCATAGACATTTTTCTATGAATTGCATTGAACTGGAGAAGACTAAGATGTAGAATGTCACATCTTCCATAGTGTGTATGAATGAATATATGCCCCATCAACTGCTTAATCTAAATTTGACATAACATAAATGCCTATGAGATTTTATGATTAACTTAAATCAATTTAATGGATGAAAATAATTAGGATTCTAATTTGTATCACAGAACCAATTAGTATTATGAAATTTACAGATTAAAAATTCAGAGTCACGAAAATATTTTCTCTCCTGATGAAAATATTTTTAAGTCAGTTAGAAATTTTGAACTAAAATTTATTGCCCTTTGCCTAAATATATTTAATTTATTCTGATATATGTATAATACCTCAAGTGATTTCAAGCACCATACAAGTTAGATAAGTAAAAATTCCTTTGATAAAAATAAATGTGCCATTTGGAATTAATTCTGGTGCAGAGTGACAGAGAAGGATGTAACTTTAGTTTTCGGCAGGTGCTTAAACAATTCTGCCAGCACACCTTGTTGAAGAGGCTGGCTTTCTTCCATCCTATTTATTTTGGCTCCCTTATCAAATATTTGGTGGCCCCATATCAGAAAATGCTTAAATTATTTGACTATTTCACCTCTGTTTCTAAATGGAATAGTGCCTACCAATGCAAACTTATTTATGTATTAGCATCTAAAAACGGATAGTTCAATTTTTCCATAGAAAATGTAAGCTAGAGATGATCTGAATTGCATTTAAAGAAAAGTTACATGAGACTAGAACTCAAAACTAAAAAATTCCTTCTCTACATACTGAAACTTTGCTGTTGATGATAATTGTGATCATCCATACACTATCAACTCATTTAACTGAACAGGATAACTCCTGAATTGCTGTCAGAACTTTTTACAGTAAGAGCTTGCAATGTTTCAGGAAACTTTTAATAGACTGCTTATCAATAATACTAATGCTAACATTTTATGCTAAAAATGCACTACACATATAAGGGCCATGACTTACATATGAGAAATTACAATGAAGAATTATTCAAATCATAAGGGAAAGGAAACATTCTAAATGTAACAAAGAGCTAATGATAGAACCAAACCACTGTTGCAAAGGTTTTAATAACTTCATGAATAATTATCTGAAAAAGACCCAACACTTGGAAGAATTTGAGCTAAACTGTCATATAGATAAAATTTAAACATGTGATTATTTTCTGAACATATATGACAAGTTACATTGTATTCACTCAGATGTTTCTAATTGTCACCTGCTGTCCTGGAATACTTAGTACTTTTTTTTACCCTTTCACTCTCAATGTGTCTTAGTATGGTAAATGATTCATCAAGTTTTCACAAGTACATCAAGGTGATATTGAGCTATATTCCTGGAAGCATGCATAAAAATAGAAATAGAATAACAGTAGCCATTAGGATAGCTGTACTCTGGAGTTGAAGACAAAAGAAGCTATATATAAAAATGAAATTATCAATAGGGGCTGTTCAATTGTATAATGATGAAATGTTTCATTCAGTTACTATAATGCCAAATTGTAGCCCTAAGCAGAGTTTAATTTTCTCACTGACTACTTGATATTTTGTAAAAATAAGAGCGAATTGTACTGACTTCCAGTTATGAAAGCTATTCCTAATTTGTAAACAAATTTTGTGTATTTTCAGATCTCAAAAAATATTGCTTTTTGTAGAAAAAATACTTGTTTATTTATTTATCCATTTGGTGGAATCATTCTCCCATATATTATGACCTTATTTTTCCATATATATTTTATTGTAATTAATAGAAGGGTTACATTATATTCACCAGATAGAAGGTGCATTTACTTCACAAACATTGATACCCTTTCTCATGCCTTGGTCCCCATTTCCCTCCCCCCACCTCCGCCCCTCAACTTGTTTTCCCCCCTTCTCTATCCTATTTCAAATAACCAAATATGCATATATGCAATATATTAGATAACAAGGTGAAATACTATAACAATATGAGATAACCAAGGGACAGCAAAAGAGATGAGAGATAACATAGTACATTAAGGACAGCAATCACTCATTATAGGGCTTTTATGCCCTTATTTTTAGAGGAAAGTGTTTAAAGCTTTATTTTCCCTCTGTTTTAACATAAACCCTTGTAGCTTAATTAGGACTTCCATTCAGTTCTACATATTTATCTTCTAAGCATATGAAGCACATTTCCATGAGCTCAAAATAGTTTTAATTATGTGGTTTGAAATTGCTATATACTATAAATCCCTGCTGCTTCAAATGTGGACCATGACTTCATTGAAAATCAGATTAGGCACTCTTTGTTTGATGAATAAGATCCTTCTTTATTTTTTATATATTTTTATTGTAATTAATAAAAGGGTTCCATGATATTTGCCAGATAGAAGGTGCATTAATTCACATACATTGATACCCTTTCACATGTCTTGGTCCCCATTACCCTTCCCCCCCACCCCCCATCTTGGTTTTCCCCCTTCCCTATCCAATTTCAGATAACCAAATACAAATTAAGTTGGCACCCAAGTGATGTGTATGTATATGAAATAGTCAAATGTATAAATCTAATTCCATTTTCTCCTTCTGTTTGTAGGGCTCTTTCTATTTAATTGTTATATAACAAATTACTGCAAACACTGGTGTAAAACAAACATTATTTGGCGGTATGGAAAACCTAAGGAAGGAGAGGGGGCAGTGTGGAGGAGGAGGGTGGTTAAGGGGTCTCCTGAAGATGCAATCTAGGTGTCAGCCATGCTGTTTTCCTTTTTGGAACTCTGAGTTCACTTAAAAGCAGATGTAGCTGTGAGAACTCATTCTTTCCAAGCTGAACTCTTAGAATATTTGTGATAGTATCTTCTTTGAGGTAAACAAGATAATGTCTCTGATCCTGGTGAAAGAAGTCATTATTTCAGACTTCACATGGTTACACAGGCCCACTTCTCAAAACTATTCTTGAAAATATTCAACAAATTAGAGCTCTAAATAGAATCTGAACAATCCCTTTACCCTTCTTATACGATGCTTTCTATCAAGGGAGATAACATTCTTTAAATATAAGAATAGATTATAAAAAGTGTTTCACATAGTGGGTGGAAATCTTGCAAGCAGTATAGAATATTCCTGTTCATGAAACATTTAATTCACAGAACAAAATGGAAATATGAACCAATAGGAAAATATAATTCACTTTTCCAGATATGAATTTTAATATATATCATGATAGTTATTCATAATAACATTATTATGAAAATTTTCATTTCAGTATACATATGAACACTTATTTTAATTCATAGAATTACTAATCAAACACATCTACCCATTTTATTCTTAATGTTGGTTTCTTACTATAACCAAATATATTCATATTTCTCTACTTATTTTGTGTATGTGTACAAGTATTGAGCTCAGGGTTTGGGCATTGTCCTTATTTTATTTTGCAAAAGATTCTGCTTTACCACATGAGCCCCAGTTCCACTTTCAGCTTTTCTGGCCAGTAGGTGGCTATAAGAGTCTTACAACTTTGATCTCAGCCTCTTGAGTAGCTAGGATTATAGTATGTGTCTGTATAGCCAGTGCCTAGCTTGCTTTAAGACCCATAAGACTCAGTTACTGTTCTTTCTACACAGCAAAATACATAACATTCATAACTTATTTTTAAAATTAGAAATGATTAATATGGGTGTTATTGATGTATGTATATCTCCCTCCCTGTTTTTTTGTGATTAGACTTGAAAAGAAGCTTAGAGTTTTCTTGGATATAGAAGGGTAAATTTTGTCCTTGTGAAAGAAATTTAAACTAACTCTGATTTTCAACTGTGATATTTGGAGTCATTGGATGTCACTAAAGGAAAAGCAATGGGCTGTCTGCTAGACTTCATATCTTTTCCTAATTTAAAGATATAATTATATTGCTGGGTGCAGGGGTTTATGCCTGTACTTAGGAGGTTGAGATCTGAGGATCAAGGTTCAAATCTAGCCCAGGCACTAAAGACCATGAGTCTCTTATCTCCAATTAATTACTAGAAGAGGGAAATTAGGGCTGTGGCTCAAGGGGTAGGGTGGTAGCCTTGAACTGAAGAGCTCAGGGACAGTGCCCAGGTCCAGAGTTCAAGCCCCGTGACCCATACACACAAAGAAAAAGATGCAGTTATAATCCTTAATTATTGGATTTTACTGAATACATGTTGCACTGTATTAAAAGTATAGAGTCATGTGCCTATATAATACAATTTATTCTGAATAGTAAACTATGTTTTCTAGAGGTGCACATTCAAAAGAATCCAAGTCTGTGTTTTGTAGGTTGCAAATACTCATTGTTATATATGTGTCAATGAGTTCTCAAACTACTACACACTCAGAGTTCGTATATTTGCAATTATTTGTTGAAAATTCCTTATGTTGCAATCAATGTTGTACATGTCAGGCATATGTACTGAGATTAAAACACAGCCTTAAAATTAAGCTTTGACACCACAGAATATGAGTTTAGGAACTGGCTAAAAGGTGAGACCAAGAGAGCAGCAAAAATATATAGGACTCTATATAGAATAGAGTAAGCGATCTAAACTTATAAGAGATTTATCTTTGTGTTTGTTGTTCTTAATGTAATATGGTATTTCTTTTCTCTCTTTTTCCCCTTATGGTTAATCTCTTGGGGTTACTGCATCTAACTATGTTACCTGGTATATTGTATATATGTTTATTTGTTTATTTTAAATATAGAAAGGAATAGGGGTAAATAAGATGATTGGGAGGGAGTTGGGGAAGAGAAATGAAGATGAAAACATAAGAAGGGTTATCAATACGTGAGGAGTAATGCACCCACTACCTGACAAATATAACTATAATACCTCAATACATTACTTGAAAATAAAATACAATAAACATTATTTTATTAATTAAAAAAGAAATTGTATTGGAAATTATATATGTGCTTCTTATCTTGAAATCTAGAAAATTACTTGTTTACATGTGTAGCTGACTGAGAAGGTTTCAAAAGAGAATGGTGAAAGTGTTGAATGTTATTACTTACCATCTGTGATCAGGGCTTGCAAGAAAATATCTGAATTTCATATTTTACCTAGACAAAACATTTCAACCTAGATCTTTCTGGGCTTGCAAATAAGACTTGTTTTCATTCTCAACCTCTCCAGATGGCAAATAGTTCTTAACATAAGAACTTGGCCTCAGAGCACTGTTTAAATTTAGCGTATTACAGTAAAAATGTCTTCTTGGGTCAAAGATCATACTGAGGCTGTAAGACACCTTGTTAAGATCTTTGAAAGATTCAAAGTGGTGCTTGTAGAGTTTCCTAGTTAAAAAGTGTTTAATGGTTTCAAGATTTTTTTTTCCACAGCAATTTGAATTTCTTCACAGTAATGATGGGCTTACCCCAGGGACATTTCTGTGGTATCTATTTTGTAAAAGAATAGACTATAATTTCTTATATAAAAGTAGCAACAAAGAATGTAAAATTGTGAAGATTAACATATGTAGAGAAACATACATGTATATATATGTATGTGTGTGTACTAATGCAAAGATCGCATTGAGGGTGATATAAATACACACACACACACACACACACACACACACACACAAACACTTAAATAAGCAAAAGAAGTAAATAAAACTGGGTGTAATAATATACACCTATAGTCCTAGCTGGACTAGAGATAGGAGAAGCACATACAGAAGCAAGGCCAAAAGGAAGGGTGAGACCTTATCTCAAAACAAATGAAAAGTTAAAGGCTTTGGAACATGGCTCCAGTGGTAAAGTTTAGTTTTTATGTTGAAAGCGTTAGACATCCATTCAGTCCCTACTAGTACCAAAAGGAAAATAAAATAAAATAAGGGAAAAAAACATAACAGCAAAACAACAGCAAGACAATTAGCAAGTCTTTTCAGATTAGGGTTTGTCACTTGGAGAAGAGCCAAATCCCAGGAGCCTCCTTTGTATTCAACTTCATGGCTGTTTTTTGAGATACTAGGTTTCAAGTTGGCCTTTAAGAGGTGGGTTCTGCTGGCAAGAAGTTTCATCATTTGGGATATACCCTCAGAGAAAATTCTGGGAGTCTAGTTACTTTCTCTCTTTCTTTCTAGGTACCATCAAGACCTCCCCTGCCTTCCTAGGGGTACAATAGCAATAAGAAAACTAACCATGGCTTGAGACTTTTCAAACTCAGTTAAACAAGTTTTCACTTTTAAATTGATTGTCTCAATTGTTTTTTTTTTTCAGTTGGGAAAAGCTAACAAAGATGATTGTATTTCTTATATCTGCATGAGCTGTTTCCTTAACAAATAGGTTGAATATATCATTCCCACATTGAAATAGGAAATATCCTATTTGATACTAAATAATGAGAGCAGATTATTAATGACTGGTAAGCAAATAAATTTCAAAACTTCTTTGCTTTGAGAATGAAATGAATTCATAGTATAAAAAAATATATGGCTTGCACAGCTAACATAGCATCAAACACATAGGCTTGCACTTAAAAAAGGCAGATTAAACCTTATTAACACTCTGCAACAATTATGGAACTCAGCTAACATGGTAGGCCAAAGGCCGATGAAGCTTCCTGAAAATAAACTAGAAGTAAAACATTGTTGTGAAGACCAAAGGCTATTAAGAGCTTGTCCTAAATATTATCTTCTGGAATACCAAATTATCCCATGAATCCATACCTCAAGGTCAAGTTGCATTAACCCACATATAGGTAGTCCATCTACTAAGGTCAAAGAGGCTGCTACATATCCTTGCAGGTCAGTGCTTATAGCTGAGCCATTTAAAAACTTCGGTAAAAATCTCCATCACCTGAGTAGAAAATTTTACAATTAGCTTTCTGAGTCTACCAAGGTTAAAAGTCCTTGCCTGACTTAAACCCTAAAACAATTTCTCCAGATTTCACCGGTTAAAAACCACATTCTTCTGTACTAAACCCAACAACAACAAAAATCATAAGATCAATTCTGCCCATAACATTACTAAGAAAAAACTCCATAGACTTTAATTTGCTGAAGTCTACTGCTTAATCATATGGATATAATAGTTGCATTAATGCTGATTAGGCTCACCATTCATTTATGAAGCACAATTTACATGAACAGAGTTCAACTGCTCAGTTGCTGGTGTTATCATTTGTGTTAAAAAGGGCCCTGGTGGTGGTTGGTTACATAAGCAGAAAAATATAAAAAAAAATCTTATTAGAAGCCTAAGAAGGTACAATTGGGTTTGTGTTCTTTATTAATGTGGTTTAAATTTAGTAATAAATCAGAAAAACTGACACTAAAAAAATAACAACAACAAAAAAAAACAGCTACTCAGTTTCTTTGTGAAATGTATCCATGGGTTGTCATTCCTCTTCCCCTGAGCAGGAAAGGCTCAGATTTATTCTGATCCTAATTATTTCAAATAGGAAACAAAAGCTCCATTCATGTGATAAGATCTGCTATAGGAGTTCCTGAGAGAACAGATGAGTGAACAGAAAAGTGA
Organism: Megascapheus bottae; assembly: GCF_031878675.1. NCBI lineage: Eukaryota > Metazoa > Chordata > Mammalia > Rodentia > Geomyidae > Megascapheus > Megascapheus bottae. The sequence goes on from NC_143521.1 coordinate 23,993,873, forward strand.
CAATAGTTTATACAATGGTTAGAGTGCACAAGGTAGTATATTGAATTAAACCTGGAACAAGTTACAGGAAGTTAGTCAACCCTCGGCATAAATTACATCTTTTACCATAAGGTAGCAAAATTTCTTGGCTCGGGGAAGAACAAGTGAGAAACAATCTATGGATAGATGAGTTTTTTGCAGAGATCCATGCAGCTAAAACTGAGTCAGTGAGGAGGTGTTGAGAAAAGAGATGGGAAGATGAATAAGATGATTTTAGTAAGGATTACTACACATGGGGATAAGATAGTATGATGAGGTAGTGCCCTAGATTCTCTGTGCAGGGTTGTGAAGAAAACAAATGGAATCAGTTGCAGAAGTCTAGGACATAGTTGGCATCAACTACCATGATAGGTTAATAGTAACAGGAAAAAGATAATTGAATTTTTATAGAGTGAATAACAGAGAAGAGGAGAAAATAAGAAAAAAAATGAGGATAAAGCTTTTTCTGGGACATAACCATAATGGCAGTGTTACTAACCAATGTGCAAATGCTTAGGATAAAATATACTAGAATAGAAAAACAGATGGTTGAAAGATAAATCTACAAGTTTCACTTGGTTAAATGGCTGTGGGGGCTACTGTAGAATAAGTTCAGGCGTATGGCTACTGGAATTTGTTTCATAGCACATGGAGATTGAAGAATGGATGGCCTAAATCTGAGACTTTGAGTGCTCTGCCACTAACTGAATAAGTAGAAAAAAGAGCCAGAAACTAATATTTAACAAGAGGAGAAAAAGCAGAGAGTTGAATATCAAAAAAGATTTATTTCAGAATGAAGAGTAAAGTGATGCTCAAATGTGGAAGGCTTTGAAAAGTAAAGAAAGATGGTACATGAATATGAACAGATTTCTATTTTATTTCTCCTTCTATATAGAATTTCAGGGCACTCCTTTAGAGATTACAATTTAAAATGTAGTCAGAAGACCCCATAAGATTAAGAAGATTCTTATGCAAGTATTATAGGAATATATACTATATAATCAATGAGATTACATGGGTAGGTTGAAGCGTTGTCTTTACCAGCCCTTAGAATTAACTGTGAGAAATACAGAAACAATAAAACAAACCAATTCTAGCTGGAAAGCTTTTTATACTTGTACAGGAAATTTTAAACAATAAAAGATAACATACTCCTCTAGGCAATTAATTGATGCACCTACCATAAAGTTTTACATAATGGATCTATATTATCGCTATATTTAATGTTTAATTTGGTACATTTTTATACATTTTTTCCTTCAAGTATATTTCACAAGGAAATTCAGTTGAAGAATTGACAATTTTACAAAAAGTCTTCAAGACATATGAATACAAGAACACATTAGTTCAGAAGCTATATGAAAATCTGAAATTTGGACTTGCTGTGAGAGTAAAGCATGTCGCCCACTTTTGTATGACATGCATTATTCGTATTCAATTGTGAATCCAGAATAAACACTAAGGGCATGAACATTGTAAAGAACAAAAGAGAAATATGAGTCAATTATTGTCAGTCATTAGAGTTAATTATTTTGGACTATGAATTTGTGTTTAATTATTTTTCACTTCCTTTTTCTTTTGATAAATGTATAAATATATATCTACATTTGTGTAAATGTCCATCTACAGAGACACTTGAATATTGCTGTAGCTAATCCTGAATAAAGAGATTTATTTCATCTAAAATATGACCGTTTCTTGGAAAGACTTAGAAAAAGTCATATTACGTGAAGTAAGCCAGACTCAAGGAACATAGGCTCAATGGTTTCCCTCATTTGTCATAATCAGTAGAAACCTTGAGCTCTCCTAGCAGATTTACAATAGAACAAAACCTAGATATATAAGGCCATATAGTATGACACTAAATAAAAGGACCTCCAGAATATAGAAACAAAAGCCATATAATGTGTGATTGTTGTCCTTAATGTAGTATGTACTCTCATCTCTTTTGCTATTCCTTGGCTGTCTCATATTGTTATAGTATTTCACCTTGTTATCAGATATATTGGATATATGCGTATTTGGGTATTTGAAATCAGATAGGGAAGGGGGAAACAAGATGAGATGTGAGGGTGGTAGGAGGGAAATGGGGACCAATACATGAGAAAGGGTATCAATGCATGTGAAGTAATGCACCCTCTACCTGGTGAATATAATGTAACCCTTCTATTAATTACAATAAAAATATATGGAAAAAATTACCATTTCTAAAATTGTTCTTGAAATGGAATACTATAAAACCTACCTTAATAGATGAGACTATGTAAACTAGATGCATGAGCTAGTCTATCTAAACTAGCTCATTATGAGCTATAAAAACAAATATATTAGTTGATTAATTATGAATCACAACAGACTAACAGATGTGGAAAAACTATGTGTGTTGAACATGATTATTTGGAGATAATTTTGGTAAAATTAAGGATACATAGCCAAGATTTCTAAAAAAATTCTTCCGAGAAACTACATTTATAAATCAGTATTACAAAGCAAAGTATAAAGGCATAAATTTAAATTTCTCACTTTTGAAACATATGACAAAAAATGACTTACACATTTTATTTTCTACAAAATGAATTTTACTCTGTTATTTACTTTCACTCACCATAAATATTATGAAAAATTAATAACTATACACTTTCCTTGCCAGCATTTCTTTTTGGGCCATTATTATTCATTTCATGCCATGATTATTACTGAAAATAATTTTTTTCATACAGATAAGTATGGTGTTAAAAAATTGATCTGCTCCAGGTGTCAAATATGCTAAGTACACTGCTGATGATAACTCCTTTGGGGTCAGAGAGAAGATTCAGGTTTCTAATCAAAGACAAAAGTAGTTCATCCACATGAAAGTAAAATTGCGTCCTCATTTCCATTGTCAGGGAATGTAATATGAAGGATTATTAGAAGAAAAAGAAATCATTTTGATTGTGCTCATATTTCTTGTAGACCACTTGGAGGAAAAGAAAATTAATTTTTACTCCTTAAATGCCCTTTCAAATTAACTAAAATTATGGAAATAAACATGTTTTTAAGTCATGTTGAGTGCTATAAATGGGCAAATATATTTAGAAGTAACTAACAATAATAAGCCTCTCTATAAAAAATTTCTAAATATCAAGGTGATTTTTAAAAATATACAACATGAATAACTATCAAACAAAGCAAAGAGGTAAGGACAGTTATTTGGGTGGAAAATCATACTTTGTGAAGTGGTAAGCAAATGGATTTTGACAAAGTAAAAATTGAAAGAATATAACATGATTAATTTCTAGTGATTATATCATTTGGACAAATTCTAACAGAAGAATGAAATGGCACTGAAAATTTCATCTGTAAGTGTGCATTTGTATATGATATTCAAACTACTTTTCAGGACATAGAAACTGACTATGACAACTAATGAGTAGCCTCAATTCTCCCTTTAAAAATAACCTTGGCTGGAACAAAACATTGAAAGTTACTTCCTTTCCAATGAAGTTCGCATCTAAAACAAAGTACAGGTATTTCTCATCCAGGTGAAGATAAACTCCCACTGAGATCTTTGCTGAATTTTTCCATAGCTCAGGTACACCTTCTTTTAAACTGTATTTTGTTTCATTATTTTTTTTTATAGAGGTTATACATTCTCCATGCTAGTTCTATCCCAGGATTTAAAGAAAGGGAATCTCACCTATGAAGATGATTCTGTAAATGAATGAAATGAGAAGGTAATGATATAGAACTTTGGAGTTTGATCACCTGACTTGCAAATGACAATAAGAATTCTACTTGAGTGGGGCGTAGTGGTTCACATGTGTAATACTAGCTACTGAGATCTGAGGATCACGGTTCAATGCCAGCCCAGGCACTGAACATGTAGAGATTTTTATCTCCAGTTAATCACTAGAAAATGGGAAGTGGTGCTGTGGCTCCAGGGGTAGGGCAGTAGCCTTGAGCTGAAGAGCTTAGGGACAGTGCCCAGGTCCAGAGTTCAATCCCCATGACCCACCAATAAAAGAAAAAGAAAAAAAAAGAGTTCTACTTGAAGATAAAAGATTCCCACTTTGTAGGAGAGCTGAGATCACAACATGGAACTGTCAACCTCCCCTCACAAAGTCCGGATAGAAGACAATGAAACTGCAAAACGTTACAATCCACAATCCCTTTTGTCTTATTAGTCCACAGACATTAAATAATCAATGAGTTAATTTTGACCCAGGATGAAGCATTCCCAGCCTGTGTTCAAGGAACAGGACTCTGAGAGACAGCATCAGACCCAATGGATATACTGAATCCTCCTTTCAAATCACTCTAGCCCTACTCCTTCCTTGCCCAGTGGGCTACCTAATTTTCATATATCATTATGAAAATAGCTATGTTCTATATGATTTTGACAGTTCTATCCAAGTTAATCTTCAAATCATTATATCATACTTACCTTAATTACTTCTAAGCTTTTAATTAAAGAAGGAAAAGGTGCCTACTTTTATTTTTTAAAACTACACACTTAATTTCCTATATATAGTATTAATATTCTTTCAGAATGTAGATCAGTCAATTTCTTCATATCAGTGAGAAGGTTTCAATGGAAAACATTATGAAAGTTGAGCTGCAGATGACAAGATACAGTTAGACAGTCATAAACAGTAATGTCAGGCCGGGAATTTGGCCTAATGGTAGAGTGTTCGCCTAGCATGCATGAAGACCCAGGTTCAATTCCTTGGTACCACATACTGGTACGGGGCCTGAACTCAGGGCCTGAGCACTGTCCTTGGGCTTTTTCTCAAGGCTAGTGTTCTACCACTTGAGCCAGAGCACCACTTCCAGCTTTTTCCTCTGTACATGTACCGAGAAATGGAACCTGAGTCTCCATGCATGCTAGGCAAGCACTCTACCACTAGGATAAACTCCCAGCCCAGTGCCCAGCTTTTCAATTATTTTTTTTTAAATTAACAACTTGTAAATGGCTTATTTCATTAGCAACTGCATGTGAGAATAGCTTGGAGGGACTTAGACAGCTCAGATCCCACATAATATCTGTAGCTGTCACTTTCCTTTCCTATAATGTAAAAAAGAGAAAATTACATAAAGTCCTGTATTTTAGGGAAAATTTTTAATTAAGAATTTGTAAATTGTTTATTTTATTATAAAATATTTATGTAAGTATAATAGTTATTAGTGGTGAAGTCATAAAAAATGTGTGATATGGGCCGGAAGTTTAGCCTAGTGGTAGATTGCTTGCCTAGCATGCACAAAGACGCAAGTTTGATTCCTAACTACCACATATGTAGAAAAAGCAGGAAATGGTGTTGTGGTTCAAGTGATAGGGCTGCAGCCTTGAGAAAGCCCAAGGACAATGCTCAGTCCCTGAGGTTAGTCCCAAGGACTGACAAAAAAAAAATAATGTGTGATATGTCAAGTCTATTTATCTAAAATATAACTTGTAGCACTTATATATAAAATATAAAGAAAAAGCTAATGAATGGAGCATGGTGATGAAGTTCAAAAAGCCATTAAGTAGCACCCATGCTTTAACTCTGCTTTACAAATGAGAAAACAGGAAGAAATATTATGAAAATAACTTGAACTGTATTACATAACGCATCATGAAATACATAAGTTGAGCTTATTAATGATTGAGAAAGAGTTTCTAAAATAGGGAAATGTGAAAAAGAAACACAACTCTTTCAATATTTGTGTGAAAAGGATTAATCTTCAATAATACTCAATGTAGTTACTTTTTTGTTGCAGTTTCCTTTTGCTTTTTCCTCCAGAGAATTTGCTTCTAGCAACACTAGACTATTATATTGGGGATTATATAAAAAGTATACAGGGGGCCAGAAGTTTAGCCAAGAGACAAAGTAATTACCTAACATGCAGGAAGATCCAGGTTAGATTCCTCATATATAGAAAAAGCCAGAAGTGGTGCTGTGACTGAAGTAGTACAGCTCTAGTTTTCACAAAGCCCAAGGACAGTGCTCAGGCCCTGAGTTCAAGTTCTGGGACTCACAAACAAAATGTGTATAGGGAAGCAGAGACTGTACATGGAACAACTTATTGCCCAATTACCACACCCTAGAAGCAGAAAAGATTGTACTTAAGATCAGAAACAAATAGTATATCTTACATCAATGGTATAATAAGAAAAATGAATGAGCAAACTACAAAACCCTAACATAGGAAGTTGTTATATATAAATTGGCCTTTACAGTTTATGACATATAAGAAAAGGATTTTGGCATTTTCAAGCTTTTCCCCCCTTCTAAAATGTTAAACTTTTGACTCTCAGGTCTATTGGAATATTTAAATCTGTGCACAATATTGTATTTGTCAGCAAGCCTGTAAGAACAAAACATCAGAGAGAGTGACCTTTAGCTTCCACAAACTGCATTATATATGTTATAGTCACCAGAACCAAACATCCAACTAGTTTAGAATAAGGGAGATACCAGTAAGAGACGTGAGCTTTACAGTGTTTACAGACATTTTACAAGTGCTTTTTGAGACAGGTTTGATTTACTGAATCCCAAGATACTGTTTTTGCTTCATCTTTTTTGAGGATCATTGCAAAAATAAAAACATTAAAACACTCAGTGCCATGTCCTTGAAAAGGATTTTGTATCGTTGTTTTAAAAAGCAATGTCTTGAAGACTGAAACTGTGTCTTCAGTTTGTTTTTTGCACAATGGTTTTGATTATACTGAATGTGTTTTACGAGGACTTTCATGGTTGACATTTATGAGAAAATTTATCCTTTGATCTCTGAAGCTACATAACATAGCTCCTTCCAGCAGAAATGTGATATATTTTTTTTTTTGCCAGTTATGGGGATTGAACTCAGGGTCTGAGCACTGTCGTTGGATTTTCTCAAGGCTAGTGCTCTACCACTTGAGCCACAGAAGCACTTCCAGCTTTTTTCTAGGTATGTAGTACCGAGGAATCAAACATGGGCCTTTGTGCATACTAGGCAAGCATTCTACCACTAGGCCAAACTACCGGGCCAGAGATATGATTTTTGTATACTGTTAAGCCACCTCATTGTCACTTAGAGATATGAAGAATTCTTTAATGTTACATTAGCAAAGATCCCAGAATTAATATGATATGTATATCTTCTGACCATGGATTATTCATTGATTATGATACATTGGAATGGATTGTTACATGTATATATATATATATATATCACTATAACGAATGCCTTAAAATATATCTTATTGAAAAGAATGTGTACAATACCGCAGTTTTTTTGCTGGTCTTGGGGCTTGAATTCAGGGTCTGAGTACTGTCCTTGAACTTTTTCCTCAAAGCTAGCACTCTGCCACTTAAGCCACAGCACCACTTCTGGCTTCTATGTATGTAGTACCGAGTAATCGAATCCAGGTCTTAGTGCATGTTAGGCAAGCACTCTACCACTAGGCCAAACCCCCGGCCCTACAATACTACATTAAAGCATAGATTTACTGGTTGTTATTAACATATTTCTGAGTGCACAACTCCATGAAAGTTTACATTAAGTATTCCTTACAAATACTTAAAAATTTAAGATAAAGAATAATGATTTTTAGCTCAAAACCACAAGTATCTGTAATTCATTCATTTAACAAATATTTCCTATGATTCTTAATTTTTTATTTATTTACATTTATATAGCCTTTGTTAGCCTGGAAGTTTTAATTTACCTGCCTCAGTCTCCTACCTGCTGTCATTACATATATGTGTTGCTATGCCTGACTCCTACTGTTCTATTTTAAAATAACTTTACACATGTAGAAAAGTTCCAAAACTACTAGAGCTCCTATACAACCCCTAACTCACTTTTCCTGTTTCTGTCATGTCATATCACAATAATAGCAAAAATAATCATAATGACGTATAGCATTTATATAGAAACTGGACCTATTTCACAAGCTTCTCTACTATGTGCCTACTTTTCTCTTCCAAGACCTAATATAAAACTTTACACTGTATGTAGTTACTTTGTTCCTTATTCATTTTAACAACATTTTTTCTTTCTTTACTTTTCATAAAATTGATACATGGTTATTTTTTGATAGTATAAGGATTTGAACTCAGTAGACTGAGCTTAGTAGACTGGTCCAATACAGCTGATTTATGCCGCTGCTCATGTTATTCATTATTTTAAGGATTATATGTTGCTTTGACCTGTATGAACAACTGAGCTATGAGGTCTGTCATCTAAACTTTCTATAGTCATTGGTTCATGACATGCACTTCTCCTTTCTGTTAACAGTCTTGTGGACATTCCGGCTAAGACTACCTTTTTCAAAGATTCAGTTATTTTGCAGAATGTCATTTCCATTGGAATTAGTGAGTGGCTTTCCATAATTTGGTTAAGAAATGTGCTTCCAATGAGAATATCAAAGATGTGATGTGATTTCTTGGGTCATCCTTGGACAGCAACATCTTGGGAGCAGATGTTGCTTTCTATATGACATAATGTTGAGCCTTGAAACTGAAAATCTGGTTGAGAAAAAATAGCTTAGGTTTCTCCTCAATTGGAAGAGTTGAAGAGTTCTATAAATATCATACATCAGGAATCTGGTAGAGATAGAATTTTGTTCAGAGGAAAAATAAAACTAACAATATACTAGAATCATGTATGGAGTGGGAATTACACAACTTCCTGAAGGAGAAAGACAGAAACATGAATTCTAACTATAGCAAAAGCATTGTTCAAAGCCATACAGTGTTGATAAATTGAAAGCAGCTAAAGAGGTCTAATATGTAAGTAATTTAGTAAGGAATCTGAAGAGAGAGACAAAAATAGTTGTCAGTGTTAAATCTTGATCTCATGTGTTTTGGTTTCCCCAGGATTTTTACAATTTCCAATATATTTCTCATTTTTTGCAACAATGTAATAAACATGTTAAAACCTAATTGTCAATTGCTCCAATATTATCAAGAACAATTAAAAAATCATATAACCTTTCTTAATATGGTATTTCAGCCTTATAAGTACTTACAGAATTCAATACTACAGTATGCTTTAAATTTCCTCTGCTCTTTCCAACTTCTATTTATTTGGTAAAGCCTAAGACAATATATATCTTCAGAAAGTAGAGTTTTTCAATGTGTTTGCCAAAATGATACTAGGACATTGATCACTGCATGACCTTTGCTCGTGTTTATTTTGACCTAATAATGTATGAGTGATTTGAGTGTATGAATAATATCCATCTGGAAATCTTTCTATTTCTACTTTCTATTTCAATATTTAGCTTATTTCCAGAGTCCATTAAGAGACTGGTGAATGAATCACTGAATTAAAAGCAAATAAACAAATACTCAGATTAATGATACATGAAAAGTTCCAATTGAAAGTTATTTTTAGTTGTTCAGAGAATTAATAAATGAATTCAGTTCATGAACATTATTCATGTTATTATTGCAGATAAAAATCAGCATAGAGAAAGAAATTAATGTGTCTTATAATTTCCTGTCATAAATATTCAATGACATTTGGTGAGATTGCAAATGTCTTTTAGTTGCCTTCATAGTTTATACATTAAAATCAAACTTTCTCATTACAACAAAATAAATATGGAATATTATTACTGAAGTTGTTATGTAGTGAAAAAGCATGGTACTACATTGCTGTCTTTATAGAGTTCCTCAATTTTTTCTATATTTGAAGATAATAGTTATCCTTAAAAGTAAGGATGTAAACACATTTCAATTGATGGATGAGGTAATTTCTCTTAACACATCTGAGAAAGTATAAATGTGAACTGAGGAATATGAATGTTCATTGCTAAAAGAAGTAGTTCAGTATTAAGTAAATAATATTGATATTAATAGAGATTTCTATGAAGTGCATATTTTAGTCATTTTCCAGAAATTTCTATTCAAATAAGAAAAAGCAATACACACATTTTATATTTGACCTCTTCCAAGAGTTCTGCATCATAGGACATGTATTCATTTCTATGGGTTTGATGGGCAGCATAGTAGCTTCCTATAGGAAGACATGAAGGAAAGTTAACCAGTATTTTCAAGTCACTACAAAAGTGATTTGCTTCTTTTGTATAGATTCCTTGAAATATAATAGAAGTAGCAAGCTGTATAATTAGTAAAATATTAAAAATTATTTGAATCATGACTCAGCTTCTACTGAGTTGACTTTTAATGGAGGGCCTTAACAATGTTGCTTTTTGACAAAAATTATTCTTACAAATACAGATGTGAAAAAAATACTGGAAAAGTCAAGGATAAGAAATAAATACTTGTCAGATATTATTATTGATATTCAAGCAATTTGGCCATTCACATTCCTGGGGCTGGAAAGAATTGGTCTTAAGAAGAACTTATGGCTCAAAGGTATTACTTCCTTTGTATTTAGGTTTTTTTGTATTGTATGGCATTTTTGTAATATTTTTTTTGTGGTTGTGTTGTATTTGTTTCCTTGGTTAAATGAAACACTTTCTTATTCCTTGTTTTGTATCCTACCTTTCACTCTGCCACAGTATAAGTTAGGCTAAGGGAGCAGAAATATGATGCTGTTTCAATAAATGGTAACATCTCCATGGTATCCTTAATATGTGGCTATTAGATCCAAACAGTATAAGAGAGAGGACTCAATATTTGCATACCCAATGTTATGGCCATGGTATTGGAAATATAAACATAACTACATAGACATGAAAACCTATGACTCTATAGACATATTTTATTTCATAAATTAATAAGTATCTATGACATACAAACCCTTAGCCTAATTTTGATTATGTTCTAAAAACTAAGTGCCAATGATTATATAGGTTCCCTTCTTGAACACATGTTTGTTAAACATGTCGTTTGAAATATGATGTAAAAATCAATGTTAATAAATTATTTAATAAAAAAGAATTCTAGAGCAGAGCAAAAAGTGAGGGCAATATAGTGTCAAGTAAATCACAAAATTAAAATAAAAACTAGGTCAGAGCAGCAGAAGTTAGTGAGCTATTCATCTTGGAGCTCTTACACTTAGATGAATATTAGACATTTCTTCTACAAGTCAAATCCAATCTGCATGATATTGGTCCATCAACACAGCATTGGAAACTGATTTCTAAAAAATGGAAAATAAAACCAAACAGGCACAATAAGTGATGGAGAAAAACTGAAAACCTGAGTGGAACACACTATGCAAAATCAAAAAGCAGTCAACTCACCAAGCTCATGACTTATTCTAGTGTTTGTGTTTGATGGACATAAACAGTGCTTTATGATGGGTTTGACTGATTCTATAGAGAGATGGTGCTGAAGAAGTACAAAAACTGAAGTTGAAGAGGAATGAATACAAGCTTTTGAAGAACTTAGTTCTAAGAATTTACTTGCAGAAAATACAGGTTTTAAAGAGCCTTGCCACTAAAAATGAACCCGCATGAGGCATACTTGAATAGTAAGAAGCTCAGAGAGGAAAACAGATGATGAAAGAATAAAACAGATAAAAAGTAGCAAAGTTGTAGAAGATATGTAATATCCTATGTATTAGGTTACATGTATTGAAATGAAGTTTCTGCTCCATACTAGATTCCTGCCAGATTTATTTGAGCTCATTTTATACATTATTTCCTTAGAATATACATTTTGTATGACAGGCCACATAGTGATTATTTCTTATACACATACACCAAGCTGTGTCACAAGACAGCAGAACATTAAAATATAAATTACTTTAAATTACGTGTATGCTCAAAACTGCATACCAAGATTATCAGTGTCCTACAGAGAAGATATTTCATGGAAGATGGACTTAAAATGCACCGTTTTCTCTACTCCAAAATAGAAACCCCAAAATAGGATAAGTCTTTCTAGTTTTGCTTTACAGCTCCTCTGCACAGGAATTGAAATTATACTGAATACATTATATTATAATTAAAGTACAATGGTTTCACATTGAGATCACAGGTTCCAAAGAATATTTTTCCTGAAATCATTGACAATTTATATTCTTCTGTAGTGTTTTTTTCAGCATAAGTACTTCCAAATAGAACTAATTTTAATGATAAAATAACTCCTTTTTCACTCTATCATCACTTATTGATACATTTTCCTATTTTTCTCAGTTGGGGCCTCCCTTTTTAAAATGTTTTTTGTATCTTATTGGACACCTATTTGCCTAATATTGGAATATTGTAAATATAAAATAAAATATATAGGAAGTAATAAAGTGATGATAGTCAATATTTATCAAATGCTACTTTTTATTTGAACAGTTCATCTAAATTCACACCTGACTGCATACATTTGATAGTTTCAATTCCCAATTTACAAATTAAGAAATTGAACTTTAAAATGTTTAAACAACTTTCTTAAATGACTCTGATATAGAGAAATCAAGAAGAAATAAGTGAAGGAATCTGGTCATTTCAAAGCTTGTATACAGACTTCTTGAAGTAGGATAGATACTTCTGACCTTTTATAAAAGACACTATAATAAAATATTTTACATTGCTTGGCTAGTGCATAAATTGAAGATTCGTGAATTATTCTATCACTCAAAATGTTCTTCAAGTATACTAAACTCATCTATTTGCATATTTCTTAATATTTATATAAATTTAATAGCATTAAAGTCTGCAAATTCTTGATGAACATTTAGAATGTTTTCAATTTTTAGTGTACTTTGAAAGAAGTTTAATTATATCATGTCCTGTCTTCAATTTCTCAGACATTTTTATAGAAGATATTGGAATCCAAAGGTTAACTGAGGGAAAATCAAGGTTAATTTTCAAGTTTGTGAATAGAATGTTTGATTATCTTTGGGTAAGCCTCTTCTATTCATCTCTACACTCCAATATTAGTTTACATTTTGCTACATAATTAAGTCTTGTTTTGGGGAGTATTTGTATTACCTATATTTAAAAATTAAAAAGAATGATTTTCCTGTGCTGAACCAGTTTTACCTGCTGGTAAACAATAAGAGTGAAATGGCTGCTAAATGGCCAGAAAGAAATCAAGTATCCTTCTCTAAGGCACAGAGATCTGGTGACAAGGGACACTACTGCTCAGGTACTAATTTAGAAACTTTCATCTGTATGAGTTCTTTTATAATCATCTGGCTTCCCAGTGTCCTTGGTATGTCTCTGCCTATTGTAGGTTCCCTTGGGCTCTTCACCAGCCTGTTTCCAGAGGGTTCAAAATAAGACAGTCATTTGATTTTCTTTATTCCATCTAATTGCTTCATATCTTTTTGTTCCATTATTATAGCATTCTCCATATTTTCCATTCAAGTCTACGCATCTGAAGGCAAACATTCTCCAATTAATGATGTGGAGAAGAAAAATTTAAAAAAAAATAAGGGAAGATTTGTCTCTGTGGTCATCTTCACAGATGACACCAGGATTATTCATGCTACTTCACAGGGATAAATTCATAAACATCATAGGTTTCTCTTTTCAAAATGTCTTTATTCTAACATCTCATTCAATTACCCAAAAAGGCTAAGACTTTAAAGTTGTCTCCTTCTTTCTTTTAAGATAGTGACATTTCTGAGTACTTTGTTTCTTATTTGATTGCTTACATTAATTCTCAATTGACCTTATGGGTCAGTCTTTAGTGTCATTCTAGGCCCACTGTGCTGTACTCATTACAACCAATTTTTTTTTATCAGTTCACAAGTTAGATTGTAAGTTCATCCTTTACTCAGTTTCTTTCAGCAACTTTCCATTGTGTCATTGGGAATATATATTTTTTTCTGTTTTAACAAGATATTGTTGAGCAGTTCTTTAAGTCAGGACCTGTCAGGACAAAGTTGCAAAATTACATGCTCCAATGAACTTTTGGTATCAGTCCTGAAATATTCAAAGATTCAGGAAGTTTTCCCAAGCATTGTGCATTATGGAAGTCATAGTCTTTCCTAGCATTAGACAGTGTATTCTGTTGGATGTAGCTAGAGCTCATTCGACTTATTTCTAGAAGTTTCTGATGTACATGACATTCATAAATTTTCTCAAAGAACAAATATAAACAGTGCTGCTTATTAGACATCATCAACCTGCTTATCACTCCAGGGGAACTAATTAGAATAAACCTGAGCTACTCCACTTGGTGCCTTTCTTGTAGCATCAGCATTCATCAGAGAGATGCTTTCCCAAGGTATGGTGCCGGTATGCTTCCTTAGTTTAAACATTTTATCATTTTTGATTCTTCCATTGGAGTTTTCTTGACATTCAATTATATGTCATTCATGTAAATTCTTTTGTCAGGTTTCTCTGGGCATTCCATTTCTTCGGAAAATATGTACTTCTCAAAATGCCTCACGTGCCTTTTGGATTATCTAAAATGTATTTCTTGTCCTCATTGCTCATATAAACTCATTATCATGTTCACATATGCGTCGATTTTTAACCTAAAACTGATGCATGTAATGATTATAGAAAATGTATATAAAATAAGTAATATAGAAATATGGAAACATTTTCTGGAGGGGCAACTGTATATGTTATATATTATAATAGTATATAGCATGTATTATGTATTATCTACCAGAACAGCCCCTAAGATTCAATGCAAGAGCCAGGAGTGTGGCCTAGAGGTAGAATGCTTTCCTAGCATGCATGAAGCTCTGGTTAGATTCCTTAGTACCCCATACACAGAAAAAGCCAAAAGTGGTGCTGTGGTTCAAGTGGTAGAGTACTATCCTTGAGAAATCTCAAGGACAGTGCTTAGGCCCTGCTGAGTTCAAGCCCCAGGATGGGCAAAAAAAAAAAGAATCAATGTAACTTAACATTCAAATTACAGTATTTTGGCCTATATAGATGCTTAGCATAGACTAAATGGTCTAGAGCTTTTCTTTAATAGATGAGTAGCCTGTGAGATCAAACTTGAATGATATGAGTGACATCCTAGGTCTATTTAACATCTGCAATGTAAATCTCAAATGGAGATTTGCCCCTCTTGTCTGTGTTACAAGACATTATGTTAATTTACAGATCTACAGAGGCTATGAATGAAGAAGAGGTCTGAACAGCCCTAGAGAAAGCCTGTCAATAAACACAGCAAACAATCTACTCCTAGACCTCATTAACATTCTACAGCTGGATAATAGAGATAACATGTAGGAAGATGGGGGAAAATTCAGAGAGAGACTGTGGAGTGTTTATGGTTAATGACATATTTAACATTAAACTGTGAAGAATTCAGATGGCAGGAAGAGAGAGCAAGATCAGGTGATGAAAGATACTGGGTCATGATCTCGTTTCATAGAACTACTATCCTCATCACTTTTATGAACATAGCCTATATTTGTTCATACATAGCTGGAACATGTAGCAATCATACAATTGATACATCTTTTTCTCTGACACATTGAACAAGGCTTCATATCTAGTAAGAGTCGACGTTCCTAAAGAATTTTTCCCCTTATTCTACCAGCAACATGACCAGGATAAAGCTAAAAGAGGCCTAATAATGACTTCTTATAACAGAGTTATAAGCAGTATGACAAGGAGGTTATATCAGTGGTTGTCATTCTATGAGACATGGTCTTTTTCTTGTTGGTCCAACCAGATATGTAGTTACAAAAGTGGTGAATTCATGTTTGTTTCTTTTTACTGCTTTTGCTCTGTACATAACAAAGCTGCTTATTTACAAATGACATAATAGCAGTTTACTGTCATTATTTTGCCTCCGAGCTACTCCATCTTTCTCACTCAATGCCACATAATTTAGTCTGAAGAAACTTCTAGGACCTGACCATCCCATGGCACATTACACCAGCACAATAAATTTATAACTTAGAAAATCAGTAAGTAGCTTGTTCATTTATGTCCATGAAAGTCACAAGATGCTTTCAAGTTCATCACAGAAGAAGTTTACTGATATGAAATGTTTGCTATTACATCAAGCTGGCAACTTTCAGATCATTTATCCTTAAAATATTATATATGCACTCACAGATGTAGCACAGAACACTTCCTTGTTGAAGAATTGTTAGTCCCATGGAAGTTAAGTATGTCTGGGATCAATATTTTAGGTGTTTGTCTTCCTGTTTCCTGGGACATGGAGGGATGATGTTACTGTGTTTGTATAGATTCAAGTAGGAATTCTCTGATTTTCATTTTCTTACCAATGGCAGAAGTTGTTATTTTTGAGTCTGATCTTTGGATTATTCCAAAAATAATTTAAAAAATTAGTCTAGGACCTACTCCTCTGTGCATTGTAATTATTACTAAGTATTCAAATTTATTACTTAAGTCCTTTTCACATTAACTGGATGACTGACATTTGTTATTAAGCCTTAACACTTACTACCCATCTGTCCTGTTTGAGAACCTAAGAGAGTTTACATGTTATTCAAATATTAGCTAACTCATCACTGAGATAAAATCTAGAAAACCTTAGTGTAGAACCTGGATAAATACAAATGGAAATATATGGCATATGTAAGAGACATACATCTATGGCCTTTTTCTTATCAACATTTGTTTACTAAGATCTTTATCATATTTTAAAAGTATTTTTAATGGCACATGGCACTAGTGGCTCACATATGTAATCCTAGCTACTCAAGGCTGAGATCTGAGGATTGCCATTTAAAGAGAGCCAGGGCAGGAAAGTCCCTGAGACTCTTATCTCCATTCATCCACCAGAAAACTCAAGTAAAATTGTGGTTCAAAATTGTAGAGCACTAGCCTTGAGCAAAAGAATGCAGGGACAGCACTCAGGTCCTGATTTCAAGCCCCACAACTGATAAAATAAAAATATAAAGACTTGAGAGTCCCCATTTCCCTCCCCCACACCCCCACCCCTCACCTTGTTTTCCCCTGTTCCCTATCCAATTTCAAATAACCAAATACAAATATATCCGATATATCAGGTAGCAAAGTGAGATACTGTAACAATATGAGATAACCAAGGGACAGCAAAAAAGATGAGAGATAACATAGTACCTTAAGAACAACAATCATTCATTATATGGCATATATTTCTATATCCTAGAGATCCTTTCATTTAGCGTCCTACTATATGGCCTTTTGTATCAAGGTTTTGAGGGAAATGGGGACCAAGATATGTGAAAGGGTATTAATGTAAGGGAATTAATGCACCATCTATCTGGCAAATATCATGTAACCCTTCTATTAATTACAATAAAAATATATGAAAAAAAAAGACTCAAGAAAGGATGGAGAGATGTAATCAGCAGTTAATATACTGATTATCTCTACTGAAAAATAAATTTTTAAAGTACTCATTCTTTAGAATTATGGTTTCCAACAGCTGAGGGGTTGGAAGTGTGAGAGGATTTTGTAGGACAAAATTGCTAATAGATATTGCTGTTTGAGTGAGAATCCAAAGAACTTGTTAATTGTTTTTGGGTTAAATGAGTCATTAACACATGTAATTTTCTTAATTGACTTATGTAACTTCTATATACAGCGTCTTTATATACAAAGTGTGCAAATTTTGCTTCATTCACATGCACATCATGGTGTTAGAGAATCCTAAATAAATCTGATATTAAACATTTTTTGTGCAAATTTGGAAAGAATTGTCACAGTGTACCATTAAATTTGAAGCACTTTTTCATCCTACTTTTATTTAATAGGAGATCTTGGCCTTTAGGTATTCTTTTTATACCACCAGAGTTTAAACTCAGGGCCTCAAAAACATTATCAATAAATTACTTGCCTGAAACTTTATCACTTTATATCATCAACCATAATTTTGCTAGTTATTTTGGAAGTGAAGTCTATTTGATTTTTTCTGCGGTGGTGCCTTTCAGTCACGACACTTCAGATCTCAGTGCTCCAAATAGCTAGGATTACAATAGAAGTAATGGATTTCTCAAGAATAGGAATGAATTGGGTTGGTGCCTGGGCCTATTGTGTCTAGAGTTAGGAAAGATTTTTAACTCTTTAAACAGTAAAAGGAAAACATCAGGAATATCTATCTAGCTCTTTCAAATTTGTATTTGCTAATCATTAGCCATTAATTTATTTACATTTCAAAGCAAATACCATTTCTCAGGAGCAGTAGTTGGTCATAACTACTGTACTGAGGAAGCTAGGGAAATTGGTAATGCTGTATTTTTGTGACCTCAGAAGAATCTTTTTCATTTAATTTATTAATCTCTTACGATGGCAAACAATCAAACAAATAGTGCATTGCTATTTACATATAAGGCCTCCTTCTTAACATTATATTCAATAATTCTGTGTCCTTCATGTACTGGAGTCTGAAATGTCATAATTTTCTATTTATAAGAAAACTTTGAAATCTGCTTTAGACTTCTAGTTACAAATATAGGGAACTTGTTGCCATAGTTTTGTCTACAGCAGCATAACAAGTTGTTGATATGCCATTTCTGTTTTCTATGAGGTCGTGGCTCACTAAGAAACACATTTAGTAGGAAATTTATCATTTATTCAACACAAGCACTTAAGTAAACATTATTTTAAGCTTTATAATCTGATACAACTGTTGTTTAAGATGTCATTTCTTGGACACTCATGGCTCATGCCTATCATCCTAGCTACTCAGGAAGCTGAGATCTGATAAAATTGATGCACAGAAAAAAGACTAGCCACAGAGTTGATTATGGCTTCAAGCCCTACACACACACACACACACACACACACACACACACACACACATTCTTTTTGCAGAATAAGCAAAAATAAATATAGTTTTTAATGTCATGGTCAGATAACGCACATAGGCTTTTGCCAAGCTATAAGTTTTCAAAGTTAATGTTAGAAATAGCAGCCATCAAATACTCCATATATAAGTGGAATTTTGAAATAAATACTAATTAACATTTTCTAGATTTCATACCCTATACTACCATGTAACAAGAAAATCCTTAGAATTTATCCACAGGTGGAGTTAAAGGAATCATTTTCAGAGGATAATTTCCCATATGAAATCAAATGATTTTGTGACTCAATTATTGTGACTTATTAACATTACTCAATTTTCTCAGGCTATTTTACTCATATAGATATAATTAGTTATGTAAAACAAATACTTAAAGTGCTTGGTATGAGGAAAGAAATAAGACATAATTAAATGACTTCCTAAAGCCACAATTTTATTTTATTTTTTAATTTTTTTTTTTGCCCCCTTCTCTCTCTCTTTCTGGCCCCGCTCGCTCTGGCCCCGCTCGCTCCGTCCTCGCTGGCTCTGGCTCGGCTTGCTCCAGCACGCTCCGGCCCTGCTCGCTCCGGCCCCGATCGCTCCGGCCACCACTCGGTTGGGCTCCGCTTGCTTGCTTTCGCTCTCTGTCGCTTGTTGCAGTCTCGTCTCTGCCATTTCCGGCTTGGTTGTGTATGTGGGATACTGAGGAATCGAACCCGGGTCTTTGTGCATGCTAGGCAAGCACTTTAACCGCTAGGCCAAACTCCCGGGCCCCACAATTTTATTTTTAAATGAAAAGTTAATTTAGGACTATGGCACAAGACATACAGAGGGCATTCTTTTTTTTTAATCTTTAAAGTTACTGTCATCATCAGAGCCTAACAACGGGCTTTCTCTGGATATTTTCTCTATTTGTGTGCTGAATGGGACCTAGCTTGTTGGGAAGGCTGTACCTCACTCCACAATATCAGAAGTGTGGCCTCCAGCCAATGACTTCCCAAGTTATCTAGCCAATGAGAGAACTAATACGTTGTTGCTCCCTATAAAATCAAAGATCTTTCTGAGACATAACATTCGTTCTCTCTTCTACTCTGGCTTCATCCTTGACCATCTTTTCTGGAGAGTTCCCTTAAAAAAAATTAGCACCTACAACAAATTTAAGTCTTACTCTTTGCCCCAGGAAACCTAACCTAAGGAAATCAGAATAATCAATTATTATGCAAATGAAACTAAATTTGTTCCAAGAGTCTGTTTCTGAATGCATGTAATTTTATGGGTTTAAGAATTAGCAAATCCTCAAATAGTCATGTCAGATCTACGTAGAAATCTGGTTAAGTTCTTTCCCCAGTTTTTTTTATTCTTAAACCAAAAGTATGAGATAATCGTTTTGAGTTTTAACCACGTTTTTAGCTTTCCAAACAGCACAGAATACTGAGCGCATGAGATGATTTACTTGATGTTTCTGATGATGTAAGACAAACATAAATGGCAAAACAATTTGGGAAGCAGTTCAGTATATATATTTATGCCTGGTAAGGATATGAAATGACATCTTTATAAAATTATGATAATGCTATCAAGAATAGGGCTTCTTATCTACACTCTGATCCTTATCTCTCATTTTCTGGAAATATTACTTTTGCTTTTGAAAGCCAGAAGCTTATGTCATAAGAATGAGACTCTAACATAAAAAGATTACATGAACAATATTCTTCTCTATTCTTTGCACATCTCCTCTGTGAAATAGCCAGTGAAACAAATAGAATCTCCCTACTCTAATCAGAAGTTTAATGCACAGAACAGAAATTTATAATCAGATTACATTTCCTTGTAATTTTGTATCTTTTTGTACAATAGACTTTGAGTAAATTAATTAAATGCTCTCTCTTTCATCATCATAAGAATGAGGACAGCATAGCCAGGAATTGGTAGTTCATACCTGTAATCCTGCCTACTTGAAAAGATGAGATCTGAAGGTAGCAGCTCACAGTGTGAAACAGGAAAATGTTAACACTCTCACCGTTAACAAGCAAAGCCCTGAAAGTACTGACTGTAGTTCAAGTGATACAGTGCCAGCCTTGAGTTAAAAATCCCAGGAAAAGTATGAAACCTTGAGTTCAAAATCCAGCAGTACCTGCACACACACACACACACACACACACACACACACACACACACACACGCACATACACACACACACACAGAGAAGAAGCAAACAACCGCACCTGTGTTGTAAGGCTGAGGAAAGGTGGCTCAAAAATATCTAAGGCTTGGGGCCGGGAGTTTGGCCTAGTGGTAGAGTGGTTGCCTTGCCTGCACGAAGACCCGGGTTCAATTCCTCACTATCATATACATAGAAAAAAGCTGGAAGTGGCGCTGTGGCTCAAGTGGTAGAGCTCTAGCCTTGAGAAAAGTCCAAGGACAGTGCTCAGGTCCTGAGTTCAAGCCCCACGACTAGCAAAAACAAATATATCTAAGGCTTAAACTTCAGAAACTATCTTTTCATGCCATGTGTACTTTGAGGTTAGGAATAAATGAGTGAGTAAATAAGATAGGCTAAGGATTATATGGGCCCCACATTACATCCCTGGTCCTGAATGTAGTAACTGCTGGTATTATATTTTGTTTAGCTTGTGTAAACAGATCAGTCCCATTATGAATTAGCCAGACAAAAATGAAACTTATTTGTAAAATTCTTGATCTGTCTAATATCACACCTTTAAATTCAATGTGTATTAATATATGATGCTGTAAATAGGATTCCGTATCCTATAATAGGCAATAATAAAATCATTTATAACCTGTGCTTTGGTCATGAATGCATTCTAGTTTAAGTTACAAAGTATATTTGATATGTAGCAAAACACAGACAGGGAATAGTATATTTATATCTAACTAATTCTTTCTAAATATAGAATAATGAAGCATCATACATAAAAATAAAACTATTATTGTTTTCTGTTTTAAACATAGATCAGTATATAGATATAGTAATAGATATTTGAGGGGGAACAGAAATGTATGTGTGCTACATGCAAATATTCAGTCCCTCCTTACCAAATGGAAGCATATAAATTTGCATTCTCTGTCAACCTTGCTGTGTGAACTGAACCTGTCTCAGCAGTGGCAGTCATGTAAGGAGAACCATTTAGAGCAGCAGTTACTTTGGCACAGGTCAGGTTCCACATTCAGGTTTTGTTCCAGATGGACTATCTCCATGTACACATAGAGTTGCTTTTTAATTCAACTACTGAAATTAGGGACGATCTCCATAAGAGCACTTGGGCAACAAGAGAGCCAGCAGGAGTAGAAGTGAATATCAGCAAGACTCATTCTTCTGCTCACTTGCTTCCTGGCGATGGATATTATGCAAAGAACCTCCTTTGCTTTGCAACCTAGTCCTGACAACTGAAGCCTTGGAATAAATTATCTCTGCACAAAGCCTTTGTATCCACACAGATCTTCTGGCTTGTGATGGATTCCTGATGAGCCATCAATGTATATGAAGAGATATTCCAAAGCATCAAATAAATGGCTGGTTTCCCGAAGTACAGTACTTCAAGTGATTAAAGTTAATGTCTTTATTTTAAGCAGTTCGAAAAATAATTTTTGAATGAGAATAAAAGTATCTGAAATTTGGAATGTCAGACTGGCTTCTCAAAGTATGAACCTTTGACAGGGATAAGACTGCTGTTCAGGAGACTAAGACAAATAGTGACAAAAATAATGCTGCAAAAATAATTAATGCTCAGTGAATAATCGATTTTTATAGAAGAAATTGCTAGAGGATATTTGTCTTGGAAATCTACCTGAAGCATTTCAAGTCAGAATATGGTTTGTAAAAAAAAAAAATAAGAACTTGAACACTATGTTCATTGTTTCAGTTTTCACCATAGCCAAGCTTTAGAAACAGTCAAGATGCTTTACAATAAATGAGTGAATCAAGAAAATGTGGCACATAAAGACATGGGAGTTTATTCATCTCTTGGAAAGAGTAATATTATGTCATTTGCTGAAAAAAGTGGATGGACCAAGAAAAAAATATGTTTAAGCCAATACAAGCTCAGAGAGACAAATTGAGAATCTTTTCTCTCATATGTGGAATTCATATTTAAAATACAAATACTAATGATGACATATAGGACACAGGGCTCCTGTAACTCCTCTGAATCACTAATACACTGCATATTGAAATAAATAGCAAGATATAGAAATATGTTTTTTGGGGGGGAGTGGGCAAAGTGGAAGGTACATTAATGGAGGAAGGAAGGATGAACAAATATAGTCCTTGAATTTAGTATATATTATGTAAAAACTGAACTGAATAGATTGAGGGTAGGGACATCTGGAAATAGTGGATAACAGAGAAAGAGAAGACATTGACCAATAAACATTGTGTTCATAACCTGAACTATGCAATTTCACCCTCTTTGAACAACTACTTAGCAATAATAAGCTACATAATAATGTTTCATGTCTGTAACTCTAGCTACTCAGAAGGCTAAGAGCTGAGGATCAAGGTTTGAAGCCAATCTGGGCAGAAAAGTCCATGTGACTCTTCAATAAACTACTCACAAAAAGCTGGAAGTGGCACTGTGATTCAATTAGTAGAGCAATAGCCTGGAGCACAAAGAGGTTCAAGGACAGTGCCCAGGCCCTGTGTGCAAGCCCTCAGACCAGCAGAAAATTTAAAAAATAATAGTAATAATTAAAAAAAATTAAAAAGTTACTATAGCATTCTGAGTTAAGAGAATATAAGGCTATAAGGATTATTCTGATATAAGGGGATATTTTAGGTCAGAATTATAGTTTCTTTAGACAGAATGATAGTTTGGAATGTCAAATGTCTAAGCCAGTAAATTTAGGAGACTATTACAGTATCTTAAAAGGGAATACTAAAGTTCCTGTTCACATACGTTTAAACGAACTAAGACTATCCAGGTAGTCACATTGCAAATCCTGAAGTAGCATTATAGAATTATAGAATCAGAATAAAATCAAAATTCTCCAATGCAAGGTTAGAAGTAAAACTGAAAGGGCCACAAGTCAAAGAATGCAATTAATCTCTCGTAGCTGTAACTAAGTTGTAGAAATAAGTTCTCTAAGTTATAGAAAGGATAAAATAGCTTCATATCCTCATGCATTGTAGCATGGAAGCTATTTCTGGATTCTAATGTTCAAAAAAATAAGAAATATATGAGTAATGCACTAAATTTGAATTTAGCTGATATAGCAGTGATAAAAAACGAACATAGAGATCTAGAATAAGAAGGCAAAAAATAATAATACTGTTCAGTGTATATATGATAACATATATGTTGATGATCATGGTTTATATCCAAGCATGTCCCAAGTTGAGGAAAGGGCAGAAATGTATGGAAGTGCATAATAGATCACTTGACAAGAAATTTAGGAGTTTCTCATGTAGTTTGGATGCATAGAATTGGCTATCAAGATTCACCACTCATATAGTCATTCATAGATACATTTTAGCATTGTACATGAACTGGAATTAGTTGAATGTATGGCTGGAAAAAAACCTAGATTCAAAATTCATGTATGTAATGATATTTATGCAGCCATCCGTGTGTATTTCAGGCCTTGTACCTCAACTTGTTGGTGTTCTATTCTTTGAGTCATAGCGCTGCTTTCAGCTTTTAGGTGCTTAGTGGGAGATAAAAGTCTCATGGACTTGCCTACATGGAATGGCTTTCAACCACAATCCTTAGATTTTAGCTTCTTGAACAGGTGAAATGTCAGGCATAAACCTCGGGTGCTTGCTTTGATAGTGGTTTTCTTTCTTACTTTCTTCTTCCTTTCTTTCTTTTTTACATTTATTTATATCTTTCAAAAACATTTCAATAGGTGGAATAATATTCAGCATATTTCCAAAGCATTTAGTGTTCCACCCCTAGATTTTTCATCATTTTACTTTTATGTGATAAGAGTGTAATCCCAGAGCATTTTATTTGTGGAAATAAAGACATGCAATAGTTCCTAGACATATTGCTTATGGGATAAGTTTGTAGATGAGAATTACAAATGAGAAAGTGGTGAAAGGATGAGAAATTTTGGTACTAAAAGCTTAATTACACCTATAGTGTTTGGTTGTCTTTTGTTTTGCTTTCATATTTTGCTTTTTATTTTCCTGTTACTTGTTTTGTGGTGGTCCTTTGACTTGAACTTAGGGCCTAGAAGTGTCCCTAAGGTTTTGTACTCTATCACTTGAGCCACAGATCCACTTCCTTTCAGTTTATTGTTAGTTAACTGAAAGTAAGAGTCTCATCAACTTTTATCTAGGGCTGGCTCCAATATTATCATTGGTTCTAAGTTATGAGTCAATATTAATAGACATTCAAGTTGCATAAACACATTTATATTCAGATATTCATAATATATTTAACATGTCATTTGAATTCAATATTAATAATAATAAAGATTATTACAGTAAATTCCAATTTAATTATCACGTCATAACACTAATATTTCCTCCTGGGATACTTGGTGTAGTACCTGGATATTTTTAAAGATGTTTTCTTGAAGAGTCATTTTCATTTAAATAATTGAACTAAAATGTTAATAGTATTGATAACTTATCCAAATATAATATATGCAGAGTATAAAAGAATAACCCAGGGATTTATTTAAATGATAAAATGTGAAAATTAGAAAAGCAATCTATGTACAACATAGATTGGGTTCTGTAAACCCAAGCCATCTAGGTATCTATCTGATTATTCTTCGGATCATAGATTATAGATTATTTTCCTATAAGAAAGAAAGCACTTTACATTTATTTTTGCTTATTTTTATAATTTAATGCTAATAATTAAACACACATGTATTAACAAAGAATTGAAATGACTGACATATAGTGTTTTAAAACTAGCATTTATCATTTATGCTCCTTTTCTTTTGATATTTGTGAAATAGATGTTACCTTATGCTCCACTGGCTACATTTGTAAGTTACATAGAAAATAGATGAAATGGCTCTCTGGAACAGGACTGTGGTACAGCTGTCCCTAACTTCTTTTTTAAATCAATTGTACTCTTGTGTATCAAGCAATGCTGGATCCATAGTATTTGTTCAGTAACAATGTCTGGATGAATCACTGACTAACAGATGGCAACCTTTTTATCTCATGATTTTACATAACATGCATGCAATTCAGTAATTTGGAAGTAAGAATATTTCTACTTAAAATTATTTTGGGCCTAAATACCAGTCTATTTCCTATAGAATGAGTTTATTTTTTTTCCTTTCAGAAGTTAAATTCACCTACATTATTAAGATAATGTCCATAACTTCAAACTGTGCTTATTTCTTGAAAATTTGGCTCATATATCAGACACATTCCACATTTGGAAATGGGGGAAAAACTTTCATTTTGCTAAACTGAACAAAATTTAGAACCACATACATTTTTTTCTGATAAATTTGCATAGTTTTTAATAGGTTGTGAAAGATACTGGGGTCCAACAATATATTTTAGAAGGATCATTACAGCTAGTTTAGAAAACAAACCCATCTATAACTTTATAATGAATTGCATTTTCTATGTAAAAGATTTTGAGAGAAAAACAGATTAAAAGAAGAGGAGAAAGAAGTAGGAAAAGGGAAGGAAGGAAGGAAGGAAGGAAGGAAGGAAGGAAGGAAGGAAGGAAGGAAGGAAGGAAGGAAGGAAGGGAAGGAAGGAAGGAAGGGAGGGAAAAGAAGGGAAAGAAGGGAAAAGAATTGCTAGAGGAATGAAAGAAAGAGGAAGGAAGGAAGGAAGAAAAGAGAGAAGGTGGAAGGAAGTAAAAGAGGACACAAGGAAAGAAAAGAGGGTGGATGGGCTTAGATTTTCATTCCATTGAGATGAGAAAAATAATTTTTGCAAATAAAGTTAGTTGCTTCCTTATGAAATTACTTTCTGTTCTGACATTTGGGAAGGTGATTTTTTTCAAAATCCTTTCAGTATAAAGTATGTAAGACTTAAATTCACCATCTCTCTAATATGCTTTAAGCCTGCAAATGTTTCAATTTGCAGTTAATCATGTTTTTGATTTATGTTTTTAATATAGTTATAGCTTAGATGCAGTGTTATGAATAGATAACCAAATTTAATTGGCGTAAGATATATGAGAAAACATTCTTTCGTGATTCAAGTACTGGGGACAATTTCCAAATGTACGAATCACAGAGGAGTTTAAATAATCAGTAATTGGAAATGAAGACAGAAAGAAAAAAATGCATCATCAATAGAGAAATGAAGTAGATACACAAAAAGAGAAAATCATGTTTAGTGATAGGGAAGAAAACTGAAGTAGTCTGCAATATTTGAAAAAACGAGTTGTTTGTTATAACAAGAAACATTAGGATTCAAATACTAATTTAATAAGAAATCACTGATTATAGGTGTATGTTTGATTTGATTTTTCCTTTTCATTGATTTTCCCCCATCTTACTAATGCTATCATGTTCTCACTATCTCAGATTTCACATTTTTTACTAGTTTCAGTAGTAAAATAGGCTATACATCACTGCTATGAAAGTTTTCATTTTTTAATTTAATTTTATTCTTAGAATCCCTTAAGTAATTAGACTGGTGGTTTTTTTGTGCCCTAGAATAAAAATCTGACTATATTGCTTACCCTAAGCTGTTCCAAATTTGTAGTAATAGGACACAATCAGAATTATGTTGTGGTGTGGAGTGTGTGTGTGTGTGTGTGTGTGTGTGTGTGTGTGTATGTGTGTGTGTGTGCTTATCATCAGATGCTTGAATTTCAGAATACTAAAATATGTTCTGGTCATTTCTGAGGCCATTTGACCATGATCACAAGGAATTTATCATTTTCTCAAGGGTGATCACGCTATGTAGTAGACCTGCTTAATTCATTTAGCCAGCCTTGCCTCTGAAATATGGATGTGCTCTTCTGGTTACTCATAAAATTATATCTCAGAACAAAAAACAGGACACAGGGTAGTCAGAGCCTCAGGAAACCATGAAGCAATAGATCTCCAAAGCTCTCAATGGATAAACAAACCAAAACAACAAAAACCAAAACCACCCCAAAGCTGTCATAAAATTGTACCTTGGTAAATATAGGATGGTGAAAATAGCTATTATTGTATGTCTTGTGATTCAATTGGAGTACTTAAAGTATGCATCATTACGTATATATATACCATATATTATACATATCATATATATATATGATTTCAACAGATACTCTTTTAAAATATTGCATTGGTACTACATTGGTTTTCAAAGCTTAAAGGAAAAAATTCACATGCTGGCTTCTCAGAAAGTATAAGTTATCAAGTTGATAAGCGTTCTGAATTGAACAGTTAGAGAGTGTGTTCTTGCGATTTTTGTTGCTTTGTTTTCCAAGACAGGGTTTCCTTATTTAGTTCTGTTTGGATTAACATTTGTGACACTCTGATTCTGCCAAATATTGGCATTGCAAGCATGCATGATCATACTTGATCGTCGTTTAAACTTGTTTTTGTGTGTTTTAGAGAAGTTACAATTACATGAGTCAGCTAAAATCACAATTATTTTTGAATCATATGTCCCTTTCCATCACTCTGCTCCAGTCTTTTGCTCCTAACCCCATCCATAAGATATCCAGTTTGCACTGATTATGACAGATGAGGAAAACCATCGAGCCTATGTTCCTTTAAGTCTGGCTTATTTCACTTAATATGATTTTTTTCTAAGTCCTTTCCTTTCCTTACAAATCTGGCGATGTAATTCTTTCTGACAGCAGCATAGAATCCCATTGTGTATAAATATCACATCTTGATCTACTCATCAACTGAGGGGCATCTGGGTTGGTTCCATATCTTTGCTATGGTAAATAGTGCTGCAATGAACATCATTGTGCTAGTAGATTCAGTATGTCCTTGTTTTTGGACGATTGGGTAAATGCCAAGTAGTGGAATTGCTGGATTATAGGGGAGCTCATAATCCGTAGAAACCTTCGGCGCTCCTAGAAGATTTTTACAATAGAACTAAACCTAGATATATAAGGCCATATAGTATGACGCTAACTGAGAGGACCTCCAGGATATAGAAACAAAAGCCATATAATGAGTGATTGTTGTCCTTATTGTACTATGTTATCTCTCATCTCTTTTGCTGTGTCTGGGTTATCTCATATTGTTACAGTATCTCACCTTGTTATCTGATATATTGCATATATGTGTATTTGGTTATTGAAATCGGATAGGGAATGAGGGAAAACAAGATGAGGGGTGAGGGAGGGTGGGAGGGAAATGGGGACCATGTCATGAGAAAGGGTATCAATGTTTGTGAAGTAATAGTAATACACCTTCTATCTGGTGAATATAATGTAACCCTTCTATTAATTACAATAAAATATATTTAAAAAGATATCCAGTTTGTTAACCATATAGTGTTTAGTGAATATCATGGGTATAGTTGCCCATCTTGTTCCCACATTTGGTCTTTATGATGGTTTTTGAGTCTCACTGACATGCTAAATTAAAGTAATATTAGTTCTGACTTTGTATTTCCTAATATGTGACAATTTAGTAATGAGGTAGCCATACATTAAACTTTACAAAATGAATAGAAAAAAATCAAATCTCAAATATTAAACAAAATAATTATATAAAGATTGACAAAGAAAAAGTATGTACATATCAAGCTTTCTAAAATCATCATGGTTATAATACTCATACATATGATTATACATTGTCTAATACTTACAGGTTATGTTGATTACTTTTACACAAGATAAAATAGAAAATCATTTTGTTATCTTAGTCATTTAAAGTAAACAAGAATATTTTGAAGCAATTCCAGTATTCATATTGACAATGTCTTAAGAGCAGTATAGAATTATGTTCATTTTAATGAAGAGTATATTAAAATCAGCTTGAACTTTAATTATTTGCAAAGTTTATGTTACCAGTGTATGTCATTGTTCCATTGTTATAAAATAGCAACTTATAAAGAGAAAGGCTTATTTGGGCTGGATTTTGGAGACTCTCATATTGTGTTGCCATTCTAGTTTTAGGATTGTGGTGTGTGAGTACAAGTTGCTGGGGTCCCTTTTTTGAGATTGGGTTGTTTACATGCCAAGCCAATAAGTGACAAAGGAAGAAGGATTTGAGACCTCAAAAGTCCCTCCAAGTGAAGGATCCCAATGACCTACAGACTTCCCACAAAACTGATTTTCTCAACCCTTCCAGCATTCCCCATTTGCACCAACCTGAAATTGAATCTTCTACACCTGAACCTTTGGAGCACAAGAGTAGCCAGATTTGTTACTGTCCATGATGATTTAAAATTCTGGTTATGAATGCATTTGCTTAATGATATCTAAAAGAAACTTAAATTTAGTGTTACTGTATCATAATTGGCTGCAGAATTAACAATAGATTAGATGGAGTATGAAGTATGTCAACTTTCTTAAATAAAAAGTAGTTGATATAATATTTTTTTCTATAGCAATGATAGTAGGGAAAATGATTTTACATAGTATTTATAACTGTTATGTATTCATATAACCTCTATAATATATGATTTGATTAGGGATATTCTTAATCAGAAGGAGTGGGATTGGAAAGATGTGGGAGATTGATGAAAGGGGAACATTGCTCAAGATGCACTGTACTCACAAATTGACTGGTTAATACCCCTTTGTACATAAAATAATAATACAAAATAATAACAGCATAGTATAAACTTATAATAAAAATAATAAAGACAATATTTAATAATAAAGAAATGTCAGCGTGGAATAGTTCACGTTTTCTCCTTATTTATTTTATTCTCAGATTTATGGTTGAAGACTTCATGTTGCAGGATGACATTTATTAACAAAAAGTTTCTCTTTAAATGTCCAGTCAGACTAACATACAAAGTTAAATTTTCAAATAAATTACTAAAACATACTCCTGATTTTGATGATTATAATATGATTTTTACGTAGAAAATCAAAGTCACTAAAATGTTCGCTTTTAGTGGTATTTGCTGAAATAGTGTTCCAAAAATGCTTTCTGAAGTTCCTTGGAAGGGAAGACATTCTCTCTTCCTGGCTGTTACAGAAAGCACACATGCTGATTGCAACCTAAGTAACAGTGTTTGCTTTGAGCTTCATTACCCACCTCCAAAAGAAACCAAAAATATGTCTATAGTGTTTTAGTTTTCTGTTGCTACATCTTATTAGCAGTAACTCCATTAAAAAGTCTTATTTATTTTTAATGCTTTCTCAATTTTTAACATGCTTACCAAAATATAATACAATAAGCCTTCTTCAATATACCATCAATATACTCATTTTTCCTATAAGTATAAGTTGGATAATAAATTTTAAGTCAATAGAAAAAATCATATTAAGTGAAGTAAGCCAGACTCAAACGAATATAGGCTCAATGCTTTCCCTCATTTCTCATAATCAGTAGAAACCTTGCGCTTACCTAACAGAGATTTACAATAGAATAAAATCTAGATACATAAGTATGATGCTAAATGTAAGGACCTCCAGGATATAGAAACAAAAACCATATAATGAGTAGTTGTTGTCCTTAATGTACTATGTTATCTCTCATTTCTTTTGCTGTCCCTTGGTTATCTCATATTGTTACAATATTTCACCTTGTTATCTGACATATTTTATAGATGCTTAATTGGTTATTTGAAATTGGATAGGGAAGGGGGGAAATCAAGATGAGCGGGGGGTGGGGTGGGGAGAGAGGAAGGGAAATGGGGACCATAACATGAGAAAGGGTATCAATGTTTGTGAAGTAATGCACTTTCTATCTGTTGAATATAAGGTAGCCCTTCTATTAATGACAATAAAATATATGGAAAAAATTTAAAAAAATAAATTTTAAGTCTAGATAGATGATGATGGTTAATTTAGATACACTATCATCTTTGTTTGCAAAAACAGTATGTAAAGAAATAAAATAAATGCACAATTATTGAATTTTTAAATTTACCAGACTAAACACTGAGAAAGAATATGTTGAAAATTCAGGTAATAACATAACCTATCTTAATCACTGAAAAGAGTAACGGAAATGTAAAATGTGACTAAATGTCTTGAATTATAAGCAAAGGAACACCCATTATATTAAGATTGAAGCTATGTGACAATGCAATTGACATTTATCATGTAGGATGTATAGTAAACATTAAACATAAATTTATTATGTTTTCTAACTCAATAAGTTTGTTTAATGAAAACATCCATAATACACTGAGGGAAATGATCGACAATTGTTTTTAACCTTATTATACATGTCCACTAATGCAGCCTAAAATATTTATCCTTTGCACAGGTGGCAAAATTAATCTTTCTCAGTTTGATGGAATTTTTATCACATTGTAGTTCTTAATTGGAAGTAAGCACTGGTAACATAGAATTAAACACTATTACAAAGCTGTTCTGATTAAGTTTTTGTCCTTTTCCTTTGACATTATATTTTTCAATAAACCTTTCTCTTGAAATTTCAGTCCCCACAATACAGTCATAGATTGTTGTTTCTTATCAATACCACCAACTTTCTCAATCAAAATATGCAAATATCCTCTATTGCTCTTTATTATTCAAAATGTCCAGTTAGTTATCCATTGGTCTTCTTTAAAACAGTTTCACTTTTACTAAGTTTTATACAATATTTCTATAATTTTAAATATGCATCATGTTGAAGTTTCCTTTTTTTACAAAACTTTTATGTGTACCTTTCCCTTCTTCATCCATTTGCTAATTTGGTTGGAAACTTTTCAGGATACCTGTAAAATGTTATCAGGTAAATATAGTATTGACCTGGCTAATAAACAGGGAATAAATGAGGAATTAATAATCAGACAAATAATGAACTGGGATTACAAAACAGGAAAATAAAACTAAACTAATGAATGGTAAAACTACATAGAACATAGCCAAAAATTCATTCATAATAATAAAACTAAAAAAATAGCAATTTATTTTTTATGGTAGAAATTGTTTTCCTTTTTTTTACTTTCAGTTTATTGTCATGGTGCTGTATAGAGGGGTTACAATTACATTCATAAGGTAGTAGGTACATTACTTCTTGAGCATTGTTATCCCTTCTCATGTTTATCTCCTATTTTCTCTTCCTCCACCCCCTCCCCATTTCCAACATATTGTCCTGTGAATATTGATGCTACACTAGTTCACCCTTTGTCCTTGGTCACATCACCTTGTTTTTCCTCTTCCATTCTCTGACTCAAATAAACAAAGTATGACAGTATACCAGGTAACAAAGTCAGATACAACAACAGGCAATAAAACTAAGTTGGGGGGAAAAGAGAAAAAAATAGTAAAGAAATAACTTCACATAGTACCTTGAAAACAGCAATCTCATCTCTTGTTTCCCTATCCTGGAGTTATTGCCATCGCCTCATGTTATACGGTCATATGCACATGGCTTTTGAGCTACTGTGCTCCTCTACTAGGAAAACCTTAGGTGCATGCTAATTGTTAAAAATGAGAGAAAGCGTGGAACCTTTGTTTCTTTGTGTCTAGCTTAGTTTACTTACTATGACTCTTTACAAGTCTTTACATTTCCTTATGAATAAGGCCATATCATCATTTCTGATGGCAGACAGAATTCCATTGTGTAAAGATACCACATCTTCTTGGTCCATTCATCTACTGAGGGTCATCTGGGTTGGTTACATATCTTACCTATGGTAAGCAATGTTGCAATGAACATGATTGTTCTGGTAGGTTTAGTATGGTCTTCTTTGTTGACATTTGGGTAAATGCCCAAGAATGGGATTGCTCAGTCATAGGGGAGCTCTATGTTTAATATTTGAGGCTGAACGAATTTAGAGTTTACACTCCCACCAACAGTGTAGTAACGATCCCTCCTAGCCAGTCCCCACCAGCATCTGTTGTTATTAGGTTTCTTGATCATGGCCATTCTAACTGGGAGTGGATGGTGGAGGGAATGGGGGTCAATAACAGATCAGAGTTGTTTTGATTTGCATTTTTTTTATGGCCAGAGGTGTGAAGAATTTCTTCATGTGTCTATTGGCCATTCTTATTTCCTCTTCAAAGAAGTCTCTCTTTAAGTATTTAAGCTATCTTTTAATGGGATGGCTGTTTCTTTGTGGTTTTGTTTTCAATATTAAATTTTTGAGCTATAGATGTACTTTAGATATGAGGCCCTTATCTGTTGTATGACTAGTGAAGATCTTCTCCCACTCTGTGAGTTTTCTATTTCTCTTGTTAGTAATGTCCTTTGCCATACAGAAGCTCTGCAGTTTAATGCCCAACCTTTCTTTGATTTGTTGTGCTCTGGGCCCTTATTAAGAAAGTTTCCACCTGTGCCAAGAAGCCCTACTTTATCTTCTATTCCATCCTGTAATACAGGCTCATTTTGTTTGTACAATTTAGAAATCCTACATTCACTCAGACTCTGCTTAATCTCAAGATATTGCATATGGAAGAAAAAGAAAAAAAAGTTATTTGGATTTGTGTTATTTTTTTTTTCAAAAAATAAAATTTAGCAATTCTGAGGGGTATCATTTGTAATAATACTACACTGCCACCTTGTGGTGCCACTAGATGAAAACCAATTAAACACTGACCAGCTTTTACCTCTCAGGTCTCTTGAGGATTCAGATTATAGCTGCTAAGTAAATAATTATTTACTACTACCTAGGTTCCTTGTGGTAACAGACTACATGCTTATGAGTAAATTTATTTAAAAGAATTGTCATTATCCATTTATTACCAAATTCTAAATTGAGTTATTTAAAAATGAGTATATTCTGTGGAATGAATTTACTTAGAGGAAAGAAAATATCCAATGTCATGCCTTTTTATCTCATCATACTCTTTGTTTATACATTGTGTGGAAGGTGCCTCAATACTTTGTTCCAGCTTTTGATTGATATCAATAATTAATCATAATAGATTTCCTTGCTAATTAACTCATAGTTTCACTTCTTCATTCAACAATTTATAAGGCAGGCTCTATTAATTGACCAGATGACATTTAAATTAAACCCCATGAATTATCTCTAATAATTATGTCCAATATTGACAAGTCAATTGTACTATTTACACTAATTTCATGATTTTTTAATCTCAAAATTGACTTGTCACTCAAGATCATACACCTAAATATCTATTTCTCTATTTTCTTTTTATTTGTTTATTTATTTGATATTTTGTTGTCAGGGTAGTGTATCGAGGGGTAACAGTTACATTAGCCAGGTAGTAGGTGCATTACTTTTCACACATTGATAGACCTTCTCATGTTTTGTCCCCATTTTCCTCCCTCTACATTCTTCCAATCATCTTGTTTTCTCCCCTTCCCTTTCTTATTTCAAATAATCAAATAAGTGTATATACAATACACCACTTAACAAAGTCAGATACAATAACAATAGGAGATTAACCAAAGGGCAACAAAAGAGAAGAGCAATAACATAGTACATTAAGAACAACAATTACACAAGATAAAGCTCTTGTTTCCAAAAATGACTTCTCGCTCACTATCATACACCTAAATATATTTTTAAACTGGTATTACAGATTTTCCAAATGAAACCTAAATTGTTCAGAGACATGGTTCACCATTCTTAGTTTTTACAGTGGCTTAGGAAAAGAAAAACTACTTATTCAAACAAGCATGAGCTTAGCTTTTCTTTTCCTCTCCCTCTCTTCCTCTCTTCCCCCCCCCCTCTCTCTCTCTCCCTCCCTCCCTCCCTCCTCCCTCTCTCTCCTCCCCTCCCCCCTCTCTCGTATTGTTTCTTTTCCCTTTTTTTCTGTTTTTCTTTTTTGCCAGTTCCAGAGCATGAACTCGCAATATGGGCACAGCTCATTCCCAGTTTGAAGAGCCAGAGCTTCACTTTTAGTTCTTGGTTATTTAATTAGATGGAAGAGTCTCACAGACTTTTCTGCCCAGGCTGTCTCTGAACCATGATCCTCAGAGATGTCAGCCTCCAGAGTAACAAGGATTATTGACTTGAGCCACAAGTACCCAACAGGACCACTGAGGATATTTTCTTTTTGTATATTATTGACAGGATAATGTGTAAAGCAGTTATAGTTACATTCATCAGGTAATGGGTACATTACTTCTCATACCTTGATTTCCCTTCACATGTTATTGACCCCCATTCCCTCCACCATCCACTCCCAGTCATCTTGTTTTCCCCCTTCCCTTTGCTATTTCAAATATACAATACACCAGGTAACAAAGTCAGATACAGAAATCACATGAGATTACCCATAAAGGGAAAATAGAGGAAAGAAGTAACCTCATATAGTACATTAAGAACAACAATCCCAACGATAAACTTCTTGTTTCCATATCCTAGGGTGCATTTCATTTATTCTCATCCTTTTGGTTCATTATCTCCAAACAACATGCAAGCATACCCATCAAAGTCCTTGCAAGAGGAAAAGGCTTCACCTGGCCTTGACCCATGATCCTTTCTCTTTCCTTGGCTTGCAGTCATCAGGAAGAACATACAAGAAGGCAACATCAACATCTTGCGGTAAGAGGGAGTAGTCAGATTGTACCTTTATCCCTCCAAGAGCAAGCTATGCTGTGTGCTTGAGCTCAGTGGTCCTTGTAAAGTCCACAGCTTACAACTCAGAGTGGAGTGTCTTGAGAGTACTTTTCCTCTCCTATGAGCCTTACATGTGACATATGCATATGTGACTCCACCCACCTTGGCCATCTTTTCCTTGCTCTGAGCAACCATCTCAAAATGATTCTATTTGTCTGTAATATACACCTACTTAAAAAATGCTTTGCCTGATCTGAGTGTTCTGTCACAGCAAACTAAACTTTGCAATATTTTTTAACTAAACCTGTTTTTTCACATTCAAAAAAATCAATTTATGAGCATCACCTATAAAATCACAAAGATTTAAATACTTACTGTTTATTTATGAACAAGGCAGTCAGTACTTATTTATTGAAATGGTTAGTTAGTGTGTTATATCTTAAATATTTGCTTGTGAAAAAGGATAAATAATATGTTCATTATTTTCTTTGAAAGTTAAAGTACAATCAAGAAGATCATTTGGAAATCATAACCATTGAGACAGGGGAACAAAAGGAAACATGGTATAGAAAATGGCACAATAGAGTCAACCCTGCTTACCCTGGGATGTCAAGGAAACTATTCTAGATGATAGGGTCATGAAATATTCCAGGAAGATAGCCAAGTCTTACTTGCATGAAAAGGAAAAGAGGAACATATTCAAAGTAAATGTACTAGTATACATATTTACTGGATCTGAAGACTTAACTAAATGAAAAAAAAATGTCAGTATTTCTGTGATTGAGGAGACTGAAGTATAGTGGTAAAGGAATCAGAGATGAATCTGAAGACATAACCAATGTGCAAACAAGAAAGTTCCAGAGAGGTGTACTAAAATTTCAACATTAGACTGGAAGAAAATTGCAACCTTGGATATAATTAACTTCTCATTCTAGAAGAGAAACTCATTCTATTTGTGTTATGAGGGAAAGCAGAAAACTGGGAGGAGTCAAAAAATTAGGAAAAAATATTATGATGAGGCCTGGAGTTTGGCCTAGTGGTAGAGTGCTTGCCTAGCATCATGCATGAAGACCCGGGTTCGATTCCTTGATACCAAATACTTAGAAAAAGCCAGAAGTGGTGCTGAGGATCAAGTGGTAGAGTTTTAGCCTTGAGAAAAATCCAAGGACAGTGCTCAGGCCCTGAGCTTAAGCCTAGGACTGCCAAAAAAAAGGAAAAAAATATTATGATGACTGAAATGAAGTGGATCATGGTATAGTAAACAATCTGATTCTTGTTCTCACAGAGAGTGGTGCAACTGTAGTGCAGTTATGGGCCAGGTCTGATAAGTGCACAAGTCTACAGAATTATATCGGGAACAGAATAAGATTATGAGTTAATTCAGTCTTAGACATGCTGAATTTTTATATTATTCAAATATTTTATTAGGCTGACAATTTGAAATATATGATCCATCAGAAATCTGACCATATATAAGTATATATGAACATATATGTTGATATTTATGCATATTCTTAATATATACATATGTTTACCACACATTTAGTAGGTAATAGAAAAGTAACTATTTCACTTGTAAGGATAAAATATCCAGGTAAGTGCATATTTGGCAAAACCACATAGCTAATAATAGCAGTAGCATATGTAGTCTATCTTTTGTCCTTGCAGAGTGGATCATCATGTCTGAACAGTAAGTCACAAACCACCAACAAAACAAACTCCTCAAATTAAACAACATCACTGAGTCTCTTCAGATTAGAATGAGAATATGTTAAAGTTTAGACTTTATCTTATCAAATGTATGTTCTAAAAGCAGCAGGTTTGAAAATAACAGGTAGAAACACACAAGATGACACTAATCAAAATGAACTCCAAGATATGAAAACCAGAAGTTTTCCTTAGTTTTTTTTTAATGTCTGTGTGAAGTTATTTCTTTTTTCTTTTGTTATTTTCCCTTTGGTTTATCCCATTGTCACTGTATTTGACTTTTGTCCCATGGACCTTGTATATATATTTTTCTGAAGGGAATGAGAACAACAAAATGGTGAGGCAAAGGACAAAGTGAGAAACAAAGCAACAGTGTACTCACAAGACAGTGAGTTGAAAATAAACTTTACAGCTTGGAGTGTGTTGAGGGGAAGGGAAAGTGGGAGAAAAATAAGGATCAAAGTAACAATATTAAGAAACATACACATTATCTCCAATATGCAACTGTAACCCTTCTGTAAATCACCTTGACAATAAAATTAAATTAACAAAATGAAGATGTGGTATTTATACACAATAGATTTCTATGCTGCTGTCAGAAAGAACAACATCACCCCATTTGTAAGGAAATGGAAAGACTTAGAAAAAAATCATATTAAGTGAAGTAAGCCAGACTCAAAGGAACATAGGCTCAATGGTTTCCCTCATTTGTCATAATCAGTAGAAACCCTGGGCTCTCCTAGCAGAGATTTGCAATAGAACAAAACCTAGATACATAAGGCCATATAGAATGACACTAAATGAAAGGACCTCCAGGATATAGAAACAAAAGCCATGTAATGATTGTTGGCCTTCATGTACTATGTTCTCTCTCATCTCTTTTGCTGTGTCTTGGTTATCTCATATTGTTACAGTATCTCACCTGGTTATCTGATATATTGTATATATGTCTATTTGGTTATTTGAAGTCAGATAGAGAAGGGAGAAAAAAAAGATGAGGGGCAGGGGTTGGAGGAAGGAAATGGGGACCAAGACATGAGAAAGGGTATAAATGTATGTGAAGTAATGCACCTTCTATCTGGTGAATATAATGTAACCCTTCTATTAATTACAATAAAAAGTATATGAAAAAAATAAATTTAAGAAAACTAGGAATACTATATCCTATTGATTATTTTGTTCAGTCTAACTAAATTTAATGGTAGAAAAGCAAGAGGAAATATGATAAAGATAACTCTTTGTTCTCTACTGGAGAAATGCATTGTTGGGGCCTGGTCTCCATCCCTGGGGCCTGTTCATCATTCAGGCTCAGCGGCCATTAAAGAGCTTTGGCCAGGCATTATTCACGTACCACTCGAGGTATTCCCATTCCTCGTATACCTCTCTTGAGGTATTTCTGTGTACGTGACTCAACTGAATCCCGGTAGGGCAGGCCCTCACGCTTTCCTGCACCTATCCCACCCAGTACCTAAAAGTTTGCTCTGACCTTTAGTGATAGCACCTTGGCCCTCTTCCTATTAGATCTTTTTTGCTTTCCTACCTCCTCTTTCTCCCACAGTATACAACTATGTGCCCGATGCAATAAACCTGAGATCTGCTGCCCTTTCATGGCTGACACAACTCCTGGCTCAGTGTTGTTTTTCTCCCTAGTAATTGGGGGAGGGCTGGGTTATTGATACTTGCTATCTTGCTCACCTCTGGGAGACTTTAGGCTGGCCCTGGATGTCCCTCTCATACTTGTGTTGCTAGAGAGCACAATGCATTTTAAGCCTGTAAGCATCAATATTTTACACAAAGGGAAATATGATTTCTCAGAATTGTATACTTGCTTTCACTATTTTATTATTTTCAATATGTGGTGTGTGTGTGTGTGTGTGTGTGTGTGTGTGTGTGTTTGCTGGCCCTGGGTTTGAACGCAGAGCCTATGAACTGTCATTTAGTTTCATTTTAATCAACACCAATACTCTACCACTTGAGCTACACACATGCACACACACATATAGACACGTATTATATTATACTATACTGTGCTATACAATGCTATAATATACTATATCATTGTATTTTTTCTGGTGAATAATTGGAGATAAATTGTCATAGGCTTTCCTGCCTAGGATGAGTTTAAACCTCAATATTCAGAATTCACTCTTCTGGATAACTAGGATTATAGGCATGAGCCACTGGCATCCAGTTCCTATTTGTATAGAATATAATCTAATATGAATCTTCATATTATTATCAAGCATAACATAGAAACACATCTTATTTTCTTCTCTGTGTCTTTCTTCCTCTTTCTGCCTGTCTTTCTGGCTCTGTCTCTGTCTGCCTCTGTTTCTCTGTCTGTCTGTGTGTCTGTCCGTCTGTGTGTCTGTCTCAGAAATTAAGCTCTTCATCACCTTATCTTCCATATTCCTACTCTACACTTCTACTATTATGAATTCTTCAGATTATTAGTTCTTGACAATCTTGGAGAATTTCAGATTTTCTGCTTTCTGTCCCCAAGAAGTCCTCCAATGAGAAAGGGCTTTTAAAAAAGAGAGATAGAGATAATACAATCACCTTTGAAGATATCATTAGAAGTAAACATCCAAGCCAGGCTGGTGGCTCCCATCTGCAATTCAGTTACCTACCCAGAAGGCTGAGAAATGAGGATAGTGGTTCGAAGCAAGCCCAGGCAGTCTTTTTTTTTTATTGTAGTGTTATATCTTTTTATTCTGTAAAATTATGGTGCCGATTTCTTTTAAGAAATCAACACTATAGACATATACACACATACATGTATATTTGCATACATAATGACAAATACATGTATATGTATACATACATAAATATATGTATATTTATACATGTATACAGATATATGGCAGAATGTAAATATACATGTGTTATATTTGTAAAAGCATATAAGACAGAATATACCCATACTATAATTAGTTTTCCGCATTAAATAAGTATTCCTTTTTTTATATATTTTTATTGTAATTAATTGAAGGGTCACATTATATTCACCAGATAGAAGGTGCATTACTTCATAAGCATTGATATGCTTTCCCCCATTTCCCTTCCCTCCTCCCCCCAGCAATTCCACTATTTGTCATTTACCCAATTGTCCCAGAAACAAGGACATACTAAATCCACTAGCACAATGATGTTCATTGCAGCACTAGTTACCATAGCAAAGACATGGAACCAACCCCGATATCCCTCAGTTGATGATTGGATCAACAAGATGTGGTATTTATACACAATGGAATTCTATACTGCTGTCAGAAAGAATGGCATTGCCCCATTTGTAAGGAAATGGAAAGACATAAAAAATCATATTAAGTGAAGTCAGCCAGAGTCAGAGGAACATAGGCTCAATGCTTTCCCTCATTTGTCATAATCAGTAGAAACCTTGGGCTCTCCTAGCAGAGATTTAAAATAGAACAAAACCTAGGTACATAAGACCATATAGTGTGAAGCTAAATGTAAGGATCTCCAAGATATAGAAACAAAAGCCATATAATGAGTGACTGTTGTCCTTGATGTTATCTCTCATCTCTTTTGCTGTCCCTTGGTTATCTCAAATTGTTACAATATTTTACCTTGTTATCTGATATCTTCTATATATCCTCACAGTCTTTTCTCCAATGTACTACTCAGAAGGCCTTAAGTGGCAGAATTAATCAAGTGGTAGAATGCAAGACTTGAGACAAAGAGGAAAGTGGACAGACAACCCCAGTCCCTGAGTTGAAGTCCCATGACCAGCACAAAAAGAAAAAGAAGTAAAAATCCAAAACATATTTTTAATGTTTGGATCAAATTGGTCATTTTAAAATAAGGGTAAAGACTTATTGACCTCCAGAGGTGTCTCTATTGGATGATAGGAAGAAAACCAGTAATCACTTTCAGCTACATTCCAAAGCACAAAAATTTGCTGGATACAAATTAGCCTAAGATCTTCAATTTGAAAGATATTTATGCTGCAGGTAAAGGATTCCATTTTGAGAAAGTATCATAATGTAAATCAGAGTATTGCTGAAAATTTAAAGCAAAGTATTATTCTTAAATTTTATTTTATTGTTGGGGTGATGTACAGAGGGGTATATTACTTCTTGAACATTGTTACCTCTCCCCATGTTTTTCTCCCACTTTTCCTCCCTCCAACTTTCCCACTCAACTTGTTTCCCCCTTACCTTCCCATTTTCAAATACACAAAAGAATGTATATACAATATACCAGGTACTAAAGTCAGATACAATAACAACATGAGATAAACTGTAAGAGGAAAGGAAGAAAAAAGAGATAGATTCACATAGTATATTAAGAACAGCAATCACAAAAATAAACCTCTCGTTTCCATATCCTGGAGTCATGTCTCTTATCCTCATCCTATATGGTATACGGGCATATGTACATAACTATTAAGCTATTATGCCCCTCTGTTAGGAGAATCCTCAACATACACTAATTGTTACAAATGAGGAAATCCATGGGACCTATTTTCCATTAGGTCTGGCTTACTTCACTTAATGTGCTTTTCCCCATGTCTTTCCATTTCCTTACAAATGGGGGTAATGCCATCCTTTCTGATGGCAGCATAGAATTCCATTGTGTGTGAGTACCATATCTTGATACAATCAACTATTGAGGGGCATCTGGGTTGGTTTCATCTCTTAGCTATGATGAATAATGCTGCAATGAACATTGCTGTGCTAGTAGGTTTCATATAGCTTCGTTTCTGGATATTTAGGTAGATGTCCAGAAGTCAGATTGCTGGCTCATTTAGGATATCTGTCTTTCCATAGTGGTTGAACGAGTTTGCGCTCACACTAACAATGAAGTTGTGATCCCTCCTGGCCACAAAGAAAATAAAGTATCTAGCAATTAGTTTAACTAACTATGTAGTCTTGGCTGGCCACTAGGAGATAATAATCATGCCTCCATTTTCAAATATTAGGTTTATAGATATGTACTATGTACCAGGACTTTTATGCTTTATATATTTTCATAAGCATATAAGCAAAATCAATGCATATTATTCCTTTCCTTGTTTTTAATAAAAGTATAATTAAAAATATTTATATAATGCTTACTGTAAAACTCATGCTGTTAAAGAATAAACTGAACTTTGTTCTGAATCAACTGAACAAAAGAGCTTTATAGCAAATGTGCTTAAATACTACTTATAA
The DNA here is from genome assembly GCF_031878675.1 of Megascapheus bottae. Taxonomy (NCBI): domain Eukaryota; kingdom Metazoa; phylum Chordata; class Mammalia; order Rodentia; family Geomyidae; genus Megascapheus; species Megascapheus bottae. Next base: position 24,036,859 of record NC_143521.1, read on the forward strand.
GTATATCTGGTGGAATTCAAATTAAAGAAATCATTGTCCCAGGTCTGAAATCTTATTTCACATAGTCTGCCATTAAGCAAGACAGAATGTAGGCTAGAATTCTGTAGGTAAAAGTAAAAGTAAATAAAATGCTTTCATATTCATAAAATCAGTACTCAATGATTGGAAATTGTTCTGAAAGCTAAATATTTGTATAAATAATGTCATATCGTTCAAAAGTTTGTGAAAAGTGAGGTATAATGTAGGCTTTGATATTGATTCTGTTGTGGGGTCAGGAGGAGGGGATTCCACATCCCTCCAGGTGGGGATTCCACGCCCCACCAGAGTCCACCAAACACAGTCTCATATAAAAAGGTGAATTTATTGGGGAAGTAGATGGTGAACTGAGCAGCCAGGGACACAGTGCAGACTCGGGAGCTGACACTGTGGCCCCGAGTGGCTCTCATGCTGGGTTTTTAAGGACCAAAAGCATGCAATCAAGCCTGACCAGATATAGATGGCTGATGGGATAGTTAGATACACAGAAGTGCCATACAGACAGTTCCAGCCACAGGAAGGTAGCCAATAGGGTTACAGCCTAGTGTTTGAATTTACCTATCACCTTTAGTTGGAGTTGGCTCATAAATTGGGCAGGTCTCCACACAAAGCGGGCTCCCCTCCAACAAAGCAGATATCCCTCCTCATGGGGGGATGGGGATAACATCAAGGTTGCCCCTCCCCAGAAGGGCAAAGGTGGCTGGGCCGCTTTACCATTGTTGACCTTCCACAATGGGGTGGGGAACTTTTAGGAATTCCCAGTCCCTGCTCCCCTTAACAATTCCATTAATTTGTAAATATATGACGTTGATCAAATCACTTTATATCTGGACTGAGAATGCCAGCCTTAAATAAATGGGAAAACCATAGACTATGCTTACCTTGGAGAAGATTTTCTGACTGCTGTTATTTTTTTTCAAATTTAATGAAGATCTTACATATTTATAGTGCATATCTCATAGTCTATCATAATCTGAGTGCTTAATGAATGTTATGCCATGTTTTCATTTCTCTTGTTGTTAACACAATGACTACTAATTATTCCTCAGGAAATAAGAGCTAATTTCTTCTGATAAATCTATGTTACCACTGTGTACCACTGCAGTGGATGGTGTTTAGAACAATATGTCTCATCACTGCTCAGTCTGTTCCTAAACTCTCACTCACCACTCATGTCACTCATGATTACAATCTCAAAGACATAAGCTGCCTTAAAAAAGGTGATTTGACTAGAAAGAAGGAATAATTTTTGCTTTCTTATTTTACAGTGTGTAATAATATATAATAAAAATTACCTAAGAACTGTTTCATTAAATGTTTATATATTGCTGCAACTCAGAATGATTTTTATATATTCTACAACATTTATTTTCAGGTTGAATGCCACAGCTGCTAAGACTATTAGCTTCTTAAACATTTAGATTTTTTCTTTAAAAGGAGAATCATAGTTAAGAATGTAATGCATTCTTTATCCGTTTTGGAGAAGGGAATATTGGCTTATTTTTTCAGTTCTGGTAGACAAATAGAAATAAGTATTTACTTAATATGTTAGTCTAAAATGTTTTAAATTTATTGTAATTTTAAGTATGATTTGACAATTCAATTAGCATACCTCAATATATTTTGACATTTCACCTAGCAATCTGTACATAAAATTAAAAATAGAATTTTGAGAAATAATTAGATACAATATGTCAACCATGAACTACAGGTTTTACTTCCCTTGGAGAATGGTAGCCCAAACTCTTACTCATGTGTTTACAAATATTATAACATCGAATATATGTTCCTCTAGGGAAACGATGACAAAAAGACAGAAGAAATTTTATAATCAAGCATTTTTAATTAGTGTATTCTGGAAGATTATCAGTTATAAGATAATTAATTGTCATTCATAGATAGAGAATAAAAGATATTTCCATTACTCCATCAAGTCTCTTATTTATTAAAGTTTCTCCTAAATCCTAACATTTTTTCTTATGATTTGCTTCTAACATTAATGTGTGACTTTAGTAAAGGAGACTGAATCATGCGGCTGATTCTTATCCAAACGTATGTGTGGTCATGACCCACCATAACTTTGTAAAAATCTAGTTTAAAAAAGGATACTATACGTACTCAGTTATTGAGCCTTTATGATTTTCTCCTATGAATATCCTCCTTTGGTTTGACTGCATGAATGTTTAGAGACCTGTGTAATTTATTATATCCAAGTGTACATTTTTTCTGTTTTTACTATCCATTACATTTACTTGTAGATTTATAGGCACATTCTAGTTACCACAAATGAGGGAAAACATGCAACCTATGTGCTTTTGAGTCTGGTTTGCTTTTCTATCCCGAGTCTTACCATCCTTGTGAAGAGTGCAATGTCATTCTATCTGATGGAAATTTTGAATTCCACTATCTATCGAATTTTGTTGAGGCTAAATGAATTTATCAAGGGGTAACTGGGTTGATTCCATCTCTTGAAAATGGTGAACTATGTTGAAATGAACATGATAGTGCTTGTAGATTTAGTGTGGCCTTGTTTGTGATGTACTAGATAAATGGCCAGGAGTAGAATTCCTAGGAGAAAACAAAAAAAGAGGTGACACTGTGTAAAAAAATGTACTAATCACTGAACTTACTCTATCACTTTGAGCCACAGTGCCACTTCCATTTTTCTGGTGGTTAATCAGAGATAAGAGTTACCTGGTATATTGTATATATGTTTATTTGTTTATTTGAAATTGGAAAGAGAAGGGGGGAAACAAGATGATTGGGAGGGGCCGGGGGAAGGAAATGGAGACAAAAACTTGGGAGGGAGTATCAATGTGTGAGAAGTAATCTGTATATTACAATTTTTTTTTAAAAAAGAGTCTTATGGACTTTCATGTACAGCCTGACTTTGAACCAAAATCCTCAGATCTCTACCTCCTGAGTAGCTAATATTACAGATGTGAGCCACCAGTTCCCTGCTCCACCTTCTTCTTTTTTTTTTTTTTTAAATAAACTCATCAATCAAAAGTAGGAATTCAGGGGCTGGGAGTTTGCCCTAGTGGTAGACTGCTTGCCTAGCATGTGGTAAGACCCGGGTTATATTCCTGGTACCATATACATAAAAAAAGCTGGAAGTTGTGCTGAGGTTCAAGTGGTAGAGCTCTAGATTTGAGAATGCCCAAGGACAGTGCTCAGGCCCTGAGTCCAAGACCAGGACTGGAAAAAAAAGTAGAAATACATCTCTTAAAAATGTCATTGAGATGTAGAACATATCTTGTAAAATTTCAGGGAGATTGAAAGAAGAGGTGACACATCAAAAATATATTCATTGATGACTTATGTAACTGTAAACCCTCTATTCATCACCTTTATAATAATACAAATTGACAATTTAAAAAAGTGTATCAGAATTTTTAAAATTGTAAGAGACAAAAATCAAAAGTTTTTTTTTTCTTATTGTATTAACCTGGCCTAGAGCCAGTTCAAGGGCCTCACTATAGAGTCAAACTTGTGGTCCCATTCCCTGAAGTAGCATAGAGTTCAACTTCTGACTATTTTTCATTTCAAACAAAATAAATGTCCAAGTGCAATGAACACTTGGGAAACTTTCTGTTCACTAATGTTCATGGATGTTGCTACAAGGAGCTGTATTTCTCTTTCTGAAAATGTTTTATGTGGTGACTACATATTGCAAAGGGTCTTTTTAAAGCCCTCTTTATTTTCCCTTCCTTAGTGAAATTATTTTAGTGTCCTTTCCCATAGACGTGAGATACAAAAAGAATGTTGTGGGAATAGAAGCCATTGACACGTGAATCATACTCTTGTACATTATTTATTCTGTAAAGAATTCTTTGAGTTCCATCTTATATGTATTTTTGTTTGGTATTAGAAAGTGCATATTTAACTTTATGGAATGAAGAGTTAGTCAGACCAAGTGGAAAATTCAAGTCTCATGGGTAACTTTCAGCATTAAACATTCAATCACTACTAAATCTCATTTAGAACTAATAGTTCAGAATTGTGGTCCTCCTGTAAGCTCCTACCAAAGGCTGAGTGTCTCTGTGTGTCTCTGCTCCCACCATCATAACTGGATCTATCAAATCACATAGGCCAGTGGCATTTTGTAGTGAGCCTAGAGGTCTGTTGCATAGCCCTTCTGCTCAGAACTTTGCATAAGCTAGCATCATCGAGGAGCACTGAACATCATCTGGTAGATGAGACAGAGTAGCATACCCAAATGAATGTGTGGTCTCCCAAATATAGATAGACCTCAAAGTTCTACTATTCCTTTCTTTTTCTTTTTCTAACAGAAGGGTATAGAAATAAACAAAAAATTGATTTGTATTTTAAGCCCTTTATTCTTTGGTTTCATCTCTTACTCACTCTGTTAAATCTTAGTTGTTAAAACAGGAAAGACTACATTTAATAAATGATTTGGGGTTTTAGGGGACTTAGAACCTGTTTTTTAACTTTGTTTTGATACCACGTTTGAGTACGTTAGCAAATGAAGCATAACATGATAGCAAATATATAGAGAGAGGAATAGTAGGCAACTACAATCATAAAACTCAGCATACATCATGAAAATGAACTAAGAATCTTGAGGAGTCAGTTGGGTGTGGGACAGGTAAGGGAAAAGGGAAAATGATGAGAGGTGATAATGTAATGATCAAGGTGCATTGTACTCACAAATGGGCATGTTACATTTTGACCTCTTTGTGCAACTATTCGATGGTATTTTAAAAGAAAAGAAACCCAAAAGAGATACTCCTAACTCATTTTGGAGTATATCTTTTGATGGCTTCTCTAATCACGCATGAAAAAGTATCTGGATTCTCAACTAGGTATTGAGTTACTTACTTTTTAGCATTATTATCTTTAGTTATAATAAGGGATTTTAATTTAACATGTCATATTTGTGTGTGTGTGTGTGTGTGTGTGTGTGTGTGTGTGTGTGTGTACACACACACATGCCTGGAAATAGGACTTAAACTCAGGACCTGTTGTACCCATATGTTTTATACTCAATGATGATGCTCTACTGCTTGAACCACAAATCCACTTCTGGTTTATCCATGGTTAATTGCAAATAAAGAGTGTGATGGGGTTTCCTGTCCAACTTGGCATTGCACACCAATTCAAATCTCAGACTCTGGAGTATCTAAGATTACCAACATGAACCGCCACTAGCATATAATTTCTAAAATATTTATTTTAAATTATAGGTAACAGAAAGACTATTGATACATCTTTCAACTCATGTGACATACATTTTACCATTATTACACATGGTCTTTCCACTTGATACATTCAATTATACCTTCCCACAAAATACCCTTAGACACAGGGAGGTTTGTATCATTGATGCATTATTTCATTGACATATGGCTGATCTGAAGTCCATATATTTAGGTTTTCAACATCTGTCTATCTGTAGAGCAGAATCACAGTTAGGCCTTTCAAGTAGGATCAAAGTACATAGTTATATCACTGAATTCTCAGAAACCAGACCCAGTTTTCTCTGCATCACTTTCAATAAGCCATTGAGAAGGAAATATAGAATATTACAGCATTACTGATTTATATGGCTACCTCCTGGCTTGAGCACAAAAAAGGGAAATTTGAGAATTAACAGTGAAGTTTGTCTCTATTAAAATTGCATAGATGAACCTTTTAAGAACAGTAGCATTTCACAGTCTTAGAAAATCTTCCTCAAATGTTTGAGCTGTGACTGTGTATCTTTATAGAAGGGGTTTGAAAGTAAGACTGCAGAGCAGAATATAGTTTATAATTCTCTGCAGAACAGTGTTAGTATAGTTCAAGTTTGTCTCTTCCATGGTCTGGCCCCATTGTGGGATGATCTGATTCATGCTCTATGGTTTGGGGCCTCTCAGACTGCATGATACATAAAACCTTTATATAGGGTAGTAGTCCAAATTATTTCACTGTAATAATGAAAAACTAAGTAATTATTATCAATTACATTTCTTCTGATAATCAATTTGTTAGAAGTACTCAAAAGGGATATTTTGTATGCGTATTCTACATCATACCATTACCCAGCAGTCTCTTTTCTATTTCTGGAAATAGTCATTGGTGTCATTAAACACAAGTAAAATAAATAACAAATTCCCAACAAAATAAGAACCAATTTAGGAAACTCAATCTCAAGATCATATCCTTGTAAAGCCAACTTCTTATACTAATTTGTGTGCATTGCTATGTATAAATTAATTTAATGTTCTCTTTGCTTTTAGGAAATTTAATTTCAAATTCTTATTCAGATATACATAATCCAAACTATTACTATATCAGTGATTTTTTATTTTCATTTTTATTTTAGGTCACTCAAAATTGATACATGAGTTCCAAATAAACACTAATATGAGACTTTCCACTATACTTGTGTGCTTGTTCTGGATCATTTATAAAGCGCTGATGAAAATAGAAAAGGTTTTTTTTTTTTGAAGATGTGTGCCCCAAGGTTGAATTGTAAATGGATAAGCATGGTTTTTACCCATAGTGAATGAGGCCTATATATCAATTGATGTGACATTGTAAAATACCGGCTTAATTTGGGATAGAAGAGCAAATCAACCTTATTGTTGATGCCTAGGGGATTAACAATTCTACATTTTCATTGAGTCACTTATTTTGATCTTAACTTGTGAGACTCAATTACTAGAAATAAATCTCATCTAGTATCACTGCATAATTAGTTTTTGTAGAGTCCATTATCCTAATAATTATATTTTAATTGGCATAAAATGAAATATTCTGATAAGCAACATCAGGAAATAATAACAGTAATTAATAGTAATTAAATTCCATGTAGCCTTACAGAATTAAGAGGTTAGAGATGGTTTTAATATTGATTTTTAAATTAATCCATATTCTTTCAATTATATTAAAATTCTTAATAGTGATCTCATAGTTAAAACAAGTTAAAGGAGATTCAATTATGAGTGTATGTGTGTGTTGAATTGTAATCTTTTATACATTCATTTGATAAAAAATATGCCACTATATGCTAGGCATTAAATTGCTGACAAATAGCATATATAGCATATTGAGCATAAAATTTGAGAAAAGTAGGTTGTGGCATTAGTGTTGCAAACTGTTTTTATACAACGAGCCCAATGTATATAAGTCTCATTTTTTTTTTTTTTGCCAGTCCTGGACTTGAGCTCAGGGCCTGAGCACTGTCCTTGGACTTTCTCAAGGCTAGATAGAGCTTTACCACGTGAGTCTTAGCACCATTTCTGGCTTTTTTCTATGTATGTGGTACTGAAGAATCAAACCCAGGTCTTTGTGCATGCTAGGCAAGCACTCTACCACTAGGCCAAACTACTGGCCCTTAGGTCCCATATTTTATTTGAACATTAACATGACAAACCAAGAGACATAGTGATGGGCAGAGAATAGAGATTTATTGCATGGAAGCCATGAGAAGACAGCTTTTTAGTGAAATTTTGGCCATCTTTCAATCTAGGCTGAAATAGTCCATGTTCTATTTCAGTATTGTCTCTTTATTAAAATGAAAAATGTGAAGTTTTTTCAGACCAGATGTTCTGTAGACGACTATATCAACTGCTGTGGTATCAACACATGTTCACCTCTCACCACTTATGCTTCATTATAGGTAATGGTGAGTTACTGATATTTTCTTATTTGCAAAAGCCTGTGTATTTCATCTAAAATCTCAGGCTTTTTCCAGATGATTCTAGATTTTAAATTTCAAAAGGGATTAAAGCTGTTATCTAACAATTTTGAGTGTTTAGCTGTACGAGTGATCTTCATAATTTTAGCAACTGGCTACTAAAAGACTTTCATCTTAGATTGAAAGAAATTGCACTGAATATTCCCTGGAAACTTCTGTTATTACTGAGAATCATTTTTTCTTCACTTTGTTTTCTATTTACAAACACTGAATTTTATTTACTTTCAAAACTTGATGGGAAGAGTAATTTATTTCAACAACAGCATAACTTAGAAATCTGCTGTGTAATCTAATGCTTTATAAATTGATCCAGATAATATTCTCTGGAAAGGTTTGGGGGAGTAAGAAAGGAAGGTGGCAAAGGACATGTCAATAGGGTTTGATGGTCTGTCAGTCACATGATTTTATAATTTTTATCTTACTTGTTTATAATGAGCATTGTACATATCTTTTCAGAGTCCATACCTATAACATGATATTCTTTCATAAATCAAGGAATTTACCTTTGAAACCTATTTTATGTATAAAAGTCTTTTGTGAGAATAATGCCATTTAACAAGGCTATTTAAAATTTAATGACATGCAAACTGAAGTACTCATCAGAATGCAAAGAGTTCCACTTAATAATATCACAAAGCATGTATATCAAAGTATTCCAGGTAAAATGTATCTGTACACAGATATATGACAACAAAATATTCATCAGCCAATTTGTGTTCCTAATATCTTACATCAGTCAGCAGTTAGATGGGAAATAACTACCAAGAACTTTTTTATATGACACAAGTTAATCACCTGTTTCATAAAGAAATATTGAAATAAAGCAAAGAGAATATGTTTCAGTTTCTTTTTATGCATAGAGCATAGTTTTTATAGAGCATAGTTGTAAGTATTTATGGAGTACAATACTAAGTTTTGGTATACTTATACCCTAAAACATGATTAACTAGACAAATACTATTTTCTTCATCTTTACCAATCTTAATGTGAGATATTGTAAATATATGTATATGTTACTTTCAAACACACATAATTTTTGACAGTCATCACAGTATTATACAATGGAGTCCATCAATATGTAAAACAAAGAAAGAAAACATGGCATAAAACAAATTCTCTTTAAACACAGAGAATTCTGTTAATTGTTATATACATAGGAAAGTGGAGGGCATTTTGTTCAATGAATTAAGTAAAGCACAAATAATCATGCAAGTAGATGATAGAACAGAGGCTTAAGGAAATAGAGTTGAAATGAGGAATTATTGGTCTCAAAGTACAAAGTTTCATATAATAGAACTGAACCTCTTGTGATTTCAAATGAAGATGCACATAAGGGTACATCTTGCTTTTCCATCACTAATAAAGATATTATTTCAGGAGGCAAACCTGCACCATAAACATGCTCTTGGTCTTGTGACCCATGTTGTAACACCTCATCAAAATATCTTGTAAAAATTGTTTTGAGGGGGCCGGGAGTTTGGCCTAGTGGTTAAAGTGCTTGCCTAACATGCATGAAGACCCGGGTTCGATTCCTTGGTACCACATACATAGAAAAAAGCCGGAAGTGGTGCTGAGGCTCAAGTGGTAGAGCTCTAGCCTTGAGAAAGTCCAAGGACAGTGCTCAGGCCCTGAGCTCAAGCCCAGGACTGGCAAAAAAAAAATTGTTTTGAGGAGAATATAAGGTTATCAGCCAGGCATGGTGGATTGCACCTGTAATCCTAGTTTCTCAGGGGGATAAGATCTAAGGATTAAGGATCAAAGTTAGCCCGAAGACTAAAGGACCTGAGACTCTTATTTCCAATTAATCTCTAGAAAATGGGATGTGGGGCTTGACTCAAGGGTAGGGGGATAGCCTTGAGCTGAGGAGCTCAGGGACAGCTCCCAGGCTGAGTTCAAGCCCTATGACCCACAAAAAAAGAAAAAAAAAGAATATAAGGTTGTCCTTCTTAAATCGAACATGACAAAAATATTTCCTTGCACAGTCTCACAGTTTGCTACACAAGTATGGAAATCCTGCTTGCCATAGTAACTTGTTGAATGGATGGATATACTTCTCTGTCTAAAACTGTACAAAACTTGTCCTCTTCATCCTCAATAGGTTTGCCTACTTCTTATCATGTTTCAGAATCTCGTGTTTCTGTTTCAGAAATTTCTTGATGGCATTTTAAGATTCAGATAGTTCAACAGTCTCTCCTGTAATTTTGATAGGAGCTGTAGTTATGAAACTATTAGCCAGAGATATTTTTAAAATATTTGTGAAAAAGGGTAAGCCTTCTACAAACTATTCCTGTGTTACTTCACAAATACAATTTCTAATTTTCGGACCAGAAAGGTGGGCTTGACCCATTAAAACACATCATAATCATTTACTGAGAACTCTTGTCTGTTGGAGATGAAATAATATACAAAAGAAAGATTATTTTTCAATTAAGAAAATATTAATAGGATGATTCAGGCCTGTAATCCCTGTGACTCAACAGCCTGAGATCTGAGGATTATAGTTAAATCCAGCCAAGGAAGAAAAGTCTGAGACTCTTATCTTCAATTAACATCAAAAGGCTGGAAGTGGAGCTATGCCCCAAGTAGCAAAGCAGAGTCCTGGAGAAACAACAAACAAATAAACAACAACACTATAAAACTAAGTGATTATGCTTAGTTCGTAATTTCACATCCCTGGATAGGCACAAGAAATAAAGTCTACAAAAAATGAAATCTGCAAGTAAAAATCATGACAGAACATACATGGAGTTATAATAAATATTTTTAGGACAAAAAGAAATTCAGGGAAGTATTTTAAAGAAAGTTTCATCACAACTGAGGAATACAATTTAGCCCAATTATTTTGATAAAGAATAAAATAGTGGGCCAGGGGTTTGGCCTAGTGGTAGAGTGCTTGCCTAGCATTCACAAAGACCAGGGTTCAATTTCTTGGTACCACATACATAGAAAAAAGCCAGAAGTGGTTTTGTGGCTCAGGTGGTAGAGTCCAAGGACAGTGCTCAGATCCTGAGATTAAGGAGATATCAAATAACTTTATTTCATATTGTCCCTGTATCTGACTTTGGTACCTGTTTTATTGTATATATGTTTATTTGTTTATTTGAAATAGGGAAGGGAAGAGGAAACAAGATGATTGGGAGGGGTGGTGGGAAGGGAAATTGGAAGAAAAACATCAGAAAGGGTAACAAATGTGCAAGAAATAATGTACCCACTACCTGAGGAATGTAAATGTAACCCCTCTTTACATCACCTGACAATAAAACACAAATGAGAAAAAAAAGAATAAAATAGAGGGCAAAAATGTTCAGAAAATCAAAGTCAGTTTAAAACACTGGAATTGTGCAGATACATTGATGGATGATGGTAGGAGACACTGCATGGTTTGTAAGCAATTTTAATGAGTGTAGATTCTATTATAATTTTTATTAAGCACTTCTGTTAGACTAGTATCTTCCTGAATCATGCACATATCCTTTTAGTATTTGTTAACTGTATTGCTAAACAATACCTATGCTTTTCTAAGATTGTCTAGACAATCTTGAGTATTAATATTATATTTGCAAGATGTTTTATTTGCAACATTGCCATACTAATTACCTCGGACTATTTCTGCAGAGCTTCTTTTAATTCAACAATCAAGGTTCCTAAATTCCAATAAAACAGCCAATGCCTGTTTTTGCCACTAGATTGTTTTATTACAAATATCCTGCTTCTAATTACATGGATTTCTCTTTGTTGTTTCTTTTATTAAATATAAACTCAATTCATGAACTCAATACTCCAGCAGCTTTAAAGTCATCATTAATTTAATGTCACTCACTCTTTAGGAATCGTAATTTCTCATCAACCCTGAAATTTTTAGGGAAGCTGACCTATACAATTTGATCCCAGTTGCAAATCTCAATTAATGAAGATTTCTGTCCTTGTATTTGTAACAATCACAACTGAAAAGTTTGTCTCCTTCACTTCTTAGGTCAGGAACATTTTGGAGAAGATCTTCAGAGAAAGTGACATACAAACCAAATTAGAAAGTAAACATGAAGCAGGGTGTGATGGCTCATACCTGTAATCCAAGTTCCTCAAGAGGCTGAGATGTGAGAATTGAGGTTCAAAGCCAGCCAAGGCACTGAAGACCAAGGGACTGTTATCTCCAATTAACTGCCAGAAAACCAAAACTGGTGCTATATCTCAAGGCGCAGGACAGTAGCCTTGAGATGAAGAGCTCAGGTACTGTGCCCACACCCAGAGTCCAAGCAGTACAATATGGACATATATACTAGAAGCCACTCTGGATCATTATTCAAATAAATTATTTCTGGGTTTTGATTCCTAGATACAGGCTTGGACTTTGTTGATAAATTACTTACTTTGATAACCAGTAAAACAGATGTTCAGGGAATACTATCTTTTGTCAATGCAAAGTTTAACATCTAATGATTCTTAGGTGATCTGTACTGTAGAAACTCATGAGCAACATTCTACTGAATTTTCTGAAGGTTCAGTATCTTGTAGCTTCACACAAGTTCCTGCTGATTGCGTTAGGTAAATCTCTGCTAGATTGTATGAGATTTTAACCAGAGCTGGAGTGTGAATGCTGCATATGATCTTCACTCTAGCTTAGTGTGCTGAATGCATTTGAACCTACTTGAAGCAATAAGGAGAACCGAGGGCACACTGGAAACTGCTTACTGCTGTTCAGCTAGCAGTGTTCTCTACTCACAAATACATAAATGAAATTCAAAGTGTTTGAAGGATGAAATTCTCAACCACAAAGCCATCAAAGAGATTAGTTCCGCAGTAATAAGAGCCTTGGGAAGTTTCAATAATGAAACTGAGACTTAGATTTTATTTTTAAAAATGCTTCTTAATATGTATTTGCTAGGTTCTTATTAATTAAAAAACAATATTGGTTCCATGTGGACTCAAGTAATTGGCTGTGGATAAACAAAACTTTTTTTTTTGCTAGTCCTGAGGGTTAAACTCAGGTCCTAGACATGCCCTTGAGCTTTCTCAAGGCTAGTGCTCTACCACTTGAGCCACAGCACCATTTCTGGCTTCTTCTGTGTATGTGGTATTGATGAATCTAACCCAGTACTTCCTGCATGCAACCACTAGGCCACACTCAGACCCTGTTTGGCTTTTTCTAAAAAAACCATATCTTATATAAGGCATTTTTAGACTTGTTATAGTAACTTATTGGATCAGTTTTCTGGAATACAATTGATTTTACATTTGGGTAAAATTTTTAAAAAAGAAAAACAATGCAAAACCCCTAATTTACTAGGGAACTTTGACTTTAGATGCTTTATGTAACTAGTTTAAAACAATACCCGGAATTAGAGTACAAGTCCATAAATGAAAATAAACACATACGCTCTAATCTAAGCACTCATGATGAAGAGACCCATAAAACAGACAGATTTTTATCATATGTGGAAGTTAGAACTAATTTATAAATATGTATATATATATGCATGTGTGCATGTGTGTGATCATATGTATGTGACCATATACATGGTTATATGCAAATATATATTTATTTATTTATTAGCTAAAATATGGGATATGCAGGAGCTCTAGTGGTGTAACTCCTTTGAACTAATTTATAGTTTAATAAAATGAAATTCCAGGTACCTGAAACTTGAGGGGTTAGAGGAAATGGGGGTCAAAGAAAGGGGATAAAATGAATGTCAAGTGGGAGAATGTAGTCATAATACTGAGTGTGTGTGTGTATATATGTATATATATATATGAAATGAAAGTAGGATAATTGAGAGGACAGATGGGCTTGGGAGAGATGAGGGAGAATGATGAAAACCATGACAATGATGAAGTTGGACTATACTCATAAACTGACATATTGAATAAAAATCTGGTCAATTATTTAAAAAATAGCGTAAGAAGGAAAGTTATATAAGAATGATTATCTTAGTATTACTGTGGATTTGTAAATCAAGGAATGTGGATAGAAGAGTTAAATTACTTTATTTCATTCCATTTTTGATACGTAGAATTTTTGAGCTGAAATACAGCAATGGGAAGATAACATGTAAAGTTCAGAAAAAGTAAAAAAAGAACTCATGAAAAAATTTGAGCAAATAGAATTACGAGAGAGAGAGAGACAGAGAAAGAGAGAGAGAGAGGAAAAGAGAGCAGGAGAGCAGAATGGCATAAACAGATTAACTTCTAGCATTATTTCTATTGAGTGGTTGAGTAGTATAAATAAGTTAAAGTCACTGAACATACATTATGTTTTTGACATTGTTGACTCAGAATTTTCTTCTTAATAAAGCTGCTGAGTATAAAGTACTCAATATGAGTTATGTTTCGTAGAATTAAACATTCTTTTAAAAATATACACAATGGAGTATACTAAGTATAACTGAAGTGTACTTTCAGAATTCTTAAGCACAGCCTTAAATCTAATTGTTGATTATAATTAAGTCTTTAATAAGTAGGCATGAATATTCATACTCACACAGTAGGGTACTAAGCATTCTTTTCAATCCTGTCTAAATAACCCAAGAAGAAAGAAAGTGTGAACTTTCCTGGTAGCAACATTTATGACCTCCATAATCTTTTCTCTTTCCAATTTTCTTTTTTTATTGTTTAATTTTATTTTTTGTAAAGGTTATACTTATAGAAATAAGATAATGAATACATTTCTTGTTGAACATTGTTACCCCAGCACTCATTTTTCTTTATTTTCTCTCACCCTGGACTCTACCTCAAGTTGAAAAAGTTCGTTTCCAATCTAGTGTCTTGTGAGTGTCATTATTGCATTGGTTCACCTTTTGTCCTTGTCTCATCATTTTGTTATTCCCCTTTCCTTCCCTAAATCAGAGAGACACAGGGTACCAGAATCAAAAAAGGTGACTACCAATTTCTTTCTCATTTGCTGCATGTTTCTGCTGAATGGTTTTATATATTAGGAAATAATTGTTTGCTTCTAATCTTCCTTAGCTTCGGCTTCTTCAGGACTGTCACATATGTCTAGTTCTTAGAAAAATCTGTTTTAAACATGTGTCTATAAAACACAAACACTTGAAGCCATTTTGACTAATTTGAGTATTAACAAACCCCAACATCTATTTCATGTTAGCTTAATGAATTTATCTCGTTACAATTTTTAAAAAAGTGACATGATGATTCATTAGTGTAATCAGAATTTTTTCAATGGAATAATTTTTAAATTTTTCTGTAGAAAATAATAGGTAAATATTGCAACTAGAAAGATTCTAAAAATATGCAAAGATTTAAAAACTCATATTCTTGTATTGAATGTGCCTAAATTGTTTCTAAAGTTGGAATTCAATTTAAAAAGAGTTTCTATCAAAAGTGAAATAGCTTAGAAGCAAAAATTCTATTTAACAAGTGTGGAACCATTATATATGATTATGACATATATGACATATGTAAAGTAAAAATGATATGATTTAAATAAAATCTATATGACTATATAAACTATATGACTTATATAGTTTTTATTTTGTACTTATAGGCATGAGAATCTTTTTTTCCATAATGATTCTGAGAGAAGCTGAACATCTTGAGCCATTGAGAGGTCACCTATTCAAAACCTCTTGCCATAAATTATGAAAAGCTCCTTTACAAAAATTTTACCAGCTATTTAACTATTTAATCTTTTACTGCACTATTGATACTTTTACAAAGCTAATTTTCATCATTTTAATAGAAAATCTTAACTGAGATATCAACAATTGTTTATATTAAACATTTTGAAAGTAGTATTGGAGTTAAAATAGTTGAGGTATTTCAAGTATTTTAGAGAGATCTAGTTACAAATGTAATTATTTCAACCATCAGACTTTTCTTCATCAACTGATTAAAATACTTGTTAGATAATTAATTATGTTAGATTACTAATTACCTGAAATATACACTTAGGTATTTTTCATTAAGACTCATAACCAATTCAAATTAATAACTTTACTGATTATATCCATTTTTCATTTTTTATAACCTAATTTCAACTTTATTTTTATATAACCATATATATGTAATATTGATCTTAACAAAAATCAGCAGCTATGTATGCATGCATATTGCATGGACATAGGTAGTCTTCTCATTTCAAATTATTTTCACAAGCTTAATATTTGATAGGGCTATGGCTATCCTATGTTTCAGATAAATTATTATAAAAGATTATGACCATTTCTGATCATTCTATTTCAATTAGTTTTAACAATAACTGCAGCTCTGCAAAATATTATCACTTAGTGTATTGCCCACCCACTCCAAAGAAATGACATGATTATTGAAATCTTATTTCAGGGTCTGCAAATGAAATTATTAGTAATTCTTTTAATTACTTTCATCATTGTTGAGACTAAAACAGTTGGACAACAACTAAAAAAAGGGACTCATTTTGCCACAGTTTCAGAGTCAGTCCATCCTGGAAGAAAGCACATGAATTTGCAGCTCCTAAATTTTCTAGAATCATCACCAACAAGTAAGGACAAGGGATGCAGCTCATGAATTTCTGGGGGATAAGGATGGGCTTATATTCAAACAGAAACATTTCATCCTTATTCCCCCCAAAATTCATTTTCATCAACTAAAGCAAAATGAATGCAGTCCATGTTCAAAAGATAATATTGTCTCCATAACACTGGTCAAAATTTAAATTCAGTCTGAGTCTAAGGACCAAACTATTAGTTGCTGAGCCCTTATAAAAGATAAACTAGGATGTGGTACTGTGGCTATGCCTAATAGTGCTGGACAAAGGCTCCACAGCTTTGTACACACGATCACATAAAATAATATTCTAATGAACTTTTATGAAAAGGTAACAAGAGTATTCTTTAGTTGTCACTATTAGTATTTTTGTTTTCTTTTGTTTGTATTTGAAAGGGTTAGGGAGGGAACATAAAAGGTGGAAAAAGAATGAATAAACACAACAGTAATACTTGCTGGACACTATGTAGAAAATGAACTAGATACCTATGAGAAGGGAAAGTACTAGGGAGAGGAAAATACTAGGAGGGAGAGGCATGAAAGGGAAGACATGGTTCAAAAAGAACTGAACTGATTGTACTTGATACATATAACTGTAAACCATCTGTATATAGCAACTCTACAAGAATAATTCTTAAAAAGAAGAAAGGATAAAGCCACAACAACACAGAATAAATGAGGTCGTATTGGGGAGGGATTGGAACAACGCAAGATCTATCAAAGCAACATTGAATCCAATACAGTCCACTCATTAAGGAATGAGTGACCCTGGAAGAGCGTAGTGATGTGAGCTGTGATTTGAGTTCCAGCTGATTTGGCCTATCCTCCTACTATGGTCTTTCCAGCCACACCTCACATGGCTACTCTTGGATTGACTCCACTCATTGCCAATGACTGTTTCCAACAGGTATTCCATATTCCAGATTTCCACAGCATTCTGGATCTCTGTTGCAATTTGAGCTTTGTATATAATCCTCTCGGAGTCTGCCAGAGTATTTCGGAGGTGCTGAAGCCTTCTTTTTATTTTTTTAATATTGTTTACCATTGTATTGACTTAACAAAGAAAATAAACCTCATCTCTATTAACTTCTGAATGGTTACAAGTGAATACAAAATTCCATTGGCCAAGCACCCAAAGAAATACATAAATACATTTATAATACACTAAAAATTAAAATACAGGTTAAGAATTATGGTACTTGATCTCGTATCTGAGTTTGACCCATGATTTTAAGAAGGAATAGGAGATATACTAGGTATCCTTGGCACAGGTTGAAACTTTCTTAAAAAGGATCAAGAAACACAACTAATCAGAGAAAGTCTGGATAAGTGGGACTGCATTAAACTGCACAGCTTCTGTATGACAAAAGACATAGCTTGCAAATTAACTGGAAAGCCTACAGAGCGGGAGAAGATCTTCTCTAACCATACAATGGACAAAGGCCTCATATCTAAAATATATCAACAAAATCAAAACAACTCTAAGATTCCACCTCACTCCAGCTAGAATGGCCAGGATCAGGAAAACGAATGACAACAGATGCTGGAGGGGATGTGGCCAGGAGGGATCACTACTACACTGTTGGTGGGAGTGCAAACTCGTTCAACCACTATGGAAAGCAGTGTGGCAGTGCCTCAAAAGGCTAAACATAGAACTCCCCTATGACCCAGCAATTCCACTACTTGGCATTTACCCAACCACCCAGAAACAAAGACATACTAAACCCACTAGCACAACAATGTTCATAGCAGCACTATTCACCATAGCAAAGATATGGAACCAACCTAGATGTCCCTCAGTTGATGAGTGGATCAACAAGTTGTGGTATTTGTACACAATGGAATTCTATGCTGCTGTCAGAAAGAATGACATCGCCCCATTTGTTAGGAAATGGAAAGACTTAGAAAAAATCATATTGTGAAGTAAGGCAGACTCAAAGGAACTTAGGCTCAATGGTTTCCCTCATTCGTCATAATCAGTAGAAACCTCGGGCTCTACTAGCAGAGATTTGCAATAGAGCAAAATCTTGATACATAAGGACATATAATGTGAAGCTAATTGAAAGGACCTCCAGGATAGTGAAACAAAAGCCATATAATGAATGATTGTTGTCCTTAATGTACTATGTTGTCTCTCATCTCCTTTGCTGTCCCTTGGTTATCTCATATTGGAATAGTATCTCACTTTGTTATCTGATATATTGAATTTATTTGTATTTGGATATTTGGAATTTGATAGGGAAGGGGGGAAAACCAAGACGGGTGGGGGGTGTGGGGGGGAGGGAAACGGGTACCAAGACATGTGAAAGGGTATCAATGTATGTGAATTAATGCACCTTCTATCTGGCAAATATCATGTAACCCTTTTACTAATTACAATAAAAAAATCCTAAAAAAAATAAAATAAAATATATCAACAGTTCAAAAAATTAAATATCCAAAACAAATCCACAAAGAAACAGCTATCCCATTAAAAGATGGGCCAAAGACATAAAGAGAGTCTTCTCTGAAGAAGAAACAAAAATGGCCTATAGATACATGAAGAAATGCTCAACATCTCTGGCCATAAAAGAAATGCAAATCAAAACAACTCTAAGATTCCACCTCACTCCAGTTAGAATGGCCATGATCAAGAAATCTACTAACAACAGATGCTGGCGGGGATGTGGCCAGGAGGGATCACTGCTACTCTGCTGGTGGGAGTGTAAACTCATTCAACCACTATGGAAAGCAGTATGGCAGTTCCTCAAAAGGCTAAACATGAAGCCTTCTTTTGAAGTCTGTCTAGAAGCCTTTATGATCCATAACTCCTGCATTCCTCATGTCTGTAAGCAGAAAGTGGATGAATGATTCCAAGGTCTGGATGGGTTACAAGTGGAGCCCAGGAAAACACTTTTTCCTTTTTCTGGGTTTTGTGTGTTTATAATGCTTCTTTTTTAAATTTATTTTTTATTGTTATTAATAGAAGGATTACATTATATTCACCAGATCGAAGGTGTATTACTTAACAATTATTGCTCTCCCTTCTCATGTTTTTGCCCCCATTTTCCTCCCCCAACTCCCTCCCCTCATCTTGTTTTCCCCCCTTACCTATCCTATTTAAAATAAACATACATACAATGTACCAAATAACAAGGTAAGATACTGTAATAATATGAAATAACCAAGGGACAACAAAAGAGATGAAAAATAACATGGTACATTAAGGACAACAGTCACACCTTGTATGCCTCTTGTTCATATATCTTGGAGGTCCTTTCATTTAGCTTCATCCTATATGGCCTTATGTATCTAGGTTTTGCCCTATTGTAAACCTCTCCTAGGAGAGTCCACGGTTTATACTAATTATGACAAATGAGGAGAACCGTTGACCTTATGTCAGGAAAACACTTTCTACTTTGTAACACCTTCTAGCTTTGTAAGCCTGGGGAACGGTGGATGCTCATTTTTCTCAACCAAATATCCTTTGAGTATAATATTTTACATTTTGGGCCTAGGTACAGTGTGGCAATTCCAAAGGATTCTTAAAACATCATACCTGTTGCACAGTTCAAAATGTTTGAATACTTTTTTTCTTGAACTTAGTGCCTGGGAAATTTTGCTGAGCTCTTTTGCTCAAGGTTGTACCTGTGTCACATTGATCCACAGCACCACTTCCAGTTTTTGGTGGTTAATCTGGAGATAAGTGTCTCAAGGACTTTCCTGCCTACGCTGGCTTTGAACCATGGTCATTAGATCTGAGCCCCCGGAACAGTTCGGATTCCAGGCACGTCTGTGGACTACTTCTAATTTTTTTTTTATTTTTGCCAGTCTTAGGGTTTGAAGTTGACCTAGGTTCTTCCCTGGCTCATTTTACTCAAGGCTGGAGGTCTACCACTTGACCATAGTGGCACTTCCAGCTTTTCCTGTAGTTAATTAAAAATAAGTCTCATGGACTTTCTTCCCTGGGTTGGTTTTGAACCATGATCCTCTGATTTGAATCCCCTGAATAGCTAGGGTTTCAGGCATAATCCACCAGTGCCATGATGACTACTTTAAGAATATATTTTATTGTAATTAATAGAAGGGTTACATTATATTCACAAGATAAAAAGTGCATTACTTCACAAACATAACCACCCTTTCTTGGGTTTTGTCCCCAAGTACTCCCCCCACACCCTCCCCTCATCTGTTTCCCCCCTTCCCTATCCTATATACAATATATACAATATCTTATATACAATATACGAATATGAGATAACCAAGGGACAACCAAAGAGATGAGAATTAACACAGTACATTAAGAACAACAATTACACATTATAAGGCTTTTGTTTCTATATTCTGGTGTCCTTTCATTTAACCTTATGTATTTAGGCTTTGCCCTATTGTAAACCTCTGCTAGGAGAGTCCAAGGTTTATACTAATTATGAAAACAAGGGAAAGCATTGAGCTATGTTCCTCTGAGTCTGGCTTACTTCACTTATAAATGGGGCAATGTCATTATTTCTGACAGCAGCATAGAATTCCAATGTGTATAAACATTACATCTTGTTGATCCACTCATCAGCTGAGGGACATCTGGGTTGGTTCCATATCTTTGCTATGGTAACTAGTGCTGCAATGACCTTCATTGTGCTAGTGGATTTAGTATGACCTTGTTTCTGGATGATTGGGTAAATGCCAAGTAGTGGAATTGCTGGATCATAGGGGAGCTCTATGTTCAGTCTTTTGAGGAACTGCCATACTGCTTTACATAGTGGTTGAACGAGTTTGCACTCCCATCAACAGTGTAATAGTGATCCCTCCTGGCCACATCCCCTCCAGCATCGATTGTTATTAGATTTTTTGATCATGGCCATTCTAACTGGAGTGAGGTGGAATCTTAGAGTTGTTTTGATTTGCATTTCTTTTATGGCCAGAGATGTTGAGCCTTTCTTCATGTGTCTATAGGACATTCTTAATTCTTCTTCAGAGAAGACTCTTTTTAAGTCTTTGGCCCATCTTTTAATGGGATGGTTGCTTCTTTGTGGATTTTTTTTGGATATTTATTTTTTAAGCTGATTATATATTTTAGATATTAGGCCTTTGTCTGTTGTATGGTTAGTGAAGACCTTCTCCCATTCTGTAGGCTTTCTATTTAGCTTTTTAGCTATGTCCTTTGCCATACAAAAGTTCTGAAGCTTAATGCAGTCCCACTTATCCAAGCTTTCCATGATTTATTGTGTTTTGAAGCCTTTATTAAGAAAGTTTCAACCTGTGCCAAGGAGACCTCTGTATCTCCTCTTCCTTGTAAATTTTCAGTGTATCTGCTTTTACCTCAAGGTCTTTGATCTATTTGAGGTTAGTTAATCCTGGTGGAGGATGACATGGAAGGATCCAACGTTAGTTTTCTGTGGGTGCTTAACCAGTTCTGCCAGCATCACTTGTTGAAGAGGCTGTCTTTCTTCCATTCTATTTTTTTGGCTCTTTTATCGAAGATTAGGTTTCCATATGTTTGTGAGTCGATTTCTGGGTCTTCAGTTCTGTACTATTGGTACTAAGGCCTGTCCCTGTGCCAGTACCAAGCTGTTTTGATAATTATAGCTCTGTAATAGAGTCTAAAGTTTGGTATTGAAATTCCTCCTGCGCTGTTCTTTCTGCTAAGAAGTGTTTTTGCTATACAGGGTCTTTTATTATTCCATGTGAAATTTTGGATTGCCTCTTGTATTTCTTTAAAGAATGACATTGGGATATTGATGGGTATTGTGTTGAATTTTTAGATAGCTCTTGGCAAGATTGCCATTTTCACGATGTTAATTCTTCCAATCCAGGAGCATGGGAGGTTTTTTTTATTTCCTCAGTTCTGCTTTAATTTCCTTTTTCAGGGCTTTAAAGTTTTCATCAAAAAGGTCCTTTACATTCTTAGTTAAATCCTAGGTACTTTATTTTCTTTGAGGATATTGCAAAAGGAGTTGCTTCCTGACTGTTGCCTCGTTCCTCTCATTGCATCCCTAGAGAAAGGTGGTTGATTTTTTATTGTTAGTTTTATACCCTGTTACCTTGCCAAAGTTTTGAATCAGCTCAAGCATCTCGGGAGTGGAGTCTATAGGGTTTTTTAAATACAAAATCATGTCACAGTATGACTATATTTTAATGATGCTCATTTCTAATAATTATGCTCTCCTTTTCTATAACCTCAAACTCTTTTTTTCAAATTCTATTGCTCTGCCTTATCTCTGCTTTCTTAATGTAATATGGCTTGTATAGCATGCCATATTGAAATTTTCTCCAAAAATTAATTACTCCTTCAACTTTCACCCATGCAAATGAGATTTACTTTGCTCATGGTTTCTGAAGGCTGAGTCTGTTGTGGAAACAGAGGTATGCTAAAGCAGCTCACCTCATATTGGATAGGAAACGGAGAGGGAAGAGCAAGGGGGCACAAATGTATTATATTATAGTGTATCTTGAGGACACGGTATACCCATCCAGTGATCTACTACTCTGTTTAGTTTCTGTTGCTTGAATTTTCCAGAACATGTTAAAATACTGCCACTAGCTGGGGAATAAGTGTTTAAAACATGCGACTTTGAGCATATTCAAATGTTGGCAGTAGTTGTATATAGTTATTCATCCATTTTAGGAAAAGTTATTTTAGGTTAAGACAAACCCTCAATCCATCAAGAAATTGTCAATTATACCTTATTTAAAGGAGCTCGGCTTTCCTTCATTTTTCTTGAAAATAGAAAGTATATTAATTTGAGATGATGCATATGTATCTGTTTGTTTACTCTGGGGAAATGATACAACACAAATATTTATTTATTCTCCAAATCTGTAGCTTCATTCACAGTCAGGGTCCTAGGACTTAGATCGCCAATGATAGGACATCATGATAGGATGCTGAGGTAGCAATGACTGATATGTTGGAGCGGATATCTCAAATAGAGCTATTTTAACATCCTTACAAGGGATGGAAAATTCAGCAGTAATCAAAACATTACCACATGGAGAGAAACCTGTATTTCATAGAGTTTTTTGCCATATGTATTTGTATTAAATGAAAATAAGATTTTAATTAATATATGATAGAATTCAATATTTTATTTACATGAACAATAATCTTTGTTATCTTTTCTACATGATGTTTTAAAACTATATTAAATTTAATGAATGTTGTGAGATTTGCAGCCATATGTGGCTGTCATTCGACTTTTCTTCACATTTAACATACATTAAAATTACTGTTAATAGTCTTGAAATCATTTAACTTTTATTGCTGATAATTCATGATCTATATCACATGTAGTAAGTGGTAAATTAACCAGCATTTTATCACTCTTAATTCTAAAATAAAATATGTCACAAATGGATTTATCATCATTGTTAAATGAAGGATCACCTCTATTCATATAGATACTGTGCACAGCCTTATTTTCTATATTTTTTCTATGCCTATGTCAAGTCTACTTATTGAACTCACTTACCCACTGAAAAGTAGAGACATGGAAATGTGAAACTTTTTGTTTGCTCCGCCATGCATTATTTCTTTGTTTGATTCCCACAATACACCAAACCAGGTTATTATTTTTGTGAGATAACTCTAAAGCCCACAGGTAGTTGAATAGGAACACAAATTTCTTATGTCCAACTCTACTGAACTTTCACAATATATCTTCTCACAAAACTGATGGGCAGAGCCTATATAATGTCCTTGTGGTCAACTTCAACAGCTTGTATAATAATACAGTAGAAACAGAAGAATATCGCTATGTATTTCCACCCTCAACCAATTTACAAGGTGAAGTTTCTATTGCTATCTATCCATTAATCTCTCTATCATCTATGTAATTCCCTACCTATCTATCATCTATTCTACCATTTATTGATCTTCATTATAAAAAATGCCATTGAGTTCTGTGCCATTTCCTACTAATTAAAGTCTAATAGAAAGCTCTTGATCCCTCCTATTCTCTACAAATGTTATTTTTCAATCATATTTCTTTGCAGGAAAACTTTATATAGTATAATAGACTACACATATTATTTTTTTTCGTTTTGTACCTTACTAATGATGATACTTCCAAATTTTACCCCAAGCCTTGTTTTGACCAGGAAATAAAAGAGTGACTATAAAATGGAAAAAGAAACACATTTTTAATATGATCTACTTAAAACTAATTTCTAATTCCATCTTAATTTTCTGGATGTAAATTCAGGACCATGATGAACTTTGGGAGGACTTTCCAGAGATTCATCTCATTTTACCTCTGTACTACTAAGAATAATTCTAAGGATAATTGACAACATTTGAGATGGGGACACAGATGAATTTGGAAAAGAATGCGTTCCAGGCAGAAGACTGAATAAAAGTCCACCTTGTTTAGAACAATATAGCCCTGATTCCAAATCTATTTTCCTGTTTTCCATTTTAAAGGCTATGGATATGGGATAAACAAGTTTTAATCCCCAAATCTCTTTTCTATATCACGTTTTCTTGGACTTTTTCATTCCACTCTTTATGTCTTGTTTGCCCAAGATTTTTAATTGTTGCTATCATATTTTTGGTGTTCATAGGAAAAAGAATCATCTAGGTCAATGAAGCCCTCATTTATATCAGCCTCTTTACATTCATTAATATGCTCCCAGATGCTCCCCCTCATACTCATTTTTATCTTCTGTAGTCATTTTCTATACAATGAGTATGGGCAATAATAATTTCAAACAATTTTCATCTCTTAGCAACCTTAAAGAAATACCCCCTTGCCTCTGAAGCCTTAATTGAGACACACACACACACACACACACACACACACACACACACACACACACACATATATATATATCTTACTTATCTGTGTTTTCCAACATTGAATATTCACTCATTGCTGCTTTAAATTTAATAAAGCCAGTAAGTAGCATTTCACCAAACACATGATTTCTTCTCTAATAATTAAGCAATGAATCTTCTTGTGATTATGACAATAAATATGAAGGCCTAAAAAAGATGAAGGCCCATGAAATTCTTCCTTGCGGAGAAACTTATGTTTAATTTTTTTTTTTTTTTGCCAGTCCTGGGCTTGAGCTCAGGGCTTGAGCACTGTCCTTGGACTTTCTCAAGGCTAGCACTCTACCACTTGAGCTTCTGCACCACTTCTGGCTTTTTGCTATGTATATGGTATCGATGAATCGAACCTGGGTCTTCATGCATGCTAGGCAAGCACTCTACCACTAGGCCAAACTCCCGGCCACTTATGTTGAATTTTATAGTCCTAAAATTCTTAAGGATAGAATCCAGAATTTTTTTCTAATGATTTATTACCATAGTTAATTGAGAGAAAGTATTTTTTCGAATCATTTATTATTATAGATAATTAAGACAAAGTATTTTTTAAAATAAATCTAATAGTAATTTTGTCTCCCATTGACGTTTTCAATAAGCATCTACTGAATAGAGGACATGTTAAAGGAACGTATTTCTTCAACAGTGCAGAATAAAATAAGTATCAATTATTTTAGTTCACAATGAAATATTTTGTTTTTACATAGATAATGAAAGTAAAGCAGACTTGCTGGTACAAAAGGAGAAAAATAATTTATCCATCAACTTAATGTTAAGCTTAAAGAAGTTAATCATATTTTGTAAGAACATTTTGTCACATTTTGTAACTTTATCTGATTTCTTGAGTAATCCACTAACTCAAGAATTTTATGAGTTCTTGATGGCAAGTATTATAATTGATAGCAAAATACAATATCTTTTCTATGTAGACAGTATATATTACAACTTACCTTTATCTTTATTTTCTGTTCTCTGTTCTTGGAAAGTTTTACTAATCTCCATTTTAATAAATAGGAAATAAAGTGTGGAAGTTGGGATGGGCGGGGGAAGGAAATGTGGGAACAAAACATGGGAAGGTGTAATAATATCCTAGTAATGTACTCAATACCTTACAAATGTAACTGTAAACTTTTTTTTTTGTCAATCATGGGACTTGAACTCTGAGCCTGGGCACTGTCCTGAACTCTTCATCTCAAGGCTACCATCCCACCCCTTGAACCACAGAGCCACTTCCTGTTTTCTAGTGGTTAGTTGGAGATAAGAATCTCATGTACTTTAGTGCCTGGGATGGCTTTGAACAGTGATCATCAGATCCCAGCCTCCTTAGTAGGTAGGATTTCAGGCATGAGCTACTGTGCCAAACAAAATTTTAAACTTCTATATATATCACCCTGATAATAAAATAAAATACATCATTAAAAAGATGCATGATACTGAAGGAATCAAATGAAGAAAAGGATAAAGTTAAAATTATTCTGTAGGAAATTTGCTCAGGAAAATTATGCTGAAGATTTTGTTAATAAGTGAAATACTGAAGACTGAACAATGGTCAAAATTGAAGGGAAAAAAAGGTAGGCTGAGATTTCTATTTTGTTTACCTTTGAAAAGCCAGTTGCATTAGAAAATGAATATGCAAAATTAGGAACTGGATGTACTAATCCCCGGAACAGATAATGGTTTGTAGCGGGAAATATATCTATCTGAGATTAGTCAGCATAGAAATGACATATGAAGACATAAAGCTTTAATGAAATCACATGGAGAGTTAAAATTGACAGAGAAAAGCTGAAATTTTGCTCTAACACTAAATACATTATAAATTTCTAAAGATAATATATTTCAGGGAAAATCAATTTGTTTAGGTACTGGAGTCTGAATTGAAAGCTAAGATGAATTTTGCTTCATGTTTTTCTCTTATTGCTAAGCCTCCTGGCACACGACAGGAGCTGTTTCAAGAAGGCAATAAAATAAAATTGAGGGGGAAAATTAGAATTAGTGAAGAACAGTTACTAAAGGCAAAAGAAGAGAATTTATACGACCAGCAGTATCTTTCATTTACCTGTTCATCTGCATATGTATGAATACTTTAAGCATTTCATTCTTTCAGGTCATGGCTTTTCTTATATTTCCCTTTTACTAGTGAATCACAAAATATTTCCATGTGGAAGTGAATAGTGCTTAAAAATTCTCTCATTCAGCTAGTAGGGAAAAAAAAGCCCTGGAAATGAAATGTGTTTTGCAGTAGAAGTATGAAATGCTGTTTAGCTAGTTGAACTGGATGGAATTTATATTTCTAGATCTGAACTACTGAATTGTGCAGAAGGAAAAGTAATGGGAATTAGTTGTAGGAAACCCTGGGACATCCATCTCCTGTGAAAATAGTCATACTTCTGTACTGGGACCTTTGATTATTTTTGACTGAGTGATTCTAAAAAAATCTCATAGACTTCTGAAACTACTATATACCTTATATAACAGATATATCATCAACATTAAAATAATTTGGTATGCAGTTCTTCTTTACTTGCTGGATTGATTTGTGTCTTTACAATTTAGTATACAATAAAGAAATACATGAAGAAATTCTCAAAATCTTTAGGAACCTGAACACACGATTCAATGATTTTTTATTGTTTTTTATTGTCAGGGTAATGCATAGAGGGGTTACAGTTACATTCATCAAGTAGTGGGTACATTACTTCTCCAACATTGATATCCCTTCTTTTTGTCCTCCTTTCCCTCTCTCCAACCCCTACAAATCATCTTGTTTTACTCCCTTCCCTCCTCAATTTCAAATAAGCAAATAAACATATATACAATATACAAAGTCAGATATAGTAACCACATGAGATCAACCATAAGGGGGAAAAAAGAGAAAAGAACTTCACATATACGTTAAGAGCAACAATTATAAAGAGAAACCTTTTGTTTTCATATCCTAGAGTTCATTTTGTTTTTGTGTTTTGGTTTGGTTTGGTTGGGTTGGTCCTGAGGCTTGGAGTCTTGGCCTGGGCACTCTCCCTAAGCAAGCAAGCTCAAGGCTTCTGCTTGAACTACAAGGCCACTTCCAGTTTTCTGGTGGAGGATGGGAGATAAGAGTCTCAAGGTCTTTCTTGCTGGGGCTGGATTTGAACCATGATCCTCAGATCTCAGCCTCCTGAGTTACTGTGCCTGCCTTCCATGAGACTATTTTTGTGAAGTATGTTTATTTTGTTTGTTTTGTTTTTTATTAATAGAAATCAAAACAGTGGCTATGAGGCCGGGAATTTGGCCTGGTGGTAGAGTGCCTTCCTAGCATGCACAAAGACCCGGTTTTGATTCCTCTGCACCACATACATAGAAAAAGCCAGAAATGGTGCTGTGGTTCAAGTGGTAGAGCTCTAGCCTTGAGAAAAAAAAAGTCCAAGGATAGCACTCAGAACCTAAACTCAAGCCCCTGGACTGGCAAACAAAAACAAAGAAAACAGTGATTATATTCACAGAAAATAACTATTTTTACTAATTTTTTAGGATATTCATGCTTCTCTTTGATTGGAAATGAATGTAATTGTTCATTTATTAATATATATATTTCTCTAACTGAGGCACAAACTTTCTCAAATATACTTTTTTAACAGTTCTAAATCTGTATTTATTATATACCTTTCTTTTTCAAAGTTCCCACTTGTTTTTTTTTTATCAATGTGAACATATTAAACTAACAATTTATAAGTATAAATCATTGCAGAAATCCTTATTTAGTTAAAATTATTAATATTTCCTTTTGTTATCAAGTCAACTGGCCTTATTTTATAAATGCATGAATATGTTCTGTATTATTCTACATTATTTTACCAGTTTTGTTCAATGACATTTCCCCTTGAAATCTTGCTATTGCTTCAGACATAACTCAGATAATGCAAATTGTCACACAAATACAAATAAATCATTACACTATCAAAAAATGAAATATATATTCTCCTAAATTGATATAAAATAATGTTTCATCTTTAAAGTTATATATTTATATCTGATGAAATATTTGGCTGATAAAAATGATAAAGCTAAAATACTTAATCTCACACACTATATCATACCTACAGAAAAATTCATACCTGAAAAATAAGTATATTACAAATTAAAAAGTGTTATTTTATGTGATAAGTAGAAAGGACAAATGAAGATAGAAAAACCCAAAAATGTACACACCCATATATATATATATATATATATATGCACCTACAAATTTCAGAACTTCAGAAAAACATTGCCATTATTAGTCTTGTCTGTAACTTATTTTTAATTTTCATTAAAAAGAACCCTAAGAACATTTAAATGATTTACAAAGATCTGGCATACTGTTAGAAAGAGAACAGTTTTTAGCTCAACAAAAAAGAGGATTATCAATATAACAAATCACATGTTTCTTTTATATGAAAGCAAATCCAAAATCAATTCTGTTTTAACAGAATTGATCTGAGATCAAGATTACATATAAATGCTGAATCAACATTCAATAATAATAAACCAGTGGTGACCTTCTTAATGTGAGCTGACAGTCATGGATGAATGTGGCATATCTGATTCTAGTTCAGGTCCCTATGATTATTAACACATATATAAATGATTTCAAAAAGAATATTTCCTGTTTAATTTCTTTCTTTTAATTATTCCCATTCCTTTCCTGCTTCCTATATTTCAATATTTATCAAATTTCCAATTTTGGCATTCTAATTACAATGACTAGCAACATAAAAGTTCAGAGAAAGTTGAAAAAATCATTAGAAAAAATCCCCAGGAAACCAATTAAAAATACATAATATTAGGGAATGCCATTTTGATTGTACCTTCAGATGACTGAAGGAATATATTGGGAAAATTTTGTTGCAAATTTGAAAGTTTAACACACTTTTCTACTGTCACAGGTGAATATAACTGGCTCATGCCTAGAATTCTAGCTACTCAGGAGTCTGACATCTGAGGATTACAGATAAAGCCAGCTCAGGCAGGAAAGTCCATGAGACTCATCTCCAAAGAACCACACACATCTATACACATGCCAAAAGTGGACATATGATTCAAGTAGTAGAGCAGTAGCTATGAGCAAAATTACTCAGGGATAGGACTTAGGAATTGGGTTCATGCCTCACAACCAGCACAGGGAAAACGAAAAGAAAAGGAAAGAAAGAAAGAAAAGAAAAGAAAGAAAGGAAAAAAGGAAGGAAGAAAGAAAGAAAGAAACTTTTAGTTTTAGCAAAAAGAAGCTCAGAGACTGTGCCCCCAGCCCAGAGTTCAAGCACTAGGATGGGGAAAAAAATATATTTATATATATATGTATTAATTTGAAAAATATATCTGTAACAAATATCAGTTATCTTAGCATTCATAAATTTAAAAT
Organism: Megascapheus bottae; assembly: GCF_031878675.1. Lineage (NCBI taxonomy): Eukaryota > Metazoa > Chordata > Mammalia > Rodentia > Geomyidae > Megascapheus > Megascapheus bottae. Next base: position 24,067,258 of record NC_143521.1, read on the forward strand.
AGCAAATACACTAAAATTTAAAAATGAACAGGGTGAATTTTTTTAAATCACTTAATAAATAGCAAGTTCAGTATTTCTACTTTCAGAATATTTTTTGTGATTTCTTTCACTGTTGTGTTCTAGTTTTATTCCATTATTGTCTGATAGAATTTAGGGAGATATTTCAATGCTCTTATATTGCTAAGAGTTGCTTTATGTTCTAAAGCATGATCCGCTTTGAAGAAAGTTCTATGTGGTGCTGAGAAGAATGTGTCTTGTGAAACAGATTGATGAAATATTCTGCACACTTCTGTCCAGTCCATTTGGTCTAAATTATCATTTAATGTTGACCTTATGGTGATGCTTTAACATCTCTATGCTTTGTATTGAGTAGATTGGGGCCACCAAACACAGAGCCTCTCTCTCAACAATTCCGGGACTCAAACTTGTGTTTGAAGCTCACTCCAGTCAGAGCATTTCCCACTCTGCCCAACTCTAGATGTGCAGCCAAACTGACCTGATAATTCAGACAGCTCCTGCTGTTTTTGCTCTCTGCCAGTGGAGGCTGGGTACTTTCTGTCCAAGCTCCAACTGTGAGCTGTCCATTAGCTCCCCAGGCACAACCTCTTCTCTGTGCTCACCTCAGGCAGGATTCCTCCACCTGAATGCCAGTGGTCAGGTGATTCAGTGTTCCCTGGGTTGCCATTGTTTTTTAATGCCACTGTGTGACTCATTCTTAGAGTCTTAGTCTGGCTTTAGGGTACTTGAAAGAAGCTAAAATGAACTGCTATCTGGCAGCTTCTATAAACTGTTCCTTCCTACTAGGGAAGTCTGATTACTTTCTTCACCAGCTTCATTGTGAGTGCTCAGATTGTTGCATTGCACAGCTTCAGTTCTGTCCTCTCTCAGGTCAGCATAGGCTAGATATTTTCTTTTTAGCTTTGCTGTGATTTTCCCCATCACTTTGAAGGCAAAACACCTAGGGCTATATGCTCTCTCTACCCAAATCAGGTTCTAGGTGTTTCTGTATGGCTTACAGGAGCTGAGTACTTCTTCCTAAGCTCAGCAATACTCAGTTCATCCCCAAGGGAAAACTTCTCTGGCTGTTTTCCTCCAGAAGGATTCTTCTATCTAAATGCCAATGGGTGGGTGATTCAGTTTCCTGGGTTGCAATTGTTTGAAAACTTTAGGTATTGCTCAGACCAACAGCTTGTCTGTCTAAAGGCTGTTTTCCTCAAGTAATGTGATGTGAGCTTAAGCAAGAGGCCTAATTCCAAGATGGTGTATCCTTGCAGCTCTCTGAGACATGAGCGTCTTGTGTGACGCTAGATCTGACTGCTTGCTAAATCAAATCAAAATCCTCGCACAGTGGTTTCAAGCTTGCAATAGGTCTGGATTTGTTTTACACCTTGACCTGCCAATTGGTCAGAGTGGCCCCCTACCTGACCTTGCCATCCTCTTTTCCTATGGGAGCTAACCATCCAGTTCAAACAGTTTCCCACCTTTCTCTATTTCACCATGCTGTTGAGTTATCTTCCTCTCTCATGGTGCTGGGTACACTTCTGTTCTTCCACATATTGTCTTTCTTCCATATGTCAGAGTCTTCTCATGTCTGGGATCAGGTGAAGAAGACTTCTACTCTACGATTTTTATGCTTTCCCCCTCTTCCCACCCCCACATAATTTTCTGACATCAGTATGTTTTGCATGTGAGGACATTAACTTTGAGGAAGCACAGGTAGAATCTTAGAGAATCAATGTTTATGTTTCCTCCAAAACATAACCTGTAAACTAGTCCAAAATAACAGCACAGTCAGAAATAAGATTAGTGCCATTTTAAAAATGAATCCAGAAAGATATACATATATTTTTATTTTTCTCTTCCCTTTCCTCCACCATGCCACTGCTGGATGTACCAATAAGACAAAAGGCATTATGCAGTTGCTTTAGAAACCTAGGCAAGACAAATATTAGCATTGTTATTTTAATAACAATTTATATCAAGCTGGAAAAGGGCCTATGTATTGATTCAAGAGGTATTCCTAACTTTCTTCTGTTAGCCTATCTTTAGTAACTATATAAAAAATACATGAGGAAACTAAGTCTTTAAGGAAAATAATTTTATGTAGATCACAGTTTTGAAGGTTTACTATCTAAACATCAAGACATGAGCTCTCCTGAAACCCTCATGCCCCCAAGGAGGCTGCATTAGCTCATAGTGGGAAAATAGGGGAAGCATTTTAATTAGTGAGCAATGACAAAACAGTAAGTCAAACAGACCAGGTAGAGCCAAATTGCAGTTTCTATAAATTTCCTTATCTAGAAGAAAAACAATGTTTCAAGAAAAATACCTTCAATTCTGAGAGTTTAGCCCCAAATTTCTAAGAACATTCTACTAGGGCTCACCCTGTAAAGGTCCTACGACCTCCTGCATGATCACAAAAAATCTTTTGCTTAATGTGTAAACATTTTATGGAAAGCAGCAAGCAAACCATTACATTTAGTCATATTGCAATCACATAACTGAAGATCAAACAGCCAAAGATTTATTTACTTTTTTAAATCACAGCATTCTGCTTATATCTTAGGAAATCCGAATATAGTAGTAGACTACTATATTCTGTGTTTTGGACATGGTTTTCTAAATACCACATGGAAAATAGTTTTAACAAATACTAACATAGTGTCCAAAGGAAGATGTATGAAGTATAAACATTTATAATTGTCCACCAATCTTCAGAATTCTTTGTTTTGATTATAAACATAAGACAGGACACACAAAATGTACATGATATCCACCTTGATCTATATACCACATGGAATTACATTCAAAGCCATTACAGCCTTGCTCTAGAAATCAAGAAATCCCCTTCTAGATGCAGATTATTAATTACCCACGTTGACACAACCATCATTCCATTACAGCGCATGTGGATATAATACAAACATAGTTGCATTGTCTGCTGCTTTTATTAAATATGAAAATTAAACTTTCATAGCAGACATCTTTAAAATGGTGGGCTGGTATTAGATTTACCCACAATTTTCAGATGACTCATGTCAGATTCATGTTGAAAATTGGGGATATAATATTGATATCTGTCACCTAGAATAAAAATTAAAATATTTCTGTTCCGTAAAACAGTTTTAAGAGTATGTTTGGTATGAAGAGTTTTCTTTTCCTTTATGCTCAAGTTGGGTGTTTCTTAGAATTTATTTTTCTAAAGTAAATTACTCACTAAGTCACTTAGTCCAGGAAAATGAAAAAATCAATATTGTGTCAGAAAGTATCTATGTTTACACAATATTTTGTATTTCTTTGGTTTCAAGGTCACTCCTAACAGTTTGGCTTTGTTTTAGAGTGTTTGATTATACTGATTCAAAGATGAACTTGTAGTTTGACCCCACTTTTGTGAAAGCTGCAGTGCTAGGGAATATAAACATTTTAAGATATCAGCTTAAATCACTGTCACAGGGACCTGTGTTTAATTAGTTTTAGATATCCTCTCTACTTAAGACTGATATATTAACTTACTTGATCTTTGTTATTCATTACCAAAGTCCCAGACTGATTAACTTGTTCTCTGATCTGTGTAATCAATTGTTTATCATAAATTGAACCAACAGCTGCAAAACACAGTTGGAAATAACCCCAGAGGAAAGGAAGACTTGACTTTAGGAAGAGAGAAACAAAATGTAAGGAATGGAGCCAACTATAATATAACTTTATGCAAAGATGAATCTGAAGGTGTTTCTAGTGTACTACTTTTTTTATTATTAAGAAACAGTCACAGTTTTAGAGTAAAAGCATTAGCACTAGGTGGTAAGTTATCTGTGCACACGATGAAAGAAAAGTTGAAGACTGTATATTTAATTATAGCACCAAAAATATGATATTCTTCAAATTTTTGTTACTTGTGGTTATAATTGCAAATATCTGTGGTTATTATATGAATTTATCATTTTATACATGAATTAAGATGAACTGTTACACTTTATAATGGTATAATAAGAAATATCCATTTAAAAGGGATTTGTCATTTACTAATCCCTAATTATTATTAAACTTATAATGACTAAAATTAATTTTTGAAAAATGACAATAACAAAATAACACCAGTATTATACACCAGGGACTATTTGATTTTTATTGATTAATCTCAAGCAATTCAATTATATCTGACACCCAGCAAAAACAATATTTCAAATATAGTTTGATTTTTAATAGCATATCCTTGTTAAAAATATTGTCATGGAATAATAGAATGCTTCATTGAGAGTCAAATTTAAATTCTTTTCTTGTTTTGATTTAAAATTTAGCATTTGGGAATATTTTCCTGTTATCTTTCGTAGGATGTGATCCCTCTAAAATGTTTTGCAAATTTTTGTTTCCTCCTCAACATCTGATTCTGAACAACTTAATTTATAGCAATTCCCCATATGCAAATCAGATAGAAATTCATTTTATAGCATTTACTTCCAAGCAGTATTCATTTTATTAATTGAGTCTATTCCATTTTTCTTTCTTGATACAACTTTAATGACTTAGAGTAAATATAAAGTTACTCTGTACAAAATGATTGATCTTATTAGCTTTAGCAGATTCATTTAAGAAAATTAATAATATGTCTTCCTGAACAGTTCATTGACTGTTTCCACTATAACAATTAATTTTCTCTGTAGAAATTAGAGAATGAGATCAAAATGTGGATAGTGCAAAAGGAGATATATAGGCAGTGAGAAACTGTATTCTAAGATTTTGCATATTGTCTTTATTATTTTTCTATTGCTATTAAGCTATTTAATCTGTTTTCTATAGGAGGAAGATTAAAATAAATTGTTTTGAAAAATAATAGTACAAAAGCCATATAATGAATGATTGTTGTCCTTAATGTACTATGTTGTCTCTCATCTCCCTTGCTGTCCCTTGGCTATCTCATAGTGGTATAGTATCTCACTTTGTTATCTGATATATTGAATTTATTTGTATTTGGATATTTGAAATTTGATAGGGAAGGGGGGAAAACCAAGACGGGTGTGGGGTGTGGGGGGGGGGAGGGAAACCGGTACCAAGACATGTGAAAGGGTATCAATGTATGTGAATTAATGCACCTTCTATATGGCAAATATCATGTAACCCTTTTACTAATTACAATAAAAATAAATTTAAAAAAAGAAAAATAATAGTATAGAAATTTGACTTTTAAAATGTTAATGTCATTTTATCTGCTTTTAAAGTTACTTTGGTATTGTTTATTTTAAATATGTATAAATTTATTAGCCTATGCTTTTGTATGGCAAAGGACATAGCTAGTAAACTAATTAGGAAGCTTACAGAGTGGGAGAAAATCTTCATCACCCATACAACAGACAAAGGCCTCATATCTAAAATATATCAACAGCTCAAAAAATTGAATCAATCCAAAACTAATCTCCAAAGTAGCAACCATCCCATTAAAAAATGGGCCAAAGACTTAAAGAGAGTCTTCTCTGAAGAAGAAACAAAAATGGCCTATAGACACATGAATAAATGCTCAACATCTCTGGTCACAAAAGAAATGAAAATCAAAACAACTCTAAGATTCCACCTCACTCCAGTTAGAATGGCCAGGATCAGGAAAACTAATAACACATGTTGGAGCGGATGTGGCCAGTAGAGATCACTACTGCACTATTGGTGGGAGTGCAAACTCGTTCAACCACTATGGAAAGCAATATGGCAGTTCCTCAAAAGACTAAACATAGAGCTCCCCTATGACCCAGCAATTCCGCTCTTTGGCATTTACCCAATCATCCAGAAACAAGGTCATACTAAATCCACCAGCACAACAATGTTGATTGCAGCACTATTTACCATAGCAAAGATATGGAACCAACCTAGATGTCCCTCAGTTGATGAGTGGATCAACAAGACGTGGTATTTGTACACAATGGAATTCTATGCTGCTGTCAGAAAGAATGACATTGCCCCATTTGTTAGGAAATGGAAAGACTTAGAAATATCATATTAAGTGAAGTAAGCCAGACTCAAAGGAACTTAGGCTCAATGGTTTCCCTTATTTCTCATAATCAGTAGAAACCTTGTGCTCTACTTGCAGAGATCTGCAATAGAGCAAAACCTTGATACAACAGGCCATATAGTAGGATGTTAATTGAAAGGACCTCTAGGATATAGAAACATAAGCCATATAATGAATGATTGTTATTCTTAAGGTACTATGTTATCTCTCATCTCTTTTGCTGTCCCTTGGTTATCTCATATTGTTACAGTATCTCACTTTGTTACCTGATATATCGGATATATTTGTATTTGGTTATTTGAAATTGGATAGGGAACGGGGGAAAACAAGATGAGAGGTGGGAGTGGTGGAGAGGGAAATGGGGACCAAGACATGTGAAAGGGTATCAATGCACCATCTATCTGACAAATATCATTAACCCTTCTATTAATTACAATAAAAATATATGAAAAAAATTTATTAGCCTGTTTAAAAGGTTATTTTATACTCAGGAATATGTTATTTTTATTTCCAACAATCAGGAAGAGGTAAAGATACTATGAAATAATTATATATATGGATATTACATAAATTTATCATTTTTATATATTTTTACACATTTTAAAGTATATATTAAGAATATTTGTTTGTTTTATTATTTATACAACTTTAAGAATTCATTGGGATTCCACAAAGGAAAAATAATCAGGTTGACCAGGAGAATACAAAATATAAATTGACTATATGTCTTTCAAAGAGTTTAGAGTTTATTACTACAGATGAGTATATCTGAAAGGGACTCCCACAATTCCTCCCCACCTTACCACCCCCCTCAGCCTGCCAGGAAACTCCTTCCTCTTCCTTTGTTGTCAGAACAGTGCACCAGAAGCCCACCGAGATGATAGGCCCCTTCAAACAGCAAAGGTGTCATGATTGCCCCAGCCATCAATCAAGTATGTTGAATTCCATTGGCCACCTGTGTATGGCCAGCCCAGCCACATGGCTGGGGTCTATAAAGGTAGCCTGTAAGATTAGGTGGGGTCGCTCTCTCACATTTTAGAGACGGCCCTGACCAGTCAGTATGATTCTTGATGCTAGGCGCAGAATAAAACTCTGTTTAACTTCTGCTCTTGTGTCAGACTCGTTCCTTTGATCACGGACCCTAATATTGGGGAACTAGACCCTAACAATATCAATATATAACCATAATATTTTACAACAAATACTAATAAAGTGTTGTGCCAAGATTGTTCCATGTTCTGGGAATGACCCCCTCCCCCCCTTGCTCAGGGCCCATGTACTTCAACCCCAGGTGGCAACAGCTTGGTGTTCAGTGGTTAGACACCTGAGCTATGATTTGACCAGTGGTTTGAGTTATCAAATAGCCAATCAGGTAATTGTAATTCCCCTACAAAAGCTGTGTAAAATCCTTGCTTAAGGCCTCTCAGCGTTATTGGCTTCGGGTACGTGGAGGCCTGAGTCTAGACTTGTAAATAAACGACCCGTGCTTTTTAGCTTTGACTGTGGCTTCTGGTGGTCTTTTCGGGGTTCTAGAAATTTGGATACAACAAAAGGATGCATTATAAAGAAAATCATGTTAAAAATGAAATCACAAACTCAAACTTGGGTATTATTGGAAAGTGGAGGAGAAAGATGTTTGGGAATATGTACACACAAAGACACATACAGAGATGTACATACACACATGCACAGAGACGTACATGCGCGCACGCACACACACACATCCCTTGCATTATTCTACCTCCTCATTGACTATATCACAATTATGGTTTAGTCCAAATTGTAAGGCAGTCAACTTTTACAAATGTGTGGGTCTGTAAATAATATTTCAAAGAGTTACTTAGCATATAAATTATGACTTAATTTAACTATTTGACAATAGCTTGATGTGATGCTCTTGGAGTTCCATAATAGTTGCTCCTGCCTTCCTTACCTTCCTATCTATTCATCATCACTTTCCACTTCCTTCCTCCTCATTGACTCACTGTATTATTCCTATGGCTACTTGTTCTTGTATCAGTAATGTTGGTACCAATAGCCTCAGGATTCCTTTCCACACATTCTGGCATTATTTTCAACTTCATCATCCCTGCAATTCTCTATTCCTGCATTAATTGAAATTATAATTTCTGGATTACAAATTTCAGAATGTTGTAACATTTTCATTGATTAATAATTATATCTCTATTTATAATACTCTTTGCTTCCAAAAAGCTTGCATTTCATAAGCTAGTATCTGAAAATGTAATTAGTTTATATAAAACCTAGATTGTCAGTGTCCTGGAAAAAGACATTACACACTCTCAAAACTTCAGATAATTGTTCTGTGGTTTTCCCTACCATAGTATTGATGTTTTTAATTGTCACTGATGCCATCAATTATAGTCAGAGGACCTTTCATGCTCCATTTGTTCCAAACGTTAATAAAACTATGTCCTGAATGAGAAATTTTTAACTTTATATTTTTGGACTTCTGTGTAGTTGTTTGAGTAGTGAAATTCTCATGTTACTTAATGATCTTTTCTTTTCTTAGTTCTTCATTAATTTTATTTTCTTTGTCAATATTTGATCATCTCAAATATATATCACATTCTCCTTTTTAGTTTTTTGCCTTAGAACAGCCTTCTGTGCTTTATCATTTAACTCCTCAATTATTTCCTTGAATACAGATAGTAATGCTTACATAAAAAATTTCTATGCAATATTTTCATGTAATAAATTTCATGTAATTATATTTGACTTAAATGTGATAATGTCTAATATTTTTATGAAGTATTTCTAATTCTCTGAATATTTCTTCTTCAGAGCATCCTGGAGTTTCTCTCTGCTGATCTCCTTTCATCTTGAAATGTTTTTTTGCTTTTTCATTTCTGACCATAGTGATCATCTCTGGTACATTCATTTCAGTTCTTCATTTTAACCATTATGATTTTACTGTCTTGTCTTGAAAACTTTTCTCAAATTTCTAAAAATCTTGAAACCTTCATTCACATGTAATGTATATATGAAATTTGTTAGACTTATAAACATGGGACTCCCTTGTAGAAAAGATGTATTTCGAGTCCACTGAGAAAAACCTTGTAAAAACAAGACATAAAAATCATTTTTTTTGTTTTGCCAATCCTGGGGCTTGACCTCAGGTCCTGGGCCCTGTCCCTAAGTTCCTTTTGCTCAAAGCTAGCACTTTGCCACTTGAGCCACACAGTGCTACTTCTGGCCTTTTCTGTTTACATGGTAATGAGAATTCACACCCAGGGCTTCATACATGCTAGGCAAGTACTCTACCATTAAGCCAGACCTCCAGCCCATTGTCTTTCTTTATTGAAATGATATGTTTGGAGGCGCAAATGTTCTTGTTGAACAAGTGGTATTTCCTAGGGGTAAGAAATTTTAACTAGGAAATATGGTTGTCAGGCTGTCCCTACCAGAAGATCATCTACAGTGCCTAGTCACTGAGGATACATGAAGCATTGCTCCTTGGAGAATATCATATAAACCATGCATTTGCTACAAACTTGATTTATAATCATTTTAATGCTTCCTCTGGGTAGGTAAGCCTGTAAATCACACATAGTCACCTCATAAATTTTGAACAGATGTGAAGAAATATGAAGCACTACCATTTATTGTTTGTTTTTCAGGAGAGTCTTGCTATATAGCCAAGATGTGGCATCAAGTTCCTTATGCAGCTCAGATTGACCTCAAACTCATGATCTGCCTGTCTCAGTCTTTTATGGGCTTTAGTGGTTTGTGAATGAGACAAAATTCCTACTATTTTAAGCATGCCATTGTCTGCACTTGTGATAGAGTGTATAATGTCCACTTTGTTTATGCTACAAATATTTCAATTTCTAGGAGTCTGGTGAGATAAATCTGATGATGTGTGTTAAATTTAAAAACTGCTATTCTGCTAGTGAAGCATTGTATATAAAATTCCCTTTAGGGTCAAGGGTTTTGTTTACATTAGTATTTTTCATTATTTTACTTAAAAAATATCATATCTCATTTCTTAGTGGTTCAGAATTGTTAAGCTTATTTATTCTGATTCTTGAGAATAAACATTGTTCCTTTTTTGCTGGGGAATGGGATGAACCTAAATATTGAGATGGATAAGAGAGGTTATATAGAATGATGTAACTAATCTTTTAAAACATTTTCAAGTAACTTTGTTCCTTCACTTCCATAAGTCTGACATTCATATGATTACAAGCGTTCTCCAATATATGAAGTTTTTCACAAACTTCATGTCATTTCCTAAGAACTTAAGTTATCTTTTCATTATATACTTTATACTTTCAAAAATTGTTTTACAAACTGTATCATCCTATTTTTCTTGTTTTCTTGTGTTTGAATATGTGTACATAATTTAATCTTTAATTTGATTTTAGTAGAATTTTCAGAGGGATTTTTATATCAAAAGTGTGTTGTCTAGTTTTTTTTTTCTAAGGGAAAAACTTCCTGAGATTTTGTTCAAACCTCAGTAGCAAGGATTTCACAATATTATTCCCAGGGCATCTATAGAGATTAATAGTGAAATGTCAGCCCTTAAATTGATGATTTGCCATCTGTGATCCTAAATTATAAGGGAAGTTCAGTTCTGGTAAAAGCCAGATAAGCTCCTATCTGAATGATCTTTTACAAATACTAAATATAAATTCAAAACAAAATTAAAAAGCAAACAAAAATAAAACAAAATTTCACAAAGGCACTGGAAATGATCCCAAATTGATAGATGCTGAAGAGTGGTTCACACTAGAAATAAAGAATGGCAAGTGATTGACTAATTTTAAGGAAGATTAACTACTATGTCTGAATGATTACAGATCCATTAAGGTAAATAAATTTTAAAAAAAGATGACGCTGAATATGTTATATTCATGAACAGCTTTGTTAAATGGCAACTCGTTTGTACAACTACTTGAAGATAATTATAAAAAGGCTGGAATATAAAGTTCTACTGAGCTTTTTATAATCTGTACTGATTTTATTGTCCAGAAATCCTTTAGTAAAATTTAGTTACAGTGCTTCATGTTTATGTTCTCATTTCCTCTATTTTCTGTGGTTAATTTTTATAAGTTCTTTAGTTATGTCATTTTTATAATTTTATTTCATTTGAGCTGTTAGATAAAAATGGATAAATTATCCAGTTTTGACATTACAGGCACATGTCCATGATTTCACTTATAATTCATGCTAATATATTTTAATGAAATGTACTATCTGGTAGTAATATCGCATGTGAACTTTATAAACAAAATAGAACACCTAGTTAATTTGAGAATCTTAAAAGTTTTTGCTATCTTATTGAACAGGTGTCTAGACAAATTATGAAGATTTTGTTTGTTTCTTTCCACATAACAATAAAATTTCAGCAGTGAAAATCGAAGTCTTTTTTTCATATGAAATTTATCCCTCCTTCATATTATATAATTAGCTCTTGAATGATGCTGTTAATGATGCCTCAACATTTTAAACTTACTATTTAAAATTTTTCAAGGTCAATTATTTGCAATCCTCTGTCCTTACTAAAATACTAAGTAAATATGGTGATTTCATCACTCTAAATTCACACATTATATTAAAATAATGCTTTGAATATAAGTAGCCCCACCTTCTTACCCTAATTTGCATAATGGATCTAGAACCATTTCAATCACAGAGTCACAATAATTGCAGTGATAATAAGTAATTGGTTAATGATTGAAGAGGTAATCTAGGTTATAGAATTCTGTAGCAGAAATCACATAGAATCTACACTTTCCTGAATTTATGAAAGCAAGGACATAGGAAATTAAAAAAAAAGGAATTGGAAATCAAGATATTTTAAATCAAGTGATAAGGAGATTGAACAGTTAATTATAAAACATGAAGTTTTGATTGCCATAGAAAGTCTTTCAATGTAAAGGAAATTATCATTAGAATTGAACAATGGCTTATCAAGGATAAAGGGGAGCAAATTAGAAGCATTGTGATTAAATAACTAATATTTGTCCTTCTCAAGTTATATTCAATGATATAAACAATACAATCCTATAAAGCTAAAATTAATTTCAGTTAGATTTTAAGTATCTAATAACTAATGCTTGTGGGTAGAGTGTTTTGTTTTGGATTTAAAGTGTTAGACTTTATATTTACATTGGAAGGCTCTTCATTTAAAAGTTAAATGGGCTAAACCAGATTCTATAGTTGTTGCTTGCTTCAAAAATTAGCCACTCAATTAACAAGATATGTTGGCAAGGGTTAAGGGTAAAGTCAAATGCATTATTCATTCATGTATTTATTATGTATTTCATGCCACAGTACATTACCCTGAATGCTTGTCTTATAAATAAAAATTGGGAGCCTTATTATACACTGAATACCAATGTATCTTAGCTGTGTGGAAATGTATTACAAGAACATGCATTAAAATCATAGCAAATTAGATTGAGGACCTTATAGGTCATTCGTTTCAAATTTTCCATTTTTCAAGTGGTTTGAGGTAGGCATGGGAGCTGTTTTGCAGAACTGAAAGAGTAGGTTAAATAATTGTTTAAAAGTCACATGTGTTCTCACAGGTATCTTTACTTTCATTGGAACATACTCTTCACTTCATTAGTCTTCTAATCCAATTTAAAAAGAACACAAACAAGTGGTGTTATATCTGGAAAAATAAAACCCTAGAAAGAATAAAATATAAGTAATCAGAGAATATCTGCTAAAATCATGTTCAAATGAAAGAAGTAACTCATTTATCACTTTCTACCAGCATGGTTGACCCAAATTTATATGTTATGGATGTCAGATACCTTTCTGTATCTCAAGACCTTTTAATTATAACACAATCATTTTTTGTATTCATTATGTGTCTGCAGATAATATGCACATATATATGTATTCATAACATATATAGATGTATATATAGATATATTCATAGTATATATACAGATGTGTATGTATATATATACATATATATGCATATATAGCTCCTTCTGAATAATAGATAAATCCTTGTTCATTGTGGAGAAAATGATAAAGAGTAACTCAAAGAGCATTAAAATTACTTAAATAAACACATACTATAAATCAACTGTTTAGGTCATTAGTATTGTATCATTGAAAATGATTGAAAGTATTACTTACTCATAGCTAAATAATTGCTGTTCCTAGATCGTTTTAAACTCACTTCCTTAAAATTTAAAGTAGGCAAGTGTCAATGACTCATACCTATAATCTCAGTTACACACTAGACTGAGATCTGGATGATCAAAATTTAAAGCAAGCTTGGCAAAAATGTCTTGGACACTCCATCTGAAATTAAGCTGTAACATGACAGTTGGGAAGAGTGCCTCTAAGGCAAAATACCAGCCTTGGGAAAGTGTCAGGGACAAGTCCTGAGTTCTTTAAATCACTATACCAGCACAAGAAATAATAACATCATCAACAACAATGATGGCAATAATAGAGCAAGAAAAAAAAAGGCCATAAATTTGGCCTAGTGGTAGAGTGTTTGCCTATCATTCACAAAACCCAGGTTGGATTGCTCAGTCAGTACCTCATACATAGAAAAAAGCTGGAAGAGGTGCTGAGGCTCAAGTGGTAGAGTTCTAGACTTGAAAAAGTCCAAGGACAGTACGCAGGTCCTGAGCTCAAGTCCAAGACTGGCAGAAAAAAAAAGAAAAAAGAAAAAGAAAAAAAAAAGTAAAACCTTAGAGTTTTTGAAGCAAACTTTAATTTGTGAAAAAGAAAAGTAAGAAAGAAGCAGTTTTATTTATTCTCTATCAGATATACTAAATCAGAATGGAATGAATATTATTTCAGAACAGTTCACTTATTGAGCCACTCATGAAATCAAATGGATCCAAAGGTTTTGCTATTTCATTCTAGAAATCCTAGTTCTAGAAATTATGGGAAATTATGACACATCAACTTTGCAATATGTAGTTGAGTTCATTGGTAATATGTCAAATCCCTCATGCCAAAAAAAAAACAATGAATGAAAAACAGAACAATGGCAAAAGGAGCTAAATTATAGTTATCATGCCACTTTCTAATTTTTAACTTTAATTCAAAGGCCTGTGAAGTGAGAGATTACAGCTGTGTGCTCTACAAAATACCAGAAGTCGGGCAAGTGAAAATCAATGCAAAACAAAACACATCTTACAACCAAGTAGCCTTAAATTTATTTTTTCCTAGACTTTAAAATATCATAATAGTCACTTTACATAAATGCCAGTTCTATCTTTGTGACAAAATGGTCATACATTTACCTGTTTTTTTTCCAAAATACAGGAGCTTACTCAATATTAAATATTCTTTGCTAAGCAAAAATGATATAAATGTGCATGATAAGGCTTAAGAAAGGGAAGATAAGATGTAAGATTGCAATTTTTAGATATTTGTGCCATTCTTCATATAGTAATTAAACATGCAAAATAGCACTTGATAATGCATCTATATTCAAAAGTGGGAGGAATCTCTTTACGTATGATGAGAATAAGCCATATTTTTATTTTAGGAATGGCTATTGTATATAATGCATCTGGAGCTTTTCACTTAGAAGTCAGATGTTTCTTTCATGAATATCTCAGTCAGTGAATGTTCACAGAAGCCCGTGATTCTAGATTGGTAAGGCTGGACTAGCATCCTATTTAGTAGGGCATCTATAATAGCTCTATAATTACAGGGGAATTACATGTTCCTACAAATTACTTGATAATTATACTTGATATTACAGCGTAATTCAAAGATTAGTTAGTATGTAACTTGCAATTTTGAGATCTTATTGCAAAGTATTTTTTTCCTTTATTTTAAGCACTCACTGCTATTCTAAATAGAGATTCATAATGTATCACAAAATTTTAGGCTATTTTCTATAAAATTTCTTTATGTAGAAAAATCAAACACATTCAGGAAGAACAGTAAATATACAAAGTATATAATATAGTTATAGTTCCACTTAATTTCTGTTCATGATACACTTTATATTTATATTTCCTAAAATGCTGATGGTTCTTTAAAACAATAGGATTGAGATAAAAGTAACTTTAAAGTCAAATACTATGTACTAACAAAGTTAGTATGTAGCAAACAATTATGAACCAAAAAACACAATAGTAACCAAGAACTGAAAATATTATTTACATTGGTAATTAGTAAATCTTAGACGTCAAATTATATGTCAGGTAAGTTGTCTCAGCAACTTTGCAACATGACACTCATTTGGCATGGGTACATTGTGATTTTAAAAATATTGAACTTATATAAGTATAACCATAGAACACATAGAATCAGATTTTTTTGCATTTTAACAAAATTCACAGAAGAAAATCAGATTTATGGAACATTTCTGTAACATTTTGTTCCTGTTAACTGTCAATGTTTTATGCTGGGATTTTCAAATTTGCATGTTTGCAAGGAGCTACAAAGGATGAAGAAACTCAAATCTGACACTTTATCTCTGCTCACCCAAAACATTGAACAAATCTCACTCAATACACAAAAAAACAGAAAGTCAATTATTCAATGACAGAAGTAAAAAGTTAGATAAAAGTGAGATATTAAATGCCTCAATGAAAATTAGTTTCTCATGCAAAATTATTAAGAATTTCAACATAGGATTATATGCTGGTATGATCATTAGAGTCTGAAATAGGTTTATCTGTTTCCCACATTGACAGGAACATGGAAAAAGTCCAGATGACATGATATGTAGATATATAGTGATGTGTAAGTTAGATATAAAAATATAATATTGAAATGATTTGATATTTTAAAAAGGAATAGAATAATTTGACTCAAGTATTTTGGACACTTGTGTCTTCAAATAAGACAAAATAATTGATACTGTGGTGGTAGACAAGGAGGATCGTCAGTGATAGCCCTAAAACTGTTAGGGGCTTTCAAAGAGGAGATCTTTCATGAAAATCAAATGAAAACAAAAAGACTAGGGTGTGTAGCTCCAGTGCAAGAGAGCTTGCTCAGCAAATTCAAGGACCTAAATTCAATGCTAAATATAAACCAACAAATGCCAAAGTGGAACTTAATACTTTGCTTCTATATTTCACTTCAAGAAACTAAAGAAAGATGGAAATGTGGTCCATTCTTTTATAGATTAGCTAAGACAGAGTTATTTTAACTAGAAGAATATTGTAAAACTCTGAATATTCACCTCACAAAATGAGAGAGAAAACTCCCTGTAGTAAGTTTCATAAAGAACTAATCTCCTTTTGGGAAAACCCTGCCTGAAAGACCCCACATCGTAGTAAGTGAATTTTAGAAAATGGTGGTTTATAGCATCTTGTTAGTAGTAATGTTGGATGTAATGATATTTCAGATATTGATTTCTATTTTACATATCATGTCTATTCATATAATTTATACCAATCCTATCTAGGCACTATTGGTTTATGACTATAATCCTGGCTACTCAGGAGGCTGAGATCTGAGGAACCCAGTTTAAATCTAGCCCAAGTATGGAGATTTTTATCTCCAATGAACCAGGTATATGCTGAAGGTGGAGCTATGATTAAAGTAGTAAACTGCTATAGCAGTGTGGGGAAAGTACAGGGGCAACACACGGACTCTAAATTCAAGCTCCAATAATACTGACATCAAAACACAAAAACAAGCACAATAAAACACATGCATATACATATATATATTCTATAGTATTTGTGATTTGATAGAGTTTTAGAGAGGGGTGAAGGCCTATGGAATTGAAAATACTGTTATTAAAGAGTTAATAGAAAGAAAATGAGGAAAATTTCATTAATTCTGAGAAATAGTTACAAATATTAGAAATGTCAGATTATTTGGCAGCCCAATGACCCACAGTAACATTAATTATTTACAATTTATCTAATAATGTGAGTCTTGCTTTGTTTTAGCCAATTTGAATCAGGGTTTATTAATTTTTCTAATCTCTCATGAACCAACTTTGGTTCACTGATTCTTTGTGGGTTTTTCTTTGGTTTTGCCTTTATTAATTCAAGATTCATTTTTATTACTCATGGCTACTTATTATTATTTTGTCTTTTGATTTTCTTAAAATGTGAGTTATTTGATATCTCCTCTTTGTAAAATCCATATACTAAATTCTAAATTCCCTTTTAGCACTACAATTACTGAATGCCCCAGATACTGAAAAGTGATATCTTCATTTCAATTGACTCATTTCATTTCAAATGATATTTCAATTTCAATTTTAAGCTTATAATTTCATATTATTCAATATAGATCTTCAATTATCCACTGATCATTCAAGAGCATAATGTTTAATATTCATACATTTCTGTACTTTCTGTTATTTGTTTTCTTTTTGTTTTATCCCATTAAGATATAAAACAAAAATTCAATATTATTTTGACATTTTATTATCTTTATGTAGCTGTACCAAAAAGTTGTCATTCTCCAAAACAGTTTATGAATACATCTTGATCAATGTCACCCCTTGAACATTTCCAACGAACCTTCCCTTATTTAGTTTAGGTTATGCATTCAATTTTTTGTCATTTAATTAAGCATTTTTTATATTTGTGAGACTCATTTTCAATTACACACCAGAAAACTGGAAGTGGAGCTGTAGCTCAAAATGGTAGAGCCTTAGGCAAAATAGCACAGGGTTAGCACTCAGGTTCTGTGTTCAAGCCATGACCAACAAGAGAAACAAAACAAAAGAGACAAAGCTTGTTTAATGGCATTTTTATCTGGATTTATCCTGCACATGTACACACACACACACAAACACACACACACACACACACACACACACACACACACACACACACACATCAAGTCAGCAGTCAGAAATAGTTACATAAACATGTTTGTTTTGGCTTTAAGAACAACAGCCAAGATATGGAATCAGCCCAGGTACACATCAACTGATGAAAAAGTGTAGAAATAATATTTGTAACTAAATATGCTATTGAATAGAACATAGTTGGAAAATGGAGAACACTCAGTTGAGTAAAATTAACACATCCACCTAAGTAGAACTATTCGGGGAAAATGATGAAAATAAAGGGAATCACTAGGGATGTAAAAGTTGAGAGAGGGGAAGATAGTAACAAGGGCTAAAGGAAATTGTAAATATGTTCAAAGTATATTATATCCATGTATGGATAATTCACAATGAAACTTACTATTTTGTAAAATTAATACATAATTTTAAGTGAAAAAATTAACTAGTCAGGCACCAGTGGCTCACACCTGTAATACTATCTACTCAGGACGAGATCTTGAGGACTGCAGTTCAAAGCCATCCCTGGCATGAAGTCTGTGAGACTCTTAATCTCCAATTAACCACCAGAAAACTAGAAGTGGCACTGTAACTGAAGGGGTAGGGCAGTAGCCTTGAGCTGACAAAGGGTCTATGGTGATTCCTAGAAGAATGTGTTGTTGTGCCCTGTTATGTGTTGTGTCAAATTAATGTTCTCATTACCTTCAATATATTTACCAAAGAACAAATGTGTTGGAGAAATTGTCCAGTTCTTAGATACATTTAGAAGAAATATTTCTTGGGCTTTGTTTTTGTCATTACTGGAGCTAGAAATCAGGGCTTTCAATTGGCTCATATGGTACTCCACTGTTTGAGCCATGTCTCTTGGGCTATGTCTCTACTTGCTTTTGGTTGGATATCTAGTTTTGGAAACAGAATCTCATCGACATTTCTATTCTGTTTAGCCATCATCCTGTAGCCTCTAAGTGCCTGGTTAGAAGAAATAGTCCTACAAGGACCTACAATGACATTTGAAAATCTCTCACCTTTAAAGCTGCTTTGACTAGCAAAATATTCTCAGTATAAATAATGAGTTCAAGGTAGAAAAAAATTCTAGATGAAGTTTTTATCTAAAAGTTTTTTTTTTCTGGTAAGCAAGCATATTTATGCTTATATAAGGATAAGATTCTGTTTAAGTACAGTTTGATACAAATAGATTATTCTGATGTCAATAATTTCACTACCCTAATATAATTAAAGACTATATAAACTAGTGAGTTATAATTTAACTTTATAAATTCTGATTTTAATGTACATATATTTACAATTTCTACACAGAATTAGAATATGCCAAACAAAATGCTATTGAAGCCTCAAAATACTGGGCAAATTTATAACATCAAGTTAGCATATTCTATAAAATATCATATAACATAGTGGTTCTTTGGAGAGAATCTATATTAAAACAATTGCCTTTAATGTATGGAAAAATATAGTTTTATACTGTAATCCTGTTCAATTAATTTCTTTTATATCTTTGTGATAGGAAGCTAGAGGCTTTCAGAGATTTTTTTTAATTTAAAAAACTAGAATTTTAGATATATATATATATATAACTTTATAGATAAAATTGTTCAGATAAATCTTCAGTTTGAAGTAGATCCAGTACTCATAATTCAAAAGGGTAAAAATACATATTCTGAAATAATTCCCATGAAAATTTGTGAAGACTTCAGGCTTAATGGCAAAATAACTTCATCATGAAGCTCTGGTTTTTGAGTGGTTTTGCCATTTCTACTCTTTGCTTATGTGTAAATGATTGAAATGCTTTCTAAAAGGCTATGAAGAATGCCTCACAGACTTTCCAGAGGAAGGAATACAGAGAGTAGTCACTATCCTCTAACATCCTTCTGAAGGCTTGTCAAATCTGCACATCATGGAGAGATCATTTCTGCTTTATGGGCATGAAAATGGTTGTAATTAACTTCTCAAGGCCCACATCATGGTGAGAGGGATAATTAGAAAAGAATTCAAACCAATTTTGGCTTAATTATTCTGCATAGAAATGGGTGGGGGCATTTCCAATGGCTTCCTGTTGTGCTGTTGGAACCAGGGCAGGCCTGATGAGAAAGAACTATGTCAGGATTCTGCTCTTCCAAATAGAGTTTACCTTATACTCTCAAGGTAAAGTGCAAGGTATAACCTTTCCCTCCTTGTAGAAGTATTTCAACGAACTTGGTTTAAGGGTCTCTAAAAGAGTTCAGCAGGTTATAGCATGGGTAGAGGTAATATGACTTTGAGAGGAAAGATGCAGAGATAACGACTCAAATCTGACTTGTAAACAGCAGCAACAAATTAAAACCTGCCATTGTTTCTGACAGATTTTGTACTAAGAAGCTCTTCTTAGTTGATTTATGCCATTACAATCTTCTGTGTGAGGGGAAAGGAATGACTGTCATTTCTATTAACAGAAATTATAAAGTGCTTTTCTTCTTCTTCTTCTTCTTCTTCTTCTTCTTCTTCTTCTTCTTCTTCTTCTTCTTCTTCTTCCTTTTCTTCTCCCAAGGATAAGTGTATTCCTGTTCCTTACACTTCCAATTTTGGTGTCTTCAGAAACTAGTAAGCATTTCTCTGTTCTTTATTCTTTTAAATTCAAAGAGAATAGAAAAGTACCACTTTTCCTACACTGAGGTGTTAAAATAATGACCATGAATGAATCCCAGGGTAGGAAGTGGTAGGGACTAAAGTGGATGTTACTAAATGGACAAGTGTTATGGGAGGGTTTCTAGTGATAGTCTGTGTCTGAGCATCTTAATGAGGCTGTTTATATATAAGTACAAGTATATACACACTTGTTTTTGTACTATGAAAGATAAAGCACATACTAAACAAAGATTGCAAAATACATCATATATTAAAACTAATATATTTAAACTAATGTAAATAGCTTTCTACAAAATGTGCAATATAAAGCTATGCATAATGGTACATATTAATAACCCCAGCTATTCAGAAGGGTCAGATAAGATGATCAAAACTTTGAAACCAACCTTGACAAAAGGTAGAAAATTCATAAATTCAATGTTATATGGACTCAAAATGAATGAAAAATGGAACATTTGCTTCATATTCCATGTCTGTAGCAAACAAAAAAATTCAATACTTTTGTATTATTCCAAAATGTGCAAACATAATCCTAGAATTATGATTTGCATGCCTAGATTCACACACTGCCAATTATACCACAGACATTTCTTCAGATTTAAAAAATAATAATGTTTGAGGAACACAGTTATTACTAGTATTGTAGATATTGCATTTAAAATAATCCTTTAAAAAGGCAGCTTATAAATATTTAGCCCTAACTCACTTCCAATAATAGGGATTCCTTATGTCAATTCTGCCAAGTTGAAGACTTTCAGGAAAAGCAGTACTTGTACATTTTTTAATGAAATGAAAAAGTTATGCAATGTAGCAATAATTGTTATTAAAAGTCACACAAAGAAGCAGCAAAATATAGACGCAGGAACCCCACAAAGACTGGGCACTGCAGCACAGACTGCGGCTGAGACCAGAGAGGAAGGGAATTCTCCAACACCACAGAGCATCTCACAGCCAAACCCGCGGTAGTAAGTTCCGCCAAACCCCATAGGGAAGCAGAGCTGATGGTGAGCTACAGAACTTAACCCAGACCCCTCCACCCTGCCCAAGAAAGACTGGCAAGTGCAGGGGGACAAGAAATCCAGAATCCTGTCCCTTCCCCCAACAGCTCCCTCCCCCAGACCATTGACTGGAGACAGACAGGCGGGAGGGCGCTAAGACCCAGCACCTCACCAAAAGGGGGAGGAGGTGTCCCTTCTCTCCCCCCACCCCCCCCCTCCCGCCCCTGCCCAAAAGCCTCCTCTCCCAGGCCACTGAAACTGAATACTAAGGGGAGCTAAGACCCTGCTTGTGGGGGCGAGTGAGAGTCTTTCAGCCAGCATTGACTGACCCAACTCTAAGCGGGGTGGGGGGGAGGGGGGGTGCCCTCCTGCTGGGAGCCTCCAGACAGACAACACCACGGCCCCCCAACTCCTCAGCTGGACCTGCCCCTGAGAATAGGGAGGAAACCAGTCAACTGTTTTAGCTGAAAGGTCCTGAAAACTCCCAAACCCCAGGCCCTGTCCCTGGGAATAGGACAGGGAAACTCGCTACCCACCATGCTAGCTGAGACAAAAGTGCTGTAACTCCATCTTACAGCCCACTGTGGGGCCACTGGTTGGGCTGAAAGCTAGCTGTGCAGCAGCACACAGACTCTGGGAATGGGCCAAACACTTGTAAAAGCTGAAAACTCTGACCTGGTCAGTGGAAGAACTAATTTGGCTGAGAACCACATATATACACAGATTCCCAGAACCACCAGTCCCAAACCAAGTAAAGACCGCCACCAACCGACCACAGAATGAACCTACAACAGCAGTCTTCAATGCATTGGAGAGCACAAGGACAAATTACAACATATATAAATAATTAAAGTCCCACAAAGACCCAAAAGGACAGAAGAGTGAAGGGGCGAGAGAGATGTAACCATTCCAAGAAATGACACCTGAAGAGACACGAAACATGACTCTATTCAAGGAGATGATTGTGGACATGACTAAAGAGATTAAAGCAGAATTCCAAAAACAATTCCAGGACCATAAGCAGAAAATAACCAAGGAGTTTCTCAAATTCAAAAGAGAAATGAAATAAAAGATTAATACCCTCTCAGCAGACACAATCCGATCAGTGTCCATAATTCAAGCAAAAATCGATGAATTAAGTAACAGATTGACGGAGATGGAGAATAGGTCATCAGGAACAGAAGATAAAACACAAGAGCTGGAACAGAGAATCATCAGCCTGGAGAAATCAGTCAGAATTCACCAAAGAGAACTCCAGGAAGATGCAGCCAAGAAATAGGGATCGACGAAGGGGCGGAGTTTATCCATAAAGGAATGCAACACTTATTCACCAAAATCCTAGCAGAGAACTTCCCCCACCTTAAAAGGGAAAATATTTACGTTATTGAAGGTTTTGGAACTCCAAGCAGGCAAGATCCTAGAAGAAACTCGTCTAGACACATCATAGTAAAAACACCAGGCTTGAATACCAAGGAGCTGATCATAAATGCTGCAAAAACAAAGAGCTATATTACAATGGAAAAAAATGGAATAACTGCAGACCTCTCCGCGCAAACCCTAAATGCAAGAAAAGCTTGGAAAAACACCATTCATGCCCTGAAGACCAACAACTGCTAACCCAGACTGATATATCCAGTGAAACTAGCATTTATATTTGAGGGAGAAACAAGAATATTTAATTCCAAAGAGAAGCTTTATCAATACATGCACACTAAACCAGCATTACAAAAAATATTAAATAGTCAAGAATAAATTGCAGAAGAGCAAGAACCTCCATCAAGAAGCAATTACCTATAAATCACTAAACACAAAAGGGGAAAAAGAGAGAAAAATAAACTTAGAAGTAAAAATAAATAATGTCAAAGGACACTAACCACTTCTCCATAATTTCCCTAAATGTGAACAGGCTGAACAATCCAATCGAAAGACACAGAGCAGCAGACTGTATTAAGAAATAAGACTCATCCATATGTTGCCTCCAAGAGACCCACCTCACTGCCAAAGACAGAAACAAATTTCAAGTGAAAGGATGGAAAAGAATTTTCCACTCCAAAGCACAGGGAAAAAAAGTAGGAGTAGCAATCTTAATCTCCAACAAAATTAACTTCTCAGTAAAATCAGTACATAAAGATAAAGATGGCCACTACATATTAGTAAAGGGTACAATCCATACTCACAATCTTACAGTTATAAACATTTACTCCCCAAATAGAGGAGCACCCAAATTCATCAAGCAAACTCTATTAGAATTACAGAACAAAATAGACTCAAACACAATCATAGTGGGAGACTTCAATAGGCCACTCTCAATAAATAAGAGGTCAACTCAACAAAAATTAAACAAAGACACCATCAACTTAAACAACACCATAGCCCAGCTGGGCTTAACAGATATACACAGAGTCTTCCACCCAACAGTGAAACTTTTTACATTTTTCTCAGCAACACATGGAACACACTCCAAAATAGATCACATAATAGTTCATACAGAAAACTTAAGCAGACAGAAGAGGACTGCTATAATACCATGCATTCTATCTGATCACAGTGGAGTCAGACTAGTTCTGAACAATGCAGTAAAAGGCAAAAACATTCTAACACTTGGAGCTGAACAACACACTTCTGAATAACTCCTGGGTTACAGACCAGATCAAAGAGGGGAGAATCAAACAAAGTTAGAGACCCCACAGAAACAATCACAACTGATATCCAAGAAATTCAGTCCATTATGAATAAGTACTATCAGGGCCTGTATTCAAAGAAACCAAAAAATCAAGTAGAAATGGATGATTTCTTAAATAAATATAGGCTACCCACACTGAACAATGAAGAGGCAAAAGAATTGAACAAACCAAATTTATACAATGAAATTGCTGAAGCAATCAGGAAAATGCCAACCACAAAGAGCCCAGGTCCAGATGGTTTCACTGTAATACCTATACTCTTGACATTCTTCCGAGAAAGAGAAGCAAAATATGAAGCTAATATTACGCTCATTCCCAAACCAGGAAAAGACCCAACCAAAAAAACGAAAACTACAGACCTATCTCTCTAATGAACACAGATGCAAAACTCCTCAATAAAATACTAGCCAGCAGAATCCAGAAACAAATTTAAAAATTATACACTACAATCAAGTAAGCTTCATCCCACAGATGCAAGGATGTTTTAACATTTGCAAATCGATCAATGTAATACATCATATAAATAGAGCTAAGGATAAGAATCATATGATAATTTCTCTGGATGTAGAGAAGGCATTTGACAAAATACAACATTTATTCATGTTGAAAGCACTAGAAAAAATAAGAATAAGAGATATGTTCCTTAAAATAAATAAAGCCATATATGAAAACCTACAGCCAGTATTATACTAAATGGTGAAAGACTGGAACTATTTACCTTAAAATCAGGAACTAGATATGGATGCTCACTCTCTCCACTTCTCTTCAAAATAGTGGTGAAACCCTTAGCCAGAGCAATAAGGCAAGAGAAGGACATCAAAGGGATCCACCTAGGGAAAGAAGATATTAAACTATCCCTATTCGAAGATGACATGATCCTCTACTTGAGTGACCCAACAAACTCCTAATTAATAAACCACTTTAACAAAGTGGCAGGATACAAAATTAACCTTCAAAAGTCAGTAGCCTTCTTGTACACCAACAATACACAAACAGAAGGCCAAATCAAGAAAATGATCCCATTCGCAGTAGCCCCCAAAAGAAGAAAATACTTAGGAATTAACTTAACCAAAGATGTAAAGGAATTATTTAATGAAAAGTATAAAAGCCTAACAAAAGAAATTAAAGTGGACACTAGGAAATGGAAAGACATCCCATGCTCATGGATAGAGAGAACCAATACAGTGAAAATGGCTATACTGCCAAATTGATATACAAATTCAATGCAATCCCCATCAAAATCTCAGACATTCTTTACTAAAATACAATTCAAAGGTTCATATGGAGCAAGAAAAGACATAGAATAGCCAAAACAATTCTAGGCAAAAAGAGCAAAGCAGGTGGTATTACAATACCAGACTTTAAACTCTACTATAGAGCCATAATAACAAAAACAGTATAGTACTGGCACAAAAATAGACCAGAAGATCAATGGAACAGAATAGAAGATCCACAAATAGAACCACATGCCTATTGTCAACTTGTATTTGACAAAGGATCCAAAGATATACAGTGGAACAAACACAGTCTATTTAATCATTGGTGCTGGCAGAACTGGACAGCCACATGCAGAAAACTAAAAATTGACCCTAGCCTTTCACCATGCACAAGCATTAACTCAAAGTGAATCAAAGACTTCAGTGTCAGACCGGAAAGCTTGAAACTGCTACATGACAGAGTTGGAATGACAGTGAAACTTTTAGGCACAGGCAATAGACTCCTCACAACAAATTGGAGAGAGACTCGATAAATGGGACTACCTAAAAATAAAAAAGTTTCTGCACAGATAAAAGTATAGCCACAAAAGTAGAGAGACAGCCAACCAAATGGGAAATGTTATTTACCAATAATACATCAGACAAATGCTTAATATCCAGTATCTACAGGGAACTCAAGGAACTAATCACCCCCAAACCCAACAAACCATTCACTAAATGGGCAAAGGAGCTAAAGAGAGACTTATCAAAAGAAGAGATTAAAATGTTAGAAAAGCGTATGAGTTAATGTTCATCATCAAAGTTCATAAAGGAAATGCAAATAAAAACAACCCTAAGATACCACTTACCCCAACAAGAATGGCCAAGATCTTGAACTCAGACAATGAGAGATGCTGGCAGGGTTGTGGAGTAAAAGGAACCCTACTGCACTGCTGGTGGGATTGTAAGCAAGTTCAGCCACTGGAAAGCAGTGTGGAGGTTTCTTAAAGAACTGAAAATAGACCTTCCCTATGATCCAGCCATACCACTCCTGGGCTATCCTGAACACCCTAACCCTAGATACGACAAGAACACCTGCTCAGCTATGTTCATCTCTGCACTATTCACAATAGGCAGGCGATGGAAACAATCCAGATGCCCTAATGAAGATGAATGGATACAGAAAATATATGCAATGTAATTCCACATAGCCAACAGACAAGATAAAATAATGGCATTTGCAGGGAAGTGGATGAATCTAGAGTGAATCATGTTGAGTGAGACAAGTCAAGACCAAAGGAACAAAAGGCGCATGGTATCCTTAATACATGGCTATTAGATCCAAACAATACAAGAGTGAGGACTCAATAGTTGCATACCCAATGCTATGGACATGGTACTATAAATATAAACACAACAGCATAGACATAAAATTTTATAACTGTATAGAGATAATGTTTTATTACATAGATTAATATGTATCTATGACATACAAACCCTCAGCCTAATTTTGATTATGTTTAAAAATCTAATTGCCAGTGATTTTATATAGAGATTCCCTTCTTGAATACTTGTTGGTTAAACACATCATTTGAAATATGATGTAAAAATCAATGTTAATAAATTATTTAATAAAAAATAAGAATAAAAACAAACGTATCATAAATGCCCAGAAAATTTATATGGTTGAGAAATTGAGTCTAAATATGTCTTTACATTCATGTATGTCTATGTGTATTTCATTAACCTTGATAAACTTGCTGACAGGATAGACCTTCTAATAGAATCAGCACTCTCTTTTCATTATAGGAAGGCATAGTTTTGTTTCACAACTGGAAACTGAACAAATATGTGCTAACTGCCTAATTTACCTGGGACAGTTTTTTGTAATGTGTTCCCCCATTGGATAATTCAATAACTTGCTTGAAGTAGTACTGCCTCTTCAAAAAACAGACTTCCTTTCCTCCATAAGCTTGATGGCTTCTGGTTTTGACAGTCACTGATGGGATTCACTGACGGGAATCACTGACGGGATTCTCCCTATTAGTGGCATCTTGGACTATTGCTCTAATTGATGACCCCAGTGATGATACACTGTAGTTACTTCTCATTGTTCCCAAATACTAGGCAGTCACCCTTCTCTTCCTCCAAAAGTAGCTGTTTCCTGCTTTTCTAGCCTATAAATTTCCTCACTATTAACTCCTTGGACTTGAGTTGATTTATAAGGAAGTTTAAATAAAAATGTTAAAATTAGAAAAAAATGGTTGGTTTTTAAAATGTCTTTCTGTGTTGGTTGTTTGTAGTGGTGCAAGGGAATTGAATCTGAGGTTTTTATATACATCAAGTATTCTACCTCCCAGCTAACATATCAAGGAAATGGGATTATCTTTTGTATTTTACAAATGAATACAGCATCATTTCCCAAAGTATATTCAGTTTAGCTAGACATTTTTGAATACAAACATAAAATATTCAATATTATTCATTCATTACTCAATACCCATAATCTTAAGAAAATAGATAATATCCTTCATTTATCATAATCAGTAGAAACCTTGTGCTCTCCTAGCAAATATTCACAATAGAGCAAAACGTAGATACATAAGCATGATGCTAAATGAAAGGACCTCTAGGATATAGAAACAAAAGCCATATAATGAGTGATTGTTGGCCTTAATGTACTATGTTATCTCTCATCTCTTTTGCTGTCCCTTGGTTATCTCATATTGTTACCATATTTTACCTTGTTATCTAATATATTGTATATATGTGTTTTTGATTATTTGAAATAGGAGAGGGAAAGGGGGGAAACAAGATGAGGGGTTGGGGTGGGGGAAGGGAAATGGGGACCAAGACATGAAAAAGGGTATTAATGTTTGTGAGGTAATGCACCTTCTATCTGGTGAATATAATGTAACCCTTCTATCAATTGCAATTACAATAAAAATATATGAAAAAAGAAAGAAAAGAGTGGGTACACTTGGAATTTGTTTGTTCCTCACACATTGCACAATAATTATGAAGCCAGCTGCCTATGTACCTGGAAGTGTATGATATTGTAGACTAAATAATTACATGATAGGAGGAAGACAGAGGTAAGTCATTACAATAAGCCGCAAAAATACAAATAGTGAGGAACTTCCACAAACAGCCAGGCAAATAAAAATAATTAAAAGTTTACATTTTAAAGGATAAGAAAAGGCTGTTGAACTCCAGAAGAAAAGCCAATAGAGTTGGCTTAAAAGTTTATAAAGACTTGGAAACAATCATAAGTGAAGTAAGGCAGATCCATAGAGTCTATGGTTTCCCTCATTTGTAATAATTAGACACATCTAGGATTCTCCAAGCAAAGAATCACAATAGCTGAAAACTTATGTACATGTAGTCATATAGGATAAGACTAAATAAAATGAACTCTAGGTTATGGAAACAAGAGGCTTATCGTTGTGACTGTTGTTCTTAATATACTATGTGAAATTATTTTTTTTCCACTTATGGTTAGTCTCATGTGGTTATTATATCTGACTTTCTTATCTAGTATATTGTATATATACTTATCTGTTTATTTGAAATAGGGAAGGGAAGGGGGAAAACAAGATGACTGGGGGAGGGAAAAGAGGAAAAAAACATGAGAAGGGGTATCAAGGTTTGAGAAGTAATGTACCCACTACCTGATGAGTATAACTGTAACTCCCCTGTACATTATCTCTACAATAAATACTATTAAAAAAAGAAAATTAAATTTTTTTAAAGTTCAAAAAATAGATAATATATGAGGAAATAAAAGTGGCAAGCCTTCTACTTGTAATTCCACAAAGAAAATCTTTTATTTTTGATATAAATATCTAGCACCTTCTTTGGTATGAAATTCAACTTCTTGGAAGTATTAGATTCTGACATGGTGATTTTATACAGTATGTTTATCAAATAGTTATTTTTAAATAAATCAACTGAGTAATGCTTCTTTTATAGATGTTTTGTTCTTTTATCCATTTTTCTTCATAGATTACATTTTTCTTTGAGGAAAGAGAAGGTAAGAGAAAATATTTACTCCTGTATTTATGTCACCTAGAAGTGATTCATATTTAAAGTTTATTCTTTTCACCTTGGACAATCTGACAAGGACAAATGGTTCATATATCAGGAAATACTCTGAACTGAGAGGGGAGGCACTCACAATTGTGTACATAGTGTCCTACAGAGGTGACTATAATGACTGCAATACATCATCCAGAAATGGAGCTACAGAACCAGGGTGAATCCACATCCCAGGAACAAAGGTTATTTATTTCTGCTGTTGTGATAGGAGCTGCTAGAAGCATTTTTCTAATGGCCCTAATGAGTCTCTGAAGACCTTGCTCCTTGTCTTGTTTCGTACACTTCCTAAAAATAGTAGTCAGTGTTTGGCAGCAATGGAGCTAGATAAATAGATTCAGGAACATTCACCAAAGTACTGCAAAACATTCTTGCTTTCTGGATGGACTGTAAGAAAGTTTAGACAGCTACTTTTAACAATATTGAAGTTTAGTAAAATGTATATAATGTATGCAGAATCACTCAAACCCTTCTGGCCTCCAAGGCATGGATGATTATAAAAATGTTCAGAATCTTTTGAATATACTTTACTCATATGATCAGTTTATACCAGTCAGTTGGCAGCTATGGTATTTGAATATAAAATATACAAACGGATTTTTGAAAGATTGGCTTGATTTACTACAAGAATACTAAAATACAATTCCTGGTAATGTTATATCTGGTATGCTCAAACATACTACTACTACTACTTTATTCATGGGATTATGATATTTAGAAAATTATTTTTAGTTTACCAGTCTCCTTGCTGATTTCTCAAATTTGGAAAACAATGACCTTGGACTTAAGTAATCTGCCTATTATGCAGTGATATCGAATTCCAAAACAAAGCAGTAAATTGCCCCCACAGGGTAGAGCCCAGAACATCCCTTCTTTGAATATTAAATGTTTTGTTCAATCTTCCAAGCATATCCAAATTACAAGTAAAAGCTCTGGAGAAACTAGGAATCCATGGAACACTCCTCAATTTAATAAAGGCTGTTTATGACAAACCCACAGCTTGCATTATACTTAATGGCAAAAAGCTAAAGCCATTCCCTCTAAAATCAGGAACGAGACAAGGATGCCCACTCTCTCCACTCCTCTTTAACATAGTATTAGAATTCCTAGCCAGTGCAATAAGGCAAGAAGCAAGCATAAAGGGGATCCAAATAGGGAAAGAGAAAGTAAAACTTTCCCTCTTTGCAGATGACATGATCCTGTATTTAAAGAATCCTATAGACTCTACTCCCAAGCTCCTTGAGCTGATTCAAAATTTTGGAAGGGTAGCAGGGTATAAAAATAACCCTCAAAAATCAACTGCCGGCCAACAGTAAGAGGAATGAGGCAACAATCAGGCAAGAAACTCCTTTTGCAAAAGGGGAGGGTAATGGGTACCAAGACATGTGAAATGGTATCAATGTATGTGAATTAATGCACCTACTATCTGACAAATATCATGTAACCCTTTTATTAATTACAATAAAAATATAAAAAAAGAAAAAAAAGAATGGATGTATAGTTTTGAAATTTCAAAAATACGAAAAAAATTATGTCACTCTAAATATGTACTACAATTTTTAGTTTAGATCGGTCTTAATTTAAGGGAAATAAATAGGCTCATTTTCTAAATAACAAGCAAAACTAAAATTTTGAAATTAACATAAAATGTGCAAACTTTCTTCTTTACATATTTAAAACTACAAAAAGCAACTCAAAGTATTTACATGTATTTGATCATGTTGAAGTTTGTTCGAATAGTCTGCTATATATGGTTTATCTAATTAACATTTAAAGGCTTTAAAATATGTGAAATGTGTATAAATTAGAAAACTATGTGTCAAATGAGAAATTTTTATGGGTAGACATTAAACAGACAAAAAGTATGCAATTTTGATTTAGCTGAATGACTGGAATCAGAATATAAACTGTTTGCAGAAGACTTAGAAATTGTATATCTCCCAAGCCAAACACTGTGAAAGTTTTCCTTTCTGAGCATAAGATTATAAGAGATATTCAATGTAAAACTTTCAAATTTTGTTTCCAATTTTATCTATCATAGAAATAATATGTGGTTTCTATAGCATCACATTAGTGATTAGGACTGTTTATTTTACTTAGAATGGCTGAGTACCTTTTTCTTGTGGATTATATTTTCTTAAAGTTTATGTTTCAAAAGTAGTGATGTCTGTACTTCTTGCCTATGAACAGTATGTATGCTGTGACCAACTCATGATATTTTATTTGAAAGCAGGTTGGTGTAAAACACAAAAAAGAGTAATTTGAAACCAGGGTGTAAAAATATGTCAGTATTTTGATGCTTGAAGTGTCGACTCTTCAGATAAATCTTCAATAACAGTGACACTGTTTTCATCTCATTGTGCATTTGTAATAATAATGCTTTACTTTCATTGTCTATCACATGTAAGACAAGCACTTTCCGGCCCAGCCTAACTCTAAGTGATATGGTATAATATTCAGTAATTTTCATTGTAAAAGTTCAAACATAGACTCAAATATATACCTAGTTGACATACTTATTCAAGAACACACAGCAGTATAATTAAAATGAGTAAGTGGAGAGATCTAGTGACAATAGTTATCTAAATACCAAATCACACATAAAAAAAGTAGCCTAGGGGGAGGGATAAAAAAATGAAAGAAGCTTACTGTCAAAATTTCAAATTTTGGATAAGCATTATAGATATCACACATTTAAAGTTTATGGAAAATTCCTTAAGATTTTTTTTAGTTCTTTTTCTTTTTTAAATTTTTATCTTTTTATATTTACTTTTTACTTTAAAAAGTTTTTTTTTTTTGCCAGTCTTGGGCTCGGGCTCAGGGCCTGAGCACTGTCCTTGGGCTTTCTCAAAGCTAGACCTCTACTACTTGGGCCTCAGCACTACTGGCTTTTTTCTATGTGGTAATGGGGAATCAAATCTGGGTCTTTGTGCATGTGAGGCAAGCACTCTACCTCTAGGCCAAACTCCTAGCCTGAGTTAAGGTGGGGCCATAGAAAGCATATAAATTGTATATAAAATTATATAAATTATAACTGGTTAGATTTAATTTCTGAGATTTATTTAATTATTTTAAAGTCAGTACCATTTTACTTCTTTTTGAACAAATGTTTACATTTTCCCCATACTTCTAACTCATACTATATCCTGCTGCACAAAGGCAACTTCAACCATCCTTGGCATTCTTTCAGATTGATAGTCAGGAAATGTGTTCTACTGAATGGAGAAGGGAAAGGCATTGTTCATGGTGAGTCAAGAGTGGATAACTAGGAATAATGACATGAAATAAAGTAGAAAAGAACCTAGGCTGATCTTGTGATAGATTTCCAAAGTGGTGTTTATTAAGGTATAGAATTCTGTCCCAAGGGAAATAGTGAGAGATCCATTATTTCAGTCACTTAAAATTAGCTAGGTAGAATATTTCAGGGCACAATGTACAAAAATAATCCTTGCTTGTCATAATCAGATGGAAGAAATGATCTAATACGTCTTTTATTTAAAATCATTCATTGCCATAGTCTGTGAACTAGTGTGATTGTGGTTGCAATTAGCATTGTTTAAATGAATGAGCTATTTCAATAGCAAGACTAGCTACCCTGGAAGTAAAAAGCCTGGACCAAATTCAAAGGAAGAACAGCGAGAAAAGGACTGGAGCCAAACATAACGGCAATAAATATACTTGGAAAAGACAAAAGAGGAAAATTCTAATGTTGTCACAGCTACTGTGCAGGGCGATTTAGTCTTTCCCTTCTTTTCTTACAAAGGAAACTGGTGGCAGTCCCAGAATTATTCTTTCTCACTCATGCATCATCTTGATTCGTTGATTTATTTTCAGTTCTTGGGATAATGAGAGTGTGGAGAATGTAAAGCCTGGCTCTTTAGTTAGCCACTTGAAATTTGTCCATGTCTTCATTCTCCTCATTTACATGTTATCCCATCAAGCAAATTGTAAAAGAGGTAAAATGCATGAATCACTTGCCACTGATGCCAATGAAATCAGACTGTCCACAGAATTAGAATACTGCATATTGAACTCACTCAGTCCACAGCCTCTTAATAATTGTCTAGGTGATTACTTAAAACAATTATTTAATTCTTTTTCAGATACTTTCTGAAAGCCATGTCTTTTTTAAAGTAATTTATATTTATTATTAAAGTGTACCAGTTCATAAGTCAGTCAGGCAATATGTACATTTCTTTCTTTGGACAACATCACCTATTTCATTACTTTCCCCCAGTTTCCCCTTCTGTTTTCTGTCCATAAGTTACATAGATTGTTTTCCAAACAGTGTACGTGGAACACCATGAGTGCATTTGCTCACCTGTCCTTATTTCTTTTCTGTACCACAACATACCATTTGCTAAAATAAGAAAAAAAAGCATCACCACCATCACCACAACCAACAAAATGGATTTCTTCTCCTTTATTGTATGAAATAAAAGAAATAAATCTCAGCAGCTCTGTGTTTTATACTCTCATTCTGAAAAATATTTGCAAAATTAGGAATGAAAATGAGTTGGCCATCATGGTTTCCAAGTAAATATTTCCAAGAGCAAATGCTGAATTGTAAGGGGTTTTATCAGGGTGAGGAAAACCTCTATTATTTTGGTAATTATAATCACAGAAGTATATTAGATATTTGTGCGGGGAAAACAAGTTTAGCTGATAGTACTTTTGGTGAAAGAAAGAAAGAAAGAAAGAAAGAAAGAAAGAAAGAAAGAAAGAAAGAAAGAAAGGAAGGAAGAAAGAAAGGAAGAAAGAAAGAAAGACAGAAAGAAGGGAGAAAAAAAGAAAATCAATAAAAGCGATGCAAGGAGTGTGTAGTTAATGTCTGTAATTCTAGCTGAATTAACAGAGTTCAGTTTCAAAGCCAACTCAGGCAGGAAAATGTAATGAATCACTTAAAATTATTGTGTAACTCAAAATAATAGAGCACTAAACTTGAGCACAAAGTCAGGGTCAGTGACAGGGCCATGAGTTCAATCCCAGGACTCACAGACACAAAAAAAGTGGCACTGTGTCTCAAGTGGTAGATCACTAGCCTTGAGCTGAAGAGCTCATGGACAGCACCCAGCCCTAGAGTTCAAGCCCCATAACCAACCGAAAACAAAAAAAAAGAAATGAAAGAAAAAAAGAAAAAGAAAATGCAAGCCACAAATCACAGGGAATAGACTAATTTCCTTAGTTCTTTTTAAAATATTTTTATTGTAATTAATAAAAGGGTTACATGATATTTGCCAGATAGATGGTGCATTAATTCCCATACATTGATACCCTTTCACACGTCTTGGTCCCCATTACCCTCCCTCCCACCCCCCATCTTGGTTTTTCCCCCTTCCCTGTCCAATTTCAAATAACCAAATACAAATATATCCAATATATCAGATAACAAAGTGAGATACTGTAACAATATCAGATAACCAAGAGACAGCAAAAGAGATGAGAGATAACATAGTACATTAATGACAACAATCATTCATTATATGGCTTTTGTTCCAATATCCTGGAGGTCCTGGAGCTTCATACTATTTGGCCTTATGTATCAAGGTTTTGCTATATTGCAAATCTCTGCTAGTAGAGCACAAGGTTTCTACTGATTATGACAAATAAGGGAAACCATTGAGCCTAAGTTCCTTTGAGTCTGGCTTACTTCACTTAATATGATTTTTTTTAAGTCTTTCCATTTCCTAACAAATGGGGCGATATTTGATAAAACATAACATATGCATTTGTAAAGAACCCAGTTGGTCTATTCTGTGGAATGAGGCAAATAATGCACTTAATATGACACCAATTGCAAACAGTATAATAAATATGACCCTAGCTTTCAGAAAAATTAATTATGCTTGAATCAGGGCACAGCCACAGTGTGCTATGCATTGAGCATGCTTATATTGGGAAGACATGAAAAAGCACTTCTGAAAGTTGAGTCAGAATGGCAGTATAAAGCATATATTGTGTGAGGGAAATTCATGATGGGTGTGTCCAGGATTTAGAGAAAAGGGGAAAGAATGCAACACATGTGGAACACATTCATTGGCAATACAAGATCAGAGGACCACTTCAAATTCTTTGTCTACAGATCAACATACTCAATTATATTAAATTTAAACACCACCATAATGGACAGAATTTCAACAGTTGTTGAAACCAAGAATATCAGGGAAAAAAAATCTAATCTAACAAAAACAGTACCAAAAAGATCAGCAAAATTTTTGTTGTTTCCAACCAAATGTGTTTACTTTCATACCCCTCCCCAAACAAAAAGAAAGAAAGAAAGCAGAAAACAAAACTAGCATGGGGGAACTAGCAAATATAATCAGATCTTCAGAATATGAGTGGTTTTACTGTGTAGATCAGATGTAATTAAGCTGAAAAGTGCAAAGAACATTTAGCAGCTCATTTATAGCAAGAAAAAGGTCCCAATAGGCTGGGCCCCAATAGTACCTAGAGCAGCAAGATGAATTCATGAACGGATAATAAAATGGAGAAAGAAACTCTGTACTAATAGTTGTCACTATTACACATTTTCAAAGACCACATTGGGGAGGCTGATTTTTTTACTGGGACCAGCATTATTCATTACCTAAAATGGGCAACACACCACACACACACACACACACACACACACACACACACACACACACACACACACCACTATCTCATGCACACACAGCTTTTCTCACAAGAGTCTAAAATTTTTCCTGTAATTACTTTTAGAAAATTATTTTTTCTATCATTTCTTCTCTGATGATAAGAATGAGTATGGTTATGTGACATCTCTGACTATAAAAATGCAAATCAAAACAACATTGAGATTCCATCTCACTCCATTTAGAATGGCCTTTACCAAGAAATCTAATAACAAAAGATGTGGGCTGGGATGCAGCCAGCGTAGATCATTACTACACTGTTGGTAGAAGTGTAAACTCATTCAATCACTATGGAAAGCAGTATGGCCATTTCTCAAAAGACTAAACATAGATCTCCTCTGTGACCCAGCAATTCCACTCCTTGGCATTTACCAACATGTCCAGAAACAAGGACATACTAAACCCGCAAGCACAATGATGTTCATTGCAGCACTATTTACCATTGCAAAGATATGGAACCAACCCAGATGCCCCCTAGTTGATGATTGGATCAAGATGATGTGGTATTTATACATAATGAAATTTCATTAGGAAATGGAAAGACTTGGAAAAAATCATATTAAGTGAAGTAAGCCAGACTCAAAGGAACATAGGCTCCATGGTTTCCCTCATTTGTAATAATTAGTATACATCTAGGACTCTCCTAAAAGAATTGCAATAACTCAGAGCCTAGATACAGAAGGTCAAAAAAAAGAACGTTATATAGAATGAGACTAAATGAAAGGAACGCTAGGATATGGAAACAAGAGCTTTATCTTGTGTGGTTGTTGTTCTTAATGTAGTATGCTATTTATCTTCTCTTTTTTTGCCCTTTGTTTAGTCCCATATTGTTACTTTATCTGACTTTGTTACCTGGTATATTGTATATACTTTTATTTGTTTGTTTAAAATAGGAAAATGGGAGGGAAGAAGATGATTGGGAAGGGGAAGGGAAATGGGGACAAAAACATTAGAAGGGATATCAATGTGAAAGAAATAATGCCCCTACTACCTGACAGATATAACTGTAAACTCTCTATACATTATCCCAACAATTAAAAAAAAGAGAGAAACAACTCTATGGGAAATCTAAAGCTGGCTGGCTGTGGTGCATTAATAAAGGCAGATATATGGCAGCTGTCAGCTACCAAAAAGAAAACAATGAGTGAGTATAGTATGTGAATTGAACATTGACTCTATCACTGCATAGGTACCCTTCTATTTAACTATTGGTCACTTCTGTTGGAACAATCTTGATTATTTTTAAACCACCTCTATTATTGCGCACTAATAATACCTCCCTCCTTCCCTTTCTTCCTTCCTTCCTTCCTTCCTTCCTTCCTTCCTTCCTTCCTTCCTTCCTTCCTTCCTTTCTTCCTTCCTTCCTTCCTCCCTCCCTCCTTCCTTCTTCATCCTCTTCCTTTCTCTTTGGCAATTACTCAGTGAGAATTTATTTTCAAATTTCAATTAATATTTCTCCCAAATATTAGATATTTACCAATGTCTGTTAGTAATGACAGACAGAAATACTTTAAAGTTATCATCAAATTTGTGATACTGAATATCACCCACCAGATTATTTTCATTGGACACAGAGGAAAGTCTTCTTGTTTCTTCTGTTGAGTTCATCAGCATTCTTCCTTCATGTGAGTGAGTATCTTGAGGGTAACAAAGACAACATGTATCAAAACTGAAGTATTACACCAGAAAATGATATGTATTAAGACATATTTGACTGATATGAATCTAAAATATTTCCATCTGAAATAGGAGAAACATGGTCCCACTTATCATTATCTACTGTAAGGAAGGTGCGTTCATTTATCTCGAGTGTCTGAATCCAACATATTTCTGTTCTATTATTAAAACAAACCTTATTCTGTAAAACATAAAATTGTTAAACTCTTTAATGAAAAGGAAATTTATAATTGGGTATTAAGTGTTTCATCTATGCTCAAAGCCCTAAGTATTGGGGAATTCAGTTTTTCATGAGCATTTTTCAAATGTTATCATTTTACTTCCTGGAAGTATTTTAGGTACATGTTTTAAGCTATTTTCTTCAGAGGTATTTGCTATACTATGTCAAATAGGTAGCATTATATTACTTTTTTGTATAATAAAATCACTACAGAATTGAGCAGGACCTGTAGGCCCTGAAGTCAGTTCCAATCATTGTCTCAGTGACTGAGCAGTCAGAAAAGGAGGTATTTGCCATGACGAGAGGTCCTCCTCCAATCTTAGAAATCTGAGCTTGGCACTCAGGAAGGTATGAGATTCAGAAGGTACAGCAGCACCTGCGATCTCAAGTCTTACTTTCTTCCAACAGTGCCAACTGTTAGAATTTAGGAGCTACTTAATCCAATGATGCTAGGAAATATATATTAGTACAGAAGACCGCAAAGAAAAACAAAATCCCCAAAGTACCTCAGTTATACAGGAGGCAGAAAGGATATGCAATTTGATATTGTCAAAGATGATGATGGGTAGAGCCAGCAAATGGCACAAGTTTCAGTGCAATGCATACAACTCAGATCATAACTATTGCAGGCATGTATCACAAAATTACACATAACAGCAAAGAGTAAGGAAAGGTGAAAATCACAGTTTACTTCAAGAAAACAAGCCAAAAGTGCTCACTGCAATGGAGATTCCATTTTCCTACATGAGAAGACACTTTGACTCGTGTTTATTACAGGCTCTTGGGAATGCAAATGCTGTCAGTGTCTTAAGTTATTTGTTCACATCATGAATAAAGAAACCACATCCTCCATTATAGATTATTTGAGAAGCATGTAGAAATATGGTATGTGGTCTACTATACCCTTGATTAAAAATAAGGTCCAAAGGAATCTATCTTGCTGCCATCTTTTGGTCCTAAGTTTTCCCTTTGCATGTCACTGTATTGAAGGTTTTTTTTCCTTCTTCTCAGCCTCTATTTCCCTGGCTCTAGGAATTTTTCAATCAACCCTACACTGAACAGTATCCCCCAAACTTGGAATACATTATTCAAAATTGATCAGAGATGATTGTCTGAGTGAATAACATATTGTTCATTTGGATTTTGTTATTTCCATGAAATCATCTGAGGTACATTATAGTCTCCCAATCACCTCAGGCATCAAAGATTAGTTCTTTTCTTCTTTCTCTACATGCTGAAAATAGTTTTCTAAAGCCCTGCTATTTCTTCTCCTTTTCTGTCACTTCTTCAAATAAATGCTTGTTTAGTTTCTTTTGTCTTAAAATTGTCTTTTTAACATAAATTGGATTATTTTTGATGAATGTGTATCCACTGCTTTTGAGTATGTGTTTCAATGCAAAGTTCAAATCTAGGTGTTCATGATAGACAAAAAGAGAATAAGCACGACAATATTAAAAGAGAAGATCAAAGTTCATTGTGTATGGCGTGAAGATGTTATCCTAAACAGATCTTAGATACTTTAAAATTGCTTTACTACAAAACAAATAACATGATGTATTTTTAGATTTGAACCGAAAGTTTAAGAATTAATTTCTCACAGGCAGTGTGAGTTGTGAATTTATTTCTGGAGAATTCTGAAGTGTCTGTATATTAGTGTTGTTTCAGCTCATTTCATTACCACCACAATACAAGAATATAGGAATTATCAATACCTTCATATTTTTTTTCTACAAGCTAAGGGAAATTATTTGAACTTGTAAGTGACATGTTCAGAACAATTCCACTACCTTGAAACTACTAATCTAAATTTGTTACTAGTCTTAAAGTTTAAATAATAACTAAATATTAAAAATAACTAAATGAATTTTTATTTTATTTACTAGGATAATATGTGTAGGATTTTGGGTATAAAATACAATTAATTTGCACATGATATTGTGACAAAAACTTCTAAACATTTATAAAATAAGATTTAAGGTTTAAGATGTTGAGAAAATTTTTGCAAATAATTGGTTTTTATAGGATATTAAAAGGAAAAGTAAAAAAAAGTTAGGGGAGCAGAACTTTAAAATTTATATTTCTATTTTCATAATTTACACTATTTTTTCTTCTGCAATGAGAACTGTGTTAGAGTGAAAGAATAAATTTTCTAGCCATGTAGTAAACCTTGACTGAGTGTTTATGACTGAGGTCTAGTGCTTGTCTTATAATCTAAATAGTATGTCGACAAGGGGGGAATGAACAAAAGTACAATTGTGATCCTGCAGATAAAATATCTATCAAAGAATATAGTCATGTGTTGGGTCCTGTTAATATAAATAACCAATATGAATGATTTCTTAACAAAATTTACTTATGCAATATAATGATGAAACTACTTTATCAAACAAATAATAGTATAATTTATTCATTTGTTTAGTTACAGCTTGTGTATTGTACAGACCTTTGTGTATTGTTTTTATATATGTTTTTATTTCATTTGATTTTGATGTTATGCTCTAAAGGAAGAATAACAACAATGGACATAATCTATTTTCATAAATAGATGTTTTACAATAAACTTAATACAAGTCAATCTCTAATAAGTCCATTTCCAAATATTAAATAGTATCTAAATGTTTGCTTAAACTTAACTGTAGGAAAATTATTACCACTACTATTGTTGTTGTTATTATAATTATAGTTATATATGCAAGATACATAGTACCAGAATCAAAATCTGACTACAGGGATCAACCAAAGGAAAATTTAAAAAAAGAGAAAGAACTTCATGAAGTACATTAAAATCAGCAAGAACAACAAGACAAATGTCTTGTGTCCATATCTTGGAATTTCTTTTGATTAGCATCATTTTATATGGTGATAGCAATTGAGCTATTGTGATCCTCTGTTAGAAAAATCTTAGACATACATTGTAAGAAATGATGTAAACGATGGAGCCTATGTTTTTTTTGGCTCTGGTTTAATATGACTTTTCCTAAGTCTTTCAGCTTCCTTATGAATAGGGCGATGTTATTCTTTCTGATGGCAGCATAGAATTTGGTTGTGCATATATACTGCATTTTCTGGATCCATTCATCTACTGCGAGTCATCTTGGTTTTGTTCCATATCTTAGCTATGGTAAATAACATTGCAATTATTATCAGTTATGAAAGAATTATTGTTGAAAATACATTAATTCTTTAGATTTTTCATCTTCATTTTAATTCAAACAAATTTTGATACATGAGTGGATGTAAATTTAAAGAGATGAATATCCTAAATTACAAATCCATTAAGAGTGTAATTAGCATGCTTAACCAAGTTAAATTTGCATGATCAGGTTAACTTACATATATGTACATATTGTGCATGTAAAGGGTTTGGTTGGAGCAGATCTGTGTCTTTGTATACATATACTTATCAATATAGTTTACAAAATTTCCATACCCTTTATCTTTTCTATATTTATATATAAGAACTTTATTTGTACCCAAGTGTTGGTAGCTTATGCCTGTAGTTTCACTACTCAGGAGGCTGAGATCAAAGGATCAAAGCCAGCGCTGGGCTCAAAAGTCCAGAAGACTCTTATTTACAATTAATGACCAGTGGTACTGTGGTTCAAAGTGCTAGAACACTAGCCTTGAGCTGAAAAGCTCAGGGAGAGTATCCAAGCCCTGAGTTCAAGCACCCCAACTGACAAAAAAATCCCCCAAAACAGAAAAAAAAACCACTTTGTTACTTGAAGAATTAACAAGTTTTAATAATGCCATCAATAGGAAATAACATAGAAATTGTATGGAAACAAATATATATTATATTAAATTAAATATATAAATATTAATATTGAGACATGGTTAAGAATTTCAGCCCATCTCACAAGCCAGATACTAAAATTTGCAGTTTCTACTTCTTAAAAATATCTTTCTAATCAGCAAAATAAATATAGTGATAGTTTAATCCTGGTAGCATTGATGTAAAGATTGAATCAGGAACTATAGTGCTTAATATATTGTAATTTTACCCTTATAATTCTGAGATGTTATTAATTTATAGGTTATGTTTACATTAATCTTGCTTGAGAGCACCAGTTAGTACCTTTAAGAAATCTATAAATAATTTCAGGGACAAAGTTTACCACTCATGCCACACCTAGTGGCTTACAGCAAACTTCAAAATAGAATAATGTCATTTTATATAACAGATATTTTCACTAAATATTTTACAACACTATTGAAATGTAAGAACAATAAAAATAATATCACTGGGGCCGGGAGTTTGGCCTAGTGGTAGAGTGCTTGCCTAGCATGCACAAGACTCGGGTTCAATTCCTCGGCACCACATACATAGAAAAAAGCAGGAAGTGGTGCTGAGGCTCAAGTGGTAGAGTACTAAGCCTTGAGAAAGTCCAAGGACAGTGCTCAGGCCCTGAGCCCAAGCCCAGAACTGGCCAAAAAAAATAATATCACTATGAGAAACCTGTACTTATATATTTCCCCCTGCTACAGAGTAATTCAGCAAAGGAAAGCAAGCAAGGTCACATGAATATGTTTTCTAGGAATAACTGGGTTTTAATCTTGGACTATAATATAGCATTTCTTTTATTGTGGTATAAAGTTCCCAAATTGTAGTAGAATGAAATGTTGTGAGCCCTATCTAAGTGACACTGTTCAAGGAAGTGTAGATTATCTGTTTTATTGTTTTGTCAATTAAAAACCTAAAAGACTTTGAAGTAATCCCCTCTGACAACTCGTTTTGACTCAGAGCTGGCAGACATTATCTACTCGAATATGAAGTGACAATCTTAAGATTAAACTATCATTTCCTTATGAAGACTGTGAAGGTGCATTTACTTATAATTAGTATGCATGGTTTGATGGACCCAGACATTTGGCTCACTCTTTCAAATAAAAAGACTAATTAGATATGAGTTAATATTTATAAGGTAATCTAGTGCCTGAATATGCTGTGTGTATAAGAAGATGCTTTCAGAAAGAAAAACAATAAACTAGACTGTCTGTCTTTAAGATGTGGAGTGGGAAAGGCTAGATTAAAATAAGATAAAGCGTGTTGCTTCTTTTCTGATGTGCACTTCTTTTTATTAAAGACTTTTAACCAGATATTTGGTAACATTTTTATGCAGTTTTTCTTTTGATAAATAGATGATTGCAATGATTGGACCACTCATGTCCTAGTTAAAAGCAGTCTCCAGAATGTGGTGCTAAAATTATTTTACTTATAAATAGAATATGTGTTTAGATTTTGTCCAGTAAGTTATAGATTGATGATAGATAGATAGATAGATAGATAGACCACAGATGAACAAAGATAAATAGATTTTTTTATAGTAAAGAACAAGCCAGTTAGAAAATACCATTTTGCCACGTCTTGTGAGAGGCATGAAAAACCTTCGGTAGAATATGATAAATCCTAAGGAATTCAGGAATTACATAACAGCTTTTTAGTTGTTGAAATGAAAGATAATTTTTCATGTTCTATATTCTTTGTAATTTGTGCAGACATGCTTATAGAAATCACAATATCTTAACATCTAGTCATGGTATTCTATTGTGACTGTGCTATTTATTTCAGTAAGCTATTCAGTTACATACAGTCAGTCCATTTGAGTTCTTGATGAACCTCTTGTACTACATTTTGTATACTATTTCATTTTTCCCTGAAACACTTTTAGAGACAGGATACTATATATAATTTTTCATTTTCTTTTCAATTGTGTCTTCTGTGAACTTAAAGTATCTCAATACAGGCTGTTAAAATTGATAATTTTTTAATGTATGATAAGTTTTACAGAAATATTTCTTTTTTAATTTTATTTTATTGTCGGAGTGATGGATAGAGGGGTAACAGTTACATTCATAAGGTGGTGAGTATATTACTTCTTGAATATTGTTATCCCTTCCCATGTCTTTCCCCATTTTGCCTCCCTACCCCTCCTAAATTTTAAAGTTCATTTCGAACATTTTGCCTCATCAGTATTGCTGTTATATTGGTTCACCCTTTGCCCTTTGTCTCATTATCTTAGTTTTCCCCTTCCCTTCCCTAATTCAAATAAACGAATAAATGTATATATCATACATCAGGTACCAACATCAGATATAATAAGAACGGAGAATAAACAATAAGTGGGGAAAAAGGAAAGAAATAACTTCACATAGTACATTAAAAACAACAATCACAAAGATAAACCTCTTGTTTCTATATCTTGAAGTTCATTTAGCTTAGTATCATTCTCTATGGTCATATATACATAGCTTTTGAGCTATTGAGTTCTAGTAAATCTTTTTTATGGATAAACATCAAATCATTATTTAGGTTAACTGAGATTTTGTTTCATTAGCTCACTCTTTTTGCATTCAGCATCATAGAATGAACAAGAAAAGAAACAAAAAATTTAGGCATTATCTGTTTTGCATATTTTTCTTAAAGCCTATGACATTCAGTATTTCTGTTACTTCAAAGGCAAAGTATATAACACAAGGGGCTTTTATAAAGAACATGTGTTTGCAATTATTCTTAGCTTTCTATT
Organism: Megascapheus bottae; assembly: GCF_031878675.1. Classification (NCBI taxonomy): domain Eukaryota; kingdom Metazoa; phylum Chordata; class Mammalia; order Rodentia; family Geomyidae; genus Megascapheus; species Megascapheus bottae. Next base: position 24,111,671 of record NC_143521.1, read on the forward strand.
AGAAAATATTTTTGAATAAAAATTAAATATTATCTGAGTAAAGAGGGTTAGGAGTTCAAGGCCAGTCTAAGCAACGTAGTAAATTTTTCTTCAAAGAAGAAAAATTTGAAGTTAAATATGAAGTTAAAATCTTATTTCAGAAAAGGCCCTCAAAAAGAACATTTGTACATCATGTTGAATTAAATAATTCTCTAATATAAGCAAAAATGGAATCTGAGCTTTAATAAAAGGAATTCTAAAGAATGCATTTCCTTGATTAGATCAAGTCATACAAGTCAAACTTAGAACAAAGTTGAAAGGCACAGATACTTTCGCGGTAGTATTGCCATTGGTTGGTACAAAGAGATGATTTTATTAGATAAAATGTTATGATGCTGGTAACTGGGAGAGCTCTATAGCTGTCAGTTCTTAGGTCTCTATGGCAGTTTTAGTTAAGGAATTAAAGAGAAATATTTCCACCTAAAAAATAAAATAAAATAAAATAAAATAAAATGTTATGACATGCAAGTTGGAAAAAGTAAGCTTTTGCAATCTCCTTCTGGAAATTTTCTTTTCTTTCTTTCTTCCTTTTCTTTCTTTCTTTCTTTCTTTCTTTCTTTTTTTCTTTCTTTCTTTCTATCTATCTATCTTTCTTTCCTTCTTTTTTTGCAAGTCTTGGGGCTTGAATTCAGGACCTGACCTTAAGCTTTCTGAAAGCTAGCACTCTACCACTTGATCCACAGTACCATTTCCAGCTTTTTTCTGTGTATATGGTACCAAAAAGTTGAACCCAGGGCTTCATGCATGCTAGATGAGCACTCTACAAATAGGCCACACTCCCAGCCCTTCTTTTGGACATTTTCAAGCCAGTGTCTTTTCATCTTTCTGCAGAGTTGAGGAATTCTGCAAGGTAAATTTGAAGCACTGTGAGTAGTTTTGATGCTCTTTATTTCTGCTTTAGTAATTCCCTTATCTAGGTACTTTATAGGCTGTTATGCTATAATAGACATGATTTGAAATTGTGTTGTACATGAATGTGTGTGTGTATGCATGTTGATACAAAGTCTTTTTTCTGTTTTAGAAGATTTTTTGAAAACCTCTAAAATACAAATATCATACTTTCAAAACTTAGCTATTATAGCATCAGGGCCTTTGTACTCAAATCATTGACTTTGTCCCTTCAACATTATCCTCTGGTCTTCACATGACACTATCTGCAAATACCTTAATAAGTCAATAATTGAATTTTACAATAGTAATTGTGGACAACATTATACTTTCCCATACTTTTTGTTTGTTTGTTTTCAAGTATCACAATGTTTATTGATAGTTATAAGTACATAAAATCAGGGCATAAACATGACTTGATAAATTAAGTAGACTTAATTTCAATAGTATAATAAGAGGGACCAATTCAAGTTTATTACCATACTTTCTTTTTAAAATTAAGCTCTTTTCACTTCAATGAACAGAAGAAGGAAATAACTTTCTATTCAAAGGAATACACACATTCACACACTGGTGATGTATGCACTGGGGTTGAGAATATCTAAAGAATGACCTCTAAGAAAAGGAGTGCACACACTACCATTTGCTCATCATTTTAATTCTTGCATAGCACATGCTGTTTTCATGTGATATCTAGCATGGAGGTTCCTGTGGGACTGATTTAGCCCTATGTATTGTGTTGGTAACAGGCTTTGGTAATCACCTATGAATATAACATATGTAAACAATTATCTTAATTTAAAATAATAGTCCTATGGACTTCTCATGAATACTGAGTTCCTAAGCATAGGGTATATAAGAGATATATAACTACTTTAAATTACATATATACTAGATTCTCCTCTGTTAACATAGATGTTTTACTATTCAGCTTTACATTGAAACAGGTGTCAGGCCTAAGTTGTATTGAAACAATCAGTCAAGGAAAAATAATGAAAGTAAGAAACAGCTACAAATATTCTCAAATCTGTGTTTTCTCCCAACCCTAGATTTTCAAATTAGGAATTAAACTTATTAAACATGAACTTAAGTTCAAATAACTTCCTTCCATAGCATATTCAATTTTTTACAGACAAGCCTTAAGCAAAATGCAACACATCTTTACTTAATTTAATTAGAAAGATTTTTGTCAGTTAATCCGATAAAATGAATCCTCCTCTGGGTAGTCTGTTCATATGTTCCAGAACTTGGCTGCTTCACTCCAAACTTTGGAGGGAGCCAATTGCTAATTGTTTCCCACAATTAAAGGCATTGCTTTTCCCAAGGTTAGTGTATTTGTTGAAACGGAATTTTAGCTGACTTCAGCACTCTAGCATTTCCTTTAAACCTTCTCTCTTCCATGTTGTAGTCCTTGCATATCGTCCTATTCCCATACTCATGTAAACTACTGACATATTAAATCTGAAGTATTTTCTGAGGATAACTAGAGCAGCTAATCAATATCAATCAAAACTCTCTAGAAATATTATTCCTTCACACACTTAAACACAAGTATAGACATCTAGATCCTACTGAAATTACTACATCTTTTCATGTATGTGCATGTCAAAATCTTTGCTGAACTTTCTACTATTCTATCCAGTAGAGCTGATAAATTATTTGAAATAAATATTCATTAACAAAAATCAAAATGTTTGCATAGAAATATAAAGAGGAACATTAAAATGAAATCTACTCTAGTTAGCATTAAAGCCATAAAGTTATATTTTCAGCTTGGTACATTAGACCTAAAAGTTCACATAGTTACTGTAAGAAAGAGGTATAAAGATGTTTTAATGACCTAATTGTAATATATTAAATGTGGAAGTCTAGAAACAAAGAACATATCTCTAAAAGTTACTGTCTTTAAGTTAGCAAAAGTTCTGTAAATTTTAGAGTACATCCAAAGAAAGAGAGAACAAGCATGGCACTGGTGGCTCACACCTGTAATGTTAACTAGTCAGGAGGCTGAGATCTGAGGATAGGGGTTCAAAGCCAGCTAGGGAAAGGAAGTCCATTTGATTCTCCAATTAACCAACATAAAGCCAGATGTGACACCGTGGCTCAACACGGTACAGTGCTAGCCTTGAGCCGAAGAGCTCAGGGACAGTGCCCAAGTCCAGAGTTAAAACCCCACTACCAACTTAAAAAAAAAAAAAAAGAGTAAGAACAATCTAACTCAAGATGAATGTTTAGAGAAGCAAGACTCTAATATACATTCCAACTTCACAGGTATGCATTTGTTTCTAATAGCTCTCAAGATCCATGGAATAGAAAAAAATATATTATCACATGTAATGGATAGCATCTCTTATATGGAACCCAAAATGAAAAGTAGAGTAGAATAAGGAAACACAACATTATAAAATTTCAAGAAATCAATATTTCATGATGCTTTTATTTACTGATTTCTTAATCAAATGGCCTGCTGTTGATTTTAATTTTATGGCTACAATTGTGTACTAGAATATTGTGGGAAAAATAAATGTGAATGTTATGTAGTATGTGGTAGATCACATCTGATTTATTAGTATTATGTCTAAGTCATTGAACAAAGGGATTTCAGTTCAACATGCCCTTTTGTGAGTACAATGCATCTTGTTCATGTCAACCCTTGCATCATTCTCCCCCACAACTGTCTTTTTAGTACTCTTGATGAAACTCTGGAAATGTCTTAAATAAGAAATAATATGGCAATTTTCTTTAAATTAGAATCATTCTGAAGAATGCTTTAAAAGAGTCATTGTAGAATAAAACATAAAGATGATGAAGCATGACGGAAGGAGCTGTGATAGAGAGAGAATAGGAAAATAAAAGGAGAGAAACAGAGACAGCTGCTTTGCACATCTGGGACAGCTGCTTTGAACAAAAGTGATTGAGGCTGGCAGAATTGGGGAACAGCTTTGCAGCAGCATTATGCAAAATAGGGTAAATTGGACCAAAAAGCTATTATGTGGAGGAACAAAATAAATTCCTTCAATTATTTCTAGGTCTAGAAGCCTAATATGCTCAAAAATCTGTAAACTAGATAACACATGAGCTACTTGTAGCAAAAAAAAAGTACATGGGGAAATTTTGAAAGACCTGATAATACTTTAAAAAGCCATTACTTTTATCAATTGCTTTTTATTTTCTGTGATGATTCAAAAACTGATTACCGTAAAATAGAATTATAGAAAATCATTTAGTGAAATAGAAGAAACACTGAATTGATAACTAACAAGACTGGGTGATCTCACATTGTGAATGGATATAGTTTTGATTTTATGTAATGGTTGACTGAGATAAGCTAAAATCCTCTCAACGTGTAAAATTTCAGATGTTTACTGCAGACACCAGACTCTCTATATCTCATTTCTCTTTTTTTCCTTTTAATACATTCATTATCCTAAATGACTTGTACAAAGGACACTGTATTTGGTTATGGTACCCATGTATATATGTTTATCTTATTTGGGGAACAGAAGGGAAACAACAAAATGGTAAGACAAAGGACAAAGTGAGAACCAATGAAACAGTGATACTCACAAGACATTATGTTCAAAATGAACTTTACAAGTTGGAGTGGGGGGCGGAAGTGTGAGAAAAATGAGGGAGGTGATGACAAGGACAAGAAATGTACTCACTACCTCATATATATATATATATATATATATATATATATATATATATATATATAACTGTAACCCCGCCGTACATCACCTTTGCAATAAAACTTAAATTAAAAAGTAAATAAAACAGAATGAGAAAGAAAGAATGAGCAAGGAAGAGTTGTACAAAGGAGTTACCATTCAACAAACCAGTTTATAAATTCAATGTGTCTTGATCAATGTCACCTCCTTTCAATATTCTTACCCATCCCTTCCATCACTTTATTTAATTTTATAGGATGCACATGTATTTATTTACTTTTAGTACATTTCCTTCCCTTCTTCATTCTTTTTTTTGATCAAGATTTACTGTCTTTATAAACTGCTTTGTTGAGTTGCAAATCCTTTATACAACTCCTGAAAGATATATTTTAAAAGAGAAGTCATACAGGATAGAGCGAGGTGTTGTTGGAAAAAAGGTGGCAAGGCACTGTCTCATGACCAATTTCCAGCCATCAAGACTTGGCAGGACCCGAGAAGAAAGAATAATCTGGGCAGACAGCTCTTGCACCTCCCCAACCTCCAGAACTTTGAGAAAAGAAATTCCATTATCTCAGTAACATTTCTCTTGGTATCTTGGTTCCCTGTGGCAGTCTAGGAAAACAAATACACCAAACCAGCTCTCCATGTGCAGGGTCAGCCTCAGGAGTTGAGCTTTGGGCATGGTGTCCTCATCTTGATTCTCTCCCTCCTGCTGTGCTCACCAGTGTGAGGGAGGACTCGGGTTCGATTGTCAGTGTGTCTGCATTGAGTGTGAAGGTTTCCTTGTGGATGAAGGTATTGGCCTGTTAGATTATCTGAATAGAATGGCATTTACTAAGTAACCAGATTGATCAGTACTGATTTTATTTCTCACAATTCCATGTCAGTGCACAGTTCCTAGGGGTCCTGTCTCTAGTTCCTCCCTGTGTCCTCGGGGAAGGTGATCAGCAAGAAGACTAACAACACCCTGACTGGAAACCAGCAGATGCTAAGCTTGTTCTCTCTGTGACACCATGCCTACCGCAGGGAGGCTGGGGGCTCTGGACTGTGGTTATTCTGACCATCAGCAACATCATTGCCTCAGAGGCACAAGGACCAACTTCTGACCCCACCAGCAGGGGGCAATCTCACTCCAGCTGCTAGGAGAGCCAGCAGGAGACAGCTCGGATAGCACATTATACAGCCCTGACCACTTCCTCCTCTGTTTCCTGGCTGGAGCACCTCTGGATTCCTCTTTGCATCTCTGTTCTCTGAGGGTCCTCTTCAGGATATTTTCTCAGTAATAATTTCTGTGTCGGAAAGTCTTGATGGCCTTAAATTCATAGGCCATATTGACCAAAATCAAGTGGATTTCTGATTCCTTTTCAATAATTAGAAGTTTGCCTTCATTGCCATCTTGAAGCACAGGCTTATTCCAACCTTACCATTGTATATTTCCTGCAGATCATTCTGCTTTCTTTCTCATTCTTCAGTTAAATTGGAATCAAGGCAATATTTAAAATGGGACATTTCTTTTTTTTTCATATATTTTTTATTGTAATTAATACAAGGGTTACATGATGTTTGCCAGATAGATGGTGCATTAATTCCCATAGATTGATACCCTTTCACATGTCTTGGTCCCCATTTCCCTCCCCCACCCTCACCCCTCATCTTGTTTTCCCCCCTTCCCTATCCAATTTCACAATGTCAAATTAAGGAACAGCATCTCCCACCCAACATAAACAGGCAATGGAGCAGTCAGTGGCAAATCTAGAGGAGAGTTTTCCAAGTGCTATACAAATGAAATACATGAAAAGCATTAATGAAAAGTGTGAAAACATAAAGAAAGAGATAAGGGAGAAAACCATAGCTAAACAAGAGGAAACCATAAACAAGGTGATATGTGATAAAGGGGAAGCAATAAAGGAGCCCATAATAAAGGTTTTTCAAAGAAAAATGAACGAATTCATAGAATCCACAAACAAAAATGTGACCGAACTCGAACAAATCTCCAGAGCGAATAAAGCTGCTGAGCTAACCACTCAAATGGAAATGAAGGAGCTAAAAAAGTCCATACATGATCTAAAACAAGAGATGCAAGGCATCAAAAATGAAGAATTAGAAGCAAGGGAGATGAAGAATAAAGTAGATAGCTTTGATACCAGAGAATTTCCGTGGTTGGAGATAATTTAGATGTTGTAGAAAAAGAACAGAAAATGGGTCAATTCAAATCTAGGAAATATAAGAAAACGCTACAGGAGGTCGAAGATATGATTAGGAAGCCTAATTTAAGGCTAATTGATATTGAGGAGGGTCTAGAGAAAGAGGTCAAAGGTACTGGAAATATATTTCAGCGAATAATCTCAGAGAACTTCCCAAATATCCAGAAGGGCAAGCCCATCCAGATACAAGAAGCTTTTAGAATCCCAAACAGACCTGGCCAGAAAAGGACATCCCACCGCCACATTATAATCCAAACTGGATCAATAGAGGCCAAAGATAGGATCTTAAAAGCAGTCAGGGAGAGGAGAACAATCACCTATAAAGGCAAACCAATCAGAATAACCCCAGATTTCTCAGCAGAGACCATGCAAGTAAGAAGTGACTGGAAGCATATATGTCATGCCCTTAAGTCAAATAACTAACAACCAAGAATACTGTACCCAGCTAAGCTCTCATTCATAAATGAGGGAACAATAAAAACATTCCATTCCGAGGAAAAGCTTCAACATTATGTAGCAACAAAACCAACATTATAGAAAATTCTCAAAGATATTCTACATATGGAAAACCAAGACAAATGTAATACAGAGAAAAACATGGCATCTAAAACTAATAATATCTAAGTACCACAAAAATTATCAAGACACAGGCCCTAATAAAAGCTTGTAAAAATGGCAGAAGTTAATAAATATTTCTCAATCCTGACTCTCAATATCAATGGACTTAACTCTCCAATTAAACAGCATAGATTATCTAGTTGGATGAAAAAACAAGATCCATCATTCTGCTATCTTCAAGAGACACATCTTACCCAAAAAACAAACATTTTTTGAAAGTGAAAGGTTGGAATAAACTATCAAGCTAACGGTCGCCATAAACAGGTTGGAGTTGCCATCCTCATATCAGATAAAATGGACTTCAAACTAAAATTAGTGAGAAAAGACAAAGAAGTTTACTACATACTACTAAAGGGATCTTTCCTCCAGGAGGACATAACCATCCTACCTATCTACACACCGAATCCCGGAGCCCAAACTTCATCAAGCAAACTTTACTTTCACTGACACCATACATAGATTGAAACACAGTGATTGTTGGTGACTTTAACACACCACTCTCACCTTTGGACAGATCAACAAGGCAAAAACTCAACAGAGAAACCTTAGAACTGAACAACTATATAGACCAACTAGATCTAACAGACATCTGCAGAATATTCCACCCAGCAACAACACAATATACGTTTTTCTCAGCAGCACATGGAACATTTTCCAAAATAGGCCACATCTTAGGCCATAAAACAAACCTGGACAGATTCAGAAACACTGAAATTATTCCCTGCACTGTCTCAGACCACAAGGCCATCAAATTGGAACCGAACACACAACTCCACCAACGAAAACCCTGTAACTCATGGAGATTAAACAACACATTGTTGAATCACCAAGGGGTCATCGAAGAGATCAGAACAGAAATCAAACAGTTTATGAAATTTAACAAAAAGGAGCACACAAAATACCAGCTCCTTTGGGACACAGCAAAGGCAGTACTCAGAGGAAAATTTATAGCTCTGAGTGCCTACAATAACAAACTGGAAAAATCACAAACCAACAATTTAATGTGTCACCTTAAGCTCCTGGAAAAAGAGCAACAAACTCTAATCCTACTAGAAGGAAGCAAATTATTAAAATCAAAGCAGAATTAAATGAATTGGAATCCAAAAAAACTATAGAAAGAATCAACATAACAAAGAGTTTATTCTTTGAAAGAATTAACAAAATTGACAAACCCTTAGCAAATCTTACCAAAAAAATGAAGAGAGCATACCGAAATGAACAAAATCACAGACGAAAATGGTAATAGCACGACAGAAATTACCAAGATCCACAGTATCATGAGGGAATACTTCTTAAACCTTTACGCCAAATTTGAGAATCTAGATGAAATGGATGAATTCCTAGCCAATATTAACATACCCACACTGAACCAAGAAGAACTAAGCCAACTAAACAGGCCTATTTAAAGCACTGAAATGGAAATGGCAATAAGAGAACTTCGATGTAAGAAAAGCCAGTATCTCACTTTGTTATCTGATATATTGGATTTATTTATATTTGGTTATTTGAAATTGGATAGGGAAGGGGGGAAAACCAAGATGGGGGGGTGGAGGGGAGGGTAATGGGGACCAAAACATGTGAAAGGGTATCAATATATGTGAATTAATGCACCTTCTATCTGGCAAATATCATGTAACCCTTTTATTAATTACAATAAAAAAAAGAAAAAAAATAAAAGAAAAGCCCATGGCCAGATGGATTCACAGCTGAATTCTATAAGGTCTTCAAAGCAGAGCTCACACCAATACTCCTCAAGCTCTTCAATGAAATTGAAAATGAAGGTTCTTTACCAAACTCATTCTATGAAGCCAGTATAACCTTCATCCCCAAACCAGACGGAGATTCATCAAAGAAAGAGAACTATAGACCTATTTCTTTGATGAACATCGATGCAAAACTTCTCAACAAAATACTGGCCAACCGTCTACAACAACTCATCAAAAAAATTATACACTATGATCAAGCAGGTTTCATCATAGGGAGGCAAAGCTGGTTCAACATACGCCAATCAATTAATATAATTCAACACATCAACAGGAGCAGGGACAAAAAATCACATGATTGTCTCAATAGATGCAGAAAAGGCATTTGACAAGATCCAACACCCTTTATGTTAAAAGCTCTGGAGAAACTAGGAATCCATGGAACATTCCTCAACATAATAAAGGCTGTGTATGACAAAGGCACAGCTAGTATTATGCTTAATAGCGAAAAGCTAAAGCCATTCCCTCTAAAATCAGGAATGAGACAAGGATGCCCACTCTCTGCACTCCTCTTTAACATAGTATTAGAATTCCTAGCGAGCACAAACTGGTTAAACACATGAAGAAAACTAAAATTGGATCCTTCCTTGTCACCCTGTACTAGAATTAACTCCTTCTTCATTCTTCTACCCTCCTCGCAAGGGTCCATGCCACCCCTTACAGGTACCGTACCATTTTGTTGAACTATGATTTTTGACTTCCTAAGGAATTAATTGCTTTAGTTCTCACCTGATCTACCCTATTTCAGTTCATTCATATTTTGTACCCTTGCATTTTACACAAATATATTTACTTAGTTATATATTTACTTTATATATTTACTTATATATTTATAAACTAATTCTTTTCTGAGCATCTATGTCAGAAAATATGAATTTTAAACCCCTGGAATGTTAAGCAAAAGGATGTTTTTTTTTCCCCTCCATGATAATGTTTGTCAAAGTGGAGAGACATTTTTGTCTTGTCTGGTAAAGGGGATTATTGGTATCTAGTGAGATGAAGCTGAAGATATTGGTCAACATTCTGTATTGAACAGAACAGCCTACAACAAGGGTGGTTTGGGTGAAAATATCACTTTGATAGATTAAAACCTTGTTTGACATGTCTTTCTATTATAGGTATTTTTAAAGTTGCCGGAAGCCAGTGGCTCACACCTGTAATTCTAACTACTCAGGAGACTGACGGAGATCTGACAAATTCCTTTCGAAGCCAGCATTGGCAGGAAAATCTATGAGACTGTTACCCCCAGTTAACCACCAGAAAACCAGAAGTGGCATTGTGGCTCAAAGAGTTAACAGTGGCCTTGACCACAAAAGCAGAGAGGTAGCACCCTGGGCCCAAGTTCAGACACCACAACTGACAACAACAGTAAGGACAACAACAACTACAAGAAAAGGTAGATTTTAAAAATACTTTTGGGTAGAAATTACCTGTATTAAGGACAACAATCAGTCCTTAATGTACTATGTTATCTCTCATCTCTTTTGCTGTTCCTTGGTTACCTCATATTGTTACAGTATCTCACTTTGTTATCTGATATATTGGATATATTTGTATTTGGTTATTTGAAATTAGATAGGGAAGGATGGAAAACAAGATGGGGGGGAGGGAAATGGGGACCAAGACATGAGAAAGGGTATCAATGTATGTGAAGTATTGCACCTTCTATCTGGCAAATATAATGTAACCCTTCTATTAATTACAATAAAAATATATTTAAAAACATTTAAAAATAAATAAAAAAAGAAATTACCTGTATTAGAATAGTAATATATAAATATGGAAACTTTTCTAAAAATATTTATCTTTAATAGTTGAACAAAGGAGTTACCATTCAGAACAGTATTATATGAATGCATTGACTCTTGATTAATGAACCTGAATTAAATAAATTTGGGTGGTTTGTATTGTCATGGTAATTGCCAGGAAATGCCTAAACATGTAATGGTTAAATAATTAGATTCTTTAGCTCTTGGTGCTTCTGAAATAAAAGTTAAACCTCTTTTCTAGTCCTTTGACTAGGTAACAAGTACTTGTTAGTACTGTCATAAGCTAGACTAGGTATTTTTCTTTTAGTTCTTTTCTAAGACTACAGACTGAGCAAATATAGGCCAATGATCAAAAAACATTAGTCTATGGATATTATCAAGAGAGAAATAAGATGACCCAGGTACTCAGATAAATACTAAGCTAAAACTCAAAAGACTGATTATCACAAAAGTTTTGAGAGTATATTTCGAATATCATTTATTATTTTGCTCTATTTGACACTGTGTGGTATATTGCAACTATAAATCAGTCACAGCAAATTATTAAATGATGCATTAACTATAGGATTTCACATATATTACTGTTCTTTAGCCAATGCTGAGTGCTTTTTCAATTGCTTAATCCATCCCTGAAGTACTGGAACCGAGAGTCATTCATCATTGTGGAACACAGAGTTGGAATTGCAGGGATTTTTTTTTCACAGTCTTTGGTTTTATATGAAAATATTGCTAGTTCTTGTAGATCAGATAATTAAAAACAATAATGTGAGTGAATATGCATGTAACACAAAACTAACTTTAATCATTCCTTAAATTTATTTCATTAGTTTGTATACGGATAGTTGGTTTTTTTCTTCCTCAATTCCAATTTATCTTACTTGAAGAAAGTTAAAATATATAACACTAGACAATAAGTTTTAAAAAGAGGACTTGAAAAAAATTAACATCATTATAATATATTTAGATAAGACTAATTAAATAACGAATAAAATGTAGGTAGGTATTCGGCAGAAAAATGAATTAATGGAGCATTCATTAAACCGACAGAACTGAGCATGCTTATTTATCCATACTCCCTACTGAAATTTAGCTGAAATGATGGTAATTAAATATGGAAGTAACAAATCCACTAGGAACCTGCAAAATTTAATCTGGGATTAGAGTTTTAATTTTGAAAGACTTGGTATATGTATATTGAATTTTTTGAAAAAAGCTTGTCCAATAAACATGCTTTGTTTAGCACACTTTCTCTCAAATAGCATATAATCAGCAAATTTTTATCTGCTTCAACTTTAACTTCTACCTGAATTCTTACCACACCTGACAGAGTGATATTATTATTTTGCCTCATTATTAGAGCTGACTTCTAATTATTTCTATTCACATTCCTTTTTGTTTTTCCATAAAGGCAAGAGTGACCTTGAAATGAAAGATTATGGCAACCATCTGTCAAAACTCTTGAAATTCTATTGGAAAACAAATACCATTACTAATTCACATGCATGCCCTGGAGGGAGTAGTCCTGTGTTCTCTGACTTCTCTTCCACCTCTTGTCACATGGATGATGCTCCCCAAGTGATTAGAACATGCAAAGAAAGGTCCTACTTCAATGTCTTTGAACCTATTCTTCCCTGTGCTGAAATACCTCTTTCAGGATGGTTTATACATCATCTGTTTAGCTTTTATAGCAATACCTTGATTCCCCAGATTTTTCAGCTACTGGACAATGGTATCATTGTCTATGCATTTTGTGATATCTGGTATATGTTGTTTTAAATTATTTATTCTTCTAAATTATAAAATAAACATCATGTCCACAAAATTTCCCTGTTCTGCACATTGGTATATAACCACTACATATATATGTATATGTATATGTACATGTATATGTATGCATATATAACATACATACATATTAGGAGAGGCAAATATTTTTAAAATTATCATATTGATAATTGAATAGCATTGGGATGCATCATTTTCTGAGCAATTTATTTCTTAAATGTATTCTAACTGGAGATTTCAAGTTCCATGAATTCAAGCCCCATTCTTATTTTTACTAGTGTTAGTACATAAATCATTACTGTATTTCTTATATTTCAATGTTCTACCTGGAATGCCAGTTCATACAAAGATTATTCCTGACCTGCAGTCTTATATCCAGCCCCCACATGAAACAAAGGTTCATTCATTCCACATAGTGAATTTCTTTAGAGAATTTTCAGAATTTCAAGCAGTCCTACTCAAATTTAAATATCATATTTAAGTTATCATATTTAACCATTTAAAATACCTCTTGGTATTAGGTCATATACTTTTAAGACTATAACACATATATCCTCAATCTTATTTTAAGATTTGTAAATTATACATACAGTAATCCACCTAGGATGCTGCCATTCTGTGTACCTTGGATCTTATGCATAAAGAAAAAGTGTGAAAAAATTTTGCTTTAAATTTCTTTGTGTTTTAGTATCTTTTTCTCATCAACAGATAGATCATATAGTCAAAAATTTAGAAAAGAAATCTCAGAATTAAGTAACTCAAAAATACAAATGGACTTGATGGATTTTTATGGAGTATGTCATCCAATAGCTGTTAAATACACATTCTCCTCAGCAGCTTGAAGAGCTTTCTGACACTTCATTTCAAGATAAATTAAAAGCAAATTATTATGCTCATTTTAAAATGTGTTTAAATATTACACATAATGATTACATTCATCCTATGCATATACCTATGCATATTGTCTTTGTTATGAGTTGTTGATATACTCATGGCTATTTTCATAGGTATAATTTTCTTCTGAACTACATGTTGAATTTGTCACCAGTATACTTGTGGATCTGAAGGTGTTCGGAAATAATTTGCTTTAGAGGTCATCATTTACTTAAGATGCCATCATTAGATTGTGTTCTTATTCATATAACCAATGTATATGAGTGAAAAGAGATGATGGACAGACAAGAATAGAAAAAATCTACAACCCAGGTGAAGAGGATAGGCAGAGACAGGATTTATATGGAGTACTTACTGTTACAGCCCCCTCTTGAATCTATGAGGATAACAGAAGATACTTTTCCCTGGAGTTACAGGAAAGATGTGGTCAAAACTTTTCCTGCTATTTCTAGACTTCAGGACAGAGACAATAAAAAAATCTCTTTGAAAGCACTCAATTTGTGTACAGTACTTTGTCACAGCAGCTCCTAAAACCTAATGCGTTAGTTATTGTTATCAAATACTGAGCAGATTTGATGCTGAAGAGAGTCTTTGTTTTAATTGTGTTATTTGAGCAGCTTCCTCAGTTCCAGTGGGAGTAACTTCATCGTATAGCATGGTTGAGCAATTCCAGGCATTTAAAAATAATTAGATTCATGTGTAGATTTATTTGGACTCCTAAATGCTCCATACGAGCCAGACACTGGTGGCTCATGCCTATAATCCTAGCTACTCAGGAGGCTGAGATCTGAGGGTCACAGCTGACAGCCAGTCAAGGCACTGAAGTCCATGAGACTCTCATCTCCAGTCAACCACTAGAAAACCGGAAGTGGCACTGTGGCTCAAGGAGTAGAGCTCTAGGCTTGAGAGCTGAAGAGCTTAGGGACAGCTTCCAGGCTGCAGTTCAAGCTCCATAAACTGAAAGAAACACACTCACACACACACACACACACACACACACACACACACACACACACACACACTACTAAAATTGGTGTAACTGAGTTGTTTTATGGGTCTTTGCTGGGCATCCAAAAAAATCTGCACCTATTCAGTAAAATCGCCTGGGTTTGGAAAAGAGGAAATTAATTCCTCAATTATAACTAATGTTAAGAAATGCTATTTCATAAATTTAGATTAAAATATTCCTTAAAATATTAAATGAGTGACTACTGTTTTCCCACGTAGATACAAAGTCATCATTTGTAATCATTTATCAATAGTATAAGATTCAAAGTCAAATATATTGAGCAATCATAGACACTTTCAACGAGAAAGGTGATGAAAATGAAAATATTGAAAAATATCTCTGTTTATTATCTGCATGGACACATTAAGTCTTATTTAATCTCATTTGATTTCAACATGGCCTGTGAAAAATATGGGGCAAACTTTTAAATGGCACCTATTTAAAATGACACGGCAATGAAACATGGCCAAATGAATCTCTGGGGAAGGCAACTTAATAAGACTATAAATTTCTCAATATAAATTTAAATGAAATGCCTTACAAGATTGTGAAGGATTGCTGGTTAGCCTCTGGCTATGGGGGAAATGGTGGAAATGTCCCATGAGAACAAGAGCTTCTGAAAAAGAAAGGTTTTCTTTAAAAGGGAAAATACTACTCTGGGAAATTAATCTCAGCTGGAAAGCCTAAAAGGGTGGAACTTAATGGGCTTTTGATAACCCTCATGTATATAGGTGGTATTACCTGGCTTCGAAGAACATTCTTTTTGTGTGATGGGCTTTGATATAATATACAACCCCCACTCATATTTTGAGTAATAAGTGGTATATTTTCATAATCACCTGGAACTGACATGCTGTGTGTCAAATCACAAAATGTTTCATTTCCTATAAATAATGTTTTTATCCAAAACTGTTTCTTTCCAGAGATATACTGGCAGCACGCATTTCTGACATACATTTGGGGGAAAATTCTGTTTTTATTATCACACAAAGTCACTTCAGGCTGTTCTGGGGTACTGATTAATGCTTGTCTGGGTTACAGTGAAGGTACTCATGTTTCACTGTGTTCTCTAGACAGCCATTAATCGCTTCCAATGCTCCATCCTAAGTCATTTCTTTTCCCACGTTAGAAGCATTTTAAAGAAAAAGGGAAAACCTTCCAACATGGGGCAAGTAACATAGTCAGAAATAGAAAAAAATCAACAGCAAAAAAGATGAGAAACTGAAAAGAACGTCACCCAACTAACCTTGTTTCTGTAATCCTAATTTAATTTTCCTGACTTGTGACACTGGGTTAAACCAACTGACAGATTAAAAAAAAATGTCATCAAGCTTTCTTCTTGAAATCATATTAAGAAATATAATGTAGAAATTGAGATGAAGATCCTGGTATCTTTGCTTAGTGTTAATGTTATATTGTATGTTATAATAGAAATTTTCTTTGTCTCTATTTGATTCCTTAGAGTGTATTCTCTGATGGTGGAGTCAGACATTGGTGAGGACAGGAAAAGTTAGCCATGTGTATGGTGAGCTAGCTGAAAACAGTTTTTAAGAAATAAATTTCAGAACTTCTTCTTTTGTACTCCACTGATCAACTGCAGAACTTTTCCCCCTAAACATTCGATCAAAATTATGCTTTTATTAATAACATCACTAAAATGTATAGAACCAAATATAACTGGATATCTTTTGTTTTTGTTTGGTTTATTTTGCTTCTTGCTGGTCCTGGGGCTTAATGTCAGAGCCTGCAGCTGTCTCTCAGCTTCTTTTTCTCAAAGGTAGCACTTGAGCCAGAGCTACACTTAAAAGTTTTTTGAACAAATCATTAGAAATAAAGAGTCTCACAGACTTTCCTGCCCAACCTGGATTTAAAACATGATCTTCAGCTCTCAACCCCCCTCCTCAGTAGCTAAGATGATAAACATAAGCCACCAGTACTTGGCCCTACATTGTCTTTATGTCTCAGATATTACACTGAACATTGAGATGCATCCCTGTATTTAATACTAGATTAATAATGGATGCTTTGCTATACTTCAGGAAAGTATTACTGTGATAGTAGACTGGCCAATTAAAGAGCAAAGACATTTTATGAGTTTTGTTAAACTACTAGGAGGAATTTAAGCCCACTTATGTTTCAATGCTTTTTGAACAACATGAGCTACTCTTCCAACATAACAGGCTGACATCATCATGAGTACAAATTCTCCTTTGAAAGATAAGAATACCAAGGTTCATGAGCTGATTCACACTTCTGTAAATAACTGAATTTAAATATTTTCAGCTATTGAGGTTATAAAATATTCTTCAGATTATAAAACATTCTTGAGAAAATAATTTCTTATTCAACATAGAGCAAGGTCATTAAAAAAACAATCAGATTAGATCTCCTACAAGTATGTTCTTTGGTCCAAGCAATATTTCAAATGTTATTCTCAGAATAATGGAGTACTTTATTAGCCAAATAATAAATAAATAAAATTGAATTTGTTCAAACAGTGTAACATGATGAACATGTCTACAGTAATTATTAAAATTAATTGATTTTATAATCAAATACAAGAAAATATATTTTGATTTTTATAAATTGGAGGAAGTAATAAATTTTGATGCAAATTTAGTTTCTACTAAGAAACACCCTAGAAATAGAAAGAAAGAAATGCAGAGGAAGACAGAGAATCAGAGGGAAAACATATTTATCAGAGAGCTCAGCGAATTACTATCACAATACTATAATATTTTATAACTCATTCTGATTTTTTGTACAGAAACATGAATACCATAATATTTTATAACTATAATATTTTATTCCTCATTCTGTGTTTTTCTACAGAAACATGAATTTTTATTATTTCATATTTTATCTAGAAACTAAGCTGTCATGAAGAACTCTTCAATTTATTGGGATTATATTGAAATATTATTAATTGAATTTTCATTAGTGTCACTGTAAAGAAATGAAGCATATTGGAGGACATTTAATATTAAATCATATGAAACTGATTTAAATATCACATAATCTTTATAAGTATTGAAACAACATGGTACCCAGTAAATAGGTGCAATTTTTGTGTTTTTTTAAATGTCCAGATATAAAATGACTTAAACTCAATATAGCGCCTTTGGTAAATAATCTCACAGGTGCCTACACTCTGCTAAAAATGGGATCTTGTGTTTAGGAAGCCTGTCAAAAAAAAAAAAACATGGCTAACACAGGACATATTATGTAACATAAAGCATTCTGTCTTTTTGTTCTTTTCCCATGCTTCCTATTGCTCTTACAGGGCTAATGCTAACTTGACAATTCAGGTGCCTCATCTCTGCAGAGCATATTTTCTAATGTGTCACTAAAGTAGTAATTTATCTCTCTTTGTCCCTTATCACTATGAATGAAAAATGTAATAATTGACACTTTACATTGTCTGCATTAAATCATTTTGTCAGTAGCCTTTCATTTATTGGACTCCACACAATCATAGCTCTTGTTCTCTATGATTTGAAAAGAAAAAAAAAAGATCTGTATCATCATGGCACAATCACCTTCATTGGTGGAAATGTTAAATTGCCTTCATGCTTATTCTTTAGTACATTGCAGAATATCTTGCATTCTGGAAATGACTATGAGTATAGAGTACAGAATTGTTACTCTGAAATGAAAATGACCCTTTTACTCAGAAGTTCAAATGCTCTAATTTAGTCATCTTGAGCAAGACATTATTTCAGCACCTATTGCTCATCTATAAAATGGGCAGATTGAATCTAATGAGCACTCACATCTCCTAGCTCTACCCTAATGCAAGGCCATAAAAAGGAATCATTGCTTCTTGGGAAATAAAATAGTTATAAAATTCATTTAACCCATTTTTCATGGGCATTGAAAATTAAATACAAATACATTGTTTAGTGAGCGAAAGTAATGAGTCTAGTGGATCACCATGTGATCTAATGCCACTGGGACAACTAAGCCAACAAAACTTTCAATAGCCTTTAACAACACAATGCTTACACATGGTTTCTTCCATCAATTTCTAAACTGTATGGCACTATTAGCCCTCAGATAACTCCCTTCTGGAATCTGGAGGGTGCATACAGATGAAATTACTACATAAGAGAATTCTGTTTGTCTCAATAGCAGGTATAATTAGAGAGGCACCAATGAACTAATTTTTGTCTGTACTTCACCAATTCCAGGGGCAGCATTTAACAATTTTTCTCATCACTGGAAAACACAAATTGAGGACACCCCCAGTATACTGAAGTAAAACCAAAATTCTATTCTCATGTAATTTTCATTTATTCATGAATTATATTTCTGTGTGTTGAAAACATGTACAAAGTGTGACTACTTCTAGGTTCTAGTTTTTTCTTTCTTAGGCAATTTGTACATGATTAAAAATAATTTGGACTTCAAACATTCACCAACCCAATTACCAACAGTTGGATACGCTCATTTTCCATCATGTTCTCAATACATGATACAAACAGTGAGACACATCACTGAATCAATATTTAAAACACCAAGGGGAATCAAAGCTATGAGTTTGTGATTTAGAGTATTGACAACCATTGTAATGATTTTACCATGGTAGTTTTCAGAGAACCTATCCTTTGTGCCACCAGACATACTTGTGTTTTCTTGAAAATTTCCAGGTGTAGAAAGTATGCAAAACACATTTGAAATGAGAATATATTACTTAAGAGTTTGTATTGCGCCATTGCCACATTAATGTCTATTATGAGAATTTGTGTCTTTGCAAACACTATGGCGTCAAGACTTAGGGCATACACATAGTTAAAGCCTGCAGGGAATTGGTAGTAAACTAATTATGTATATCTTATATTAAGAAGATATTTAGAAGATATGATCATATATTCATTCTTTAAATTCTTTGAAAACTGAAGTGCTGTAAAATAATGAGCCTTCAAAAATGATTTCAGAAATATCATTTTTGTTTTAAGCAAATTGAGAAAACTGTAAAGTGTTAAATTGGAGTTATCTAGGTATTTTGTTAGTACTCTTATATGTGAACCTGGACCAACTTTCCCCATGTATTTCCTATCACAAAATAAATAAATGCTATTTTCCATCCATATTTCAATTCTCCATAGTATTTTGTTTGTTCTTGTTTCTCTTTATGTGCTGGTCATGAGGTTTGATTTCAGGGTCTGAGTGTTCTCCCTGAGCTTTTGTTCTCATGGCTAGTACTCTACCACCGGAGCCACAGTTCATTTTGGCTGTGTGTGTGTGTGTGTGTGTGTGTGTGTGTGTGTGTGTGTGTGTGTGTGTTTCTGTGTGTCTGTGTGATTGAGGGAATTATTAATTGGAGGTAAAAGCCTTCCAGACTTTTCTGTCTGTTCTAGCTTCAAATAATTATGCTCTATCATAGCCTCCTGAGTACCTAAGATTATAGGTGTGTGCCATTGGCATCCAGCTCAGTTCTTTAGTTTTGTTCTGATGCTACTGAATTTTTGTAGACATGTTTCATATATTATCTCCTGTGCCATATCACACTGTTTGCAAAGATATGGAAATAAATGAATGAATTCATATATCCACACACATATATATGATGTTCATAAATCATTAGAAGACTAAAGGCTAAAAGGCTAAAAGACTTGCTTTTCTTACTGAATAAATTTTATATTTATTATTTCCCAAATTTAACATTTAAATTTCAGAAAGGAAGACCTGTTTGTGTGTGCCACCTGTGTTGATTATTCTTTTATAGAAATAGATTAAATTTCTTCACAGTCATTTGATATTAAGTTTTCTAAGGCTTTTTTGTCTATAGTCAATCTCCACTGATTCCTTTGTTAGTGAAGAGAACTTTTCTAAAACTCCACTTTCTAGTGGCTCTTGTTTTCAGCCTGATAAAAAGGGATAATATCTCAGAAAACACAGATCATTCACCTTGGACTTCAAGGCTTCTGGGAAAGATAACAATAGCCATATATGTAAATTTCATGTGTGTTACCCCATATGCCACAGTAGATGATACGGGAACCACAAACTCTGCTCTCTTATACCTGATTCTACTTCATCCATTCATGATGGCCAGATTAGTTAGAGGAACCATACAGGGGAGGAAATGGACAATGCTAGTTCTAGTCCTATAGCTGATCAGTGATAATGGAGAAGAAAAGAGAACAATCATATTTGTTTCCTTCCTCTTCCGAGCCCAAAAATCAAGCAAGCAAATAAAAGCCAGCAACAGCTAAAGACAATAACCAAGTAATTGGGATCTGGATGAACCTAAGTGATGGAATTTCTATGCCACACTTTTACATCTCTTATATAATGAGAATAAAACTATGTGAAGGGGTCCGGGAGCATGGCCTAATGGTAGAATGCTTGCCTAGTATGCACAAAGCCCAGGCCCTGAACCCAAGCCCCAGGACTGGAAGGGGAAAAAAAAAACTATATTAAGGACACTGTTTCTCAAAATACTTCATTTTAGGTAAATATTTTCCATCCAATTACTCAGACCTTAAACTAGGAGTATTCCTGCAATATCTTTTAATGTCCTAAATGAGATGCTGCCTTAAATGTTACTGAAATATGTCTCTTATTTTTAGGATATATTTTAAGCATTTGAATATTATTCTAACAGTGAAGGAAACTAACCAATAAATATTGGTGTTTTTTTTTAAATTTTTTGTTCATAACCTTCTTTTTCTTTTGTGATACTATTATCTGGGTATAAATTCAGGATGTCCTGTTTGGTTACAATTTGACTAAGGAGTCAAATTTTTTATTTGTTTTATACCTCTAATATCGATACTCGTTAGTTAACTGGAGACATATTATTGTAGACTTTTCTGACAGGGCTATCTTTGAATTGCAAACCCTTTTTCTTAGCCTCCCAATTAGCTAGTGTTACATGTATAAACCATGGATTCACAGCAATTTTTAACTTTTCTTAAGGAAGTATAAATCACAATGTGTTCTACAGAGCAGCACATCAGCACTGCTTTGGAGCTCCTCTTGGAATCTGTTGGGACAATGAATCACCAAGTCTGGAGCTGGGCTTTCAAAGTATATGCAGGATTTCAATTATGGAGTATCCTACTGAGGTTTGAGAAGCACTGCTTTAGAGAAGTGGTAATTTTGCTAAAATTCACTTTTTCACTCTGTAAATTTGTAAAAGTTGCTCCAAGATTATTTCTAAGGATTCCTGGGTGATTCATTTTCATATTTTACTTTAAATATAAAGAACCCATGGAATTAATCTGATCCTGGATGCTCCCTTGAACATACTTATTTGAACTATGTTAATTTGGAGGCTGAATCCTACATAATTCAAAATTTCAGCATTTGTTTTGATATGAGATGATTCAGGAAACTCTAAAGAGCCTTATTGGGAACCTGTTCAGTGTAAGAGATTGCTTAAAATAGAAAAACCATCCATGTTGAAAAAGAATTTGATAATAAGAAGAATATTGGCAACGAAATAAGACTACAATGTGTATTTCAGAAAACAGAGGTAAGATCAAGTCTATTTTACAAGCCACCCCTCTCCCAGCTTGATGCATTTGCATTGCATAACTATTGTCACCTTCCACATCCAGCTGCCTAAACCACCTTAGCACGCAGTTGATGATTTACTGTGACACTCAGCAGCACATTCTGCTTCATTGCCAGTGAGATAGCATTACTCTAACCTTTGCTGCTGGTGATTTAGACTTTCTCTTTTCCTTGCTCCTTTGTTAATTTAAACCATGCCTAGATGGGTTGTCATAGCATTCATTTGCCCTCCACTGTCACATAATAGCTCCAGCTCATCCAAGCAGCTTCTATCTCTTTCAGGAGTCTCAGTTCCCACTTGCAATGATGTACTAGTGACCTTAGCTTCATTGGTATTCTGTAAATGTCAAAGATATGCTTGCCTCAGCTGCCTGGGCCCTCGTGAGCAGGTGGAAAAATGACCAGTTGAAAATGAGTTGTTAAGACCACTACAGTGAAAGGATTGATGCAATTAATTTTTCATTATGCACAGTGTCTGCGGATTCTAATCAGTTTGGATTGTCTTCCTTTGAGGCACAAATAAAATGCAAATGGATTTGGAATGAAAGGGAGCATTCTTTATGGTATAGACTTTCCAGCACTGTGAAAATGGTTCAGAACTAATCTGTGATGTTAGAAATATTTTATGAATTAAGTCCTGGCAAGCTAATGTAAGTTCTGTCTGGAAAAATCCAAGCTGTAGAAACTGTAAGAGGCAACTTAAAGGTGAATTTCAAGGGCACATTGAACCAACAAGAAAGATCTATGAAGAAAACCATACTGGTGTAAACAGGGAATAAAAGGAATAGAGAATTTTATTGACTAAATTTATGCTTAATTATTATAAAGTCAATCATTACATATGTAAGTATATATATATGTTTACATATATATATATGTATACAACTTGGTAAAGCAGGAATACAGATTTTGAATATTTGTTGTAAGTTTGCCTTCGCTATTATAAATTCGATACTATTTGAAGAGTCCAAATTTAGAATTGTAAATGTACGTATAATATACCTCTTGCCACATTATTGGTCAAATAATACTACCCTAATTGTGAACAAATCACGGATAGCTTTTATTCCTGTACTCATCTATTAATCAAATTTTCAGGTATATTAGTAAAACATTCTATAGTTATGCTGTATATTTATATTGCCTAGGTTAACTACTTCCAATTTTTGAATTACATAAGGCAGTTTATAAATATGATTTGAAAACCAGTCTTTTTTAAACTTTTTGTCAATTCTTGGACTTGGACTCATGGCACTGGAGCAGTCTTTGAAATCATTTTACATAAGGTAGCACTATACCAAGTGAGCCACAGCTCCAATTGTGGCTTTTTGTTTCTTTTTTCTTGGAGGTACTGAAGTTTAAATTCCGAACCTCACACTTGCTGGGCAGGAGCTCTGATCACTAAGTCACATCCCCAGTCCTATGGTTTTTTTTCTATAGTTTATTGGAGATAAGAGCCTGGAAGTTGTATCTTTAGAAGCTGGCTTCAAACCATGATCATTAGATCTCAGCCTCTTGAGTAGCGAGAATTATAGGTGTAAAACATTGGCATGTGGCCTGAAAATCAATCTAAGAGAAAAAAAATCAACACTATATACAACAGACTAGAAGGGTGCTCTTTTATATTTAGTGAGGGACCACGTGGGTCCAAAAAATGAAGTTCTGTTTCTTTTTAAGAATGTCAGTTAGTTTGAACAGCAAAAGTATTTAGCTTTTCCACTAGCTGAGTGAGATGAGGAATTAAAATGTGCCTTCAGTGATTTTTAAAATGTTACTTAAATATGAGATCACATTTTATATGAGCTGTAAAAAGCTTTGGTAGTAGTATCTGATTACAATATTTTTAAAAAGCATTTGAATCACTTCTGTATGCTGTAAGTACATCCCAACATAAGTGACTCAGAGTACTTAGTCATACAAACTTTTCACAGAAAAGATAATAGCTACAAGTATACTTAATAATCTCATTGTACAAAATTAATTCATTTTAGGAAATAGAGAATGCACTCATTTCTTCCCACAAAGGTTCAGTTCCCAATTTTACAAAGGGATTTTTTTTCAAGTCATGACTACATGTATCCACTTTAAAACTTTTAAATTTAAATTTTATTGTAATAGTGATATACAGAGGGGTCACACATAAATAAGATAAAAAATACATTTCTTTTTAAACAGTGTTACCACCTCCCTCTCATTTCCTCCAGCTCATGCCCAACATATTCTATTTAACATTCAATGAAACTATGTCAAATCTTCATTGATAACATTCAGAGTATATGTGAACATTCAGAGTATATGTGTTACAAAGTACAGAAACTTAACTGACCTCAAGAAATTTTATTCTTTTCCCTAGCCATTTTTCTTAAATCTTCCTCTAAACTCTGCAAGCAATGAATGAATTCCTTTTTGTTTGTTTGTTTTGTTTTCTAGCTGTAAATTGCTTAATTCAGCATGAAGTAATGTGGTCATGTTCAGCAGGTGCCATGTAAGTGAATGTCCTCCCTTTCCCTCCTCTCCACCCCACAGGATGGGCGAGCCTGAATCCCTGGAGGCAGGGGCAGGCACTTGGCTGATAGGTTACTAGACCTTTTAATCCAGTGCCCAGGACTGGCGAATTCTTGAAATCGTGCTCGCTGGCCTGACCCTATTTCGGTCCAGACCAGCTCAGGCGCCATTAAACCATATCCAATGTCTTCGTGTTCATGTCCTGTCCCCTGTCTCCTGGCCACCTCCGGTTACTGGTGACCTTGGCGTCCTAATTCAGCTCTCCATAGGAATCGGATTTGTTTGTTGGTATTTCTTGTCTTTCTTTCTTCTCTTACCTGTTTCCTAACTGTGCTAAGTGTACTTGCAGGCTGCAGGCCTTTGTCACAGCTGGCTATCAGCACTAGTGCTCTAATAAAGACTCCAAGATTGGACCTCTCACAATATGGCTTTCCTGTTTCCTCACCTTACAACAAGCAAACTAAAGATGTGGAAATGACAGTTGCAAGTCACTGGTCCCCATATGGTTGTACTAAATCTTTAGTAATGATGAAAAATATTAAAATCTAAAAGATGTTATGCTTTGGGGGTGCCATGGAGCAGTAGAATTACCTCTTTCCTGAGAGAGTTATAGAGACACTATCTACTTTGATATCAACTCTTGTTTATTCAACTCTCTCTAACGCTTAGAAAAATCTTGCCCAAAAAATAGTTAACTAAGTTTTAAGTTTATATTTTTTTCTTGATAGATAGATACATTGATTGATCTCCAAAATTTGGGAAAAGGGACTTTCAATCGGGCAACTACATATTTTGGTTCTCAAGGTTTTCTATGGGTACTCTTCTTCAACTTGTGTTTTAGAGAAGGGAAATTTGCATAGATTCCTATGGGGGACCCCTAGCTAGTGGTGCAGGAGTCCCGTTGCCTGCCACCTGTGCTTCAGCACATACACACTCAGTGATGCAAGCAGTCCTGAGCCAGAGGGCGCCTGGCCCCTCCTGCCTAGAGTAGGTGTTCCTGGATACTCCCAGCGTGCAGGCCTTGTCTCAGGACACCATTGGCTGACGGTCGCATTCAGGGACATCCCTATTTGATGATATGGTGGCCACAGCTCTATCTATATTTAAGGAGCACGTTTTCTAAAATAAAGTTAGATCTGCACCAAGTCTGGTCTCCGGAGTCTGTGTTCCCGGGATTATCTGTGGGCTCTGTCACCACTTTACCTCCCCCCCGTAGACAACCGAGAAGGACGCCAACAGATTCCCACTCCCGTTTTCCAACTTTTAATATTTTTGGAAGAAAATCATGATATAGACATTAATTATCTCACATCTTCATGTTGGGATGTAAGAAAAGCAAAGGACATCAACAAATTGCACTACAATATTTGATGTCTGAAAAGACTCCTTTAGTGAAGTTATGCTAAACTTGCAATAAAGATTAATTCCTCTCTTACTCTTATGTGCATTTTGGTGGGAAGTAACTGTAGCATTTGATATAACTTAGATATAAAAATTCAAATGTATTAAAAAGTAAAATGGGAATCATGAAGACAGATTTTTATTAAAGGATTAAACCTTTATATTTATCCCCAAATGTTCATAAAAGAAGGCATTAGGAAATTCCTAAAGCATACCACCTACAATTTTATGAGAGTTGATTCTGGTGAGTGGTTGCTCCATAAAATGTTATCTTTAACTAAAAATAGCCGGTATAATTAATAACAACTTATAAAGAGTCTTGAGAAAGCACTTTCACTGTTTATTTAGTTGGGTACTCTGATTGAACTAAATAGAAACCAAAATGTGGGATTAAGTGAGTTGAATTGCTAGGAAGTTTTTGGTGAAACTGAAGGAAAATCTAAATGAGCTGAAATATTCATGAGTCACACATCCATGAATTAATCAAGGTTGGGCTACTATAGGTGTATGTGATAGCAATTAATACAACTCTAACTGCTAATGATGTTGTAGCTGTCTTAATATGTGTAAGTGTATGCTGTCATGTGTGCACAGTGACAAAATTGTCTAATGACACATTTTTTACATAGGTCCCATAATTTAGTGACTTGTGGCTGTATACATTAGTACTTGGATAGTAAAGTTAATTTGTGATGTGCACCCTAAATTGCGGCACAAAATCCAATTGTTATTGATATAGCCAAACTTCATCTACTTTCTTCGTATTTTCATTATACAGATGTTATAATACTTACATAACTATATGTGAAAGAATAGCCCTATAAGTTAAGTAGTGCCTTCTTCTAGTAAATGGAAATTTTCATTCATTGATTTGTGACCTAATGTTGCATTTATAAAGTTTAATATTTAATTTTTGTTTTTTTTAATGAAACAATCACAAATAAGTTCACGGTGTAATCTCAGCACTAGAAAGAATAACAAAGTTCATGAGTTTGAGGTCAGCCTACGCTGTATAGAGAAACAATTTCTTTAAGAAAAGACATAAAATGTAATGAATACAGAATTGTAATTATTTTTCATGCCAGAAAATATTACTAGAATATTTTAATATTGAATTCTAGAGAAAATGAATATTTAAAATGAAGAAAAAATTAAATCTATGTGTTTTCAAATATAATTTTTTTATTTATGTATGTATTTACTTTTTTACTTATTGCATCAATCAAACCTGGTAAACAATCAGGGTCTGGACACTGTACCTGAGCTCAAGGCCAGCACTCCAACACTTGAATCACAGATTCACTTCCAGCTTTTTTTTTCTCTTTTCCTTCCTTCCTTCCTTCCTTCCTTCCTTCCTTCCTTCCTTCCTTCCTTCCTTCCTTCCTTCCCTTCTTTCTTTCTTTTTCTTTTTTTTTTGGTAGTTAATTGAAGGTAAGAAACTCGTGTGCTTTCCAGCACAGGATGGCTTTGAACCATGTGCCTTAGATAACAGTCTCCTAAGTAGTACGGAGATCCCACTATTTTTATTATTTGTGAGAAGTATTAGAGTATGTTCAATAGTAAATATATTTTGTTATAAATGATCCTAGGGAAAATTAGTTCAAAATTATTTTCAATTAAATGGTGTAATATTTAAATCCCTTTGTATACGATTAGAAGTGCATTGTTAAATTCTAAATGAAAACTATTATGGTAGGATAAAACTCAGTTTTTGCAAATCAAGTCAGTGTATTATACAATCAATAAAACTTCAATTCATGGCTATATTGTGCAGATATTTTCCATAAACAAGTGGGAGAATCAATGTCTTAGGCTCTTTATGAGGTTTGATGTTCTTACTAAATTCAGTAATATTTTCCATGACTGCAAAAGGTTAATATACTAGTCCCATTCCAATTCTACTTACCCTTCTTCAAAACCCTTATGAGGTCTACAGTGCCCTTGGATGCTAGATGACGGAAAGGGGCAATATAAATTGGTGATACATGAAGTTCTAGTTCATGAGATAAGCCCATTTGATGGGGTGCTATTGTTACTAGTCAGATAGTGTAAAAATAGCCTACTTGTATTCTCTTACTATTCCCTGTCACAATTTATTCATTACCATTACAAGAGGTCACGCTGTAATATGAGCATGTACAAAAGCAGTAGGCATTTGAAATGCGTAGATGGTGCAAGGGGATGAAGTTTCAAGCAAATCTACCCAGAAGCTACCATGAGAACCATACTTAATATATTCATATATATGTATAAAATGCTATATAATAGTATGTTGATATTATAATGTATATGTTACATAATATTGTGCTATTATTATAATGTTATATATACTGTTATATGAACAATTTTTTGAGTCCAATCCCAGTGTCAGCACACACATTCACACACACATACACACACACACACACACACACACACACACACACGCACACACACACACCACAAATAGCTTGCTAGATATATAGGTAGTCAGGGTTTTAGTTTAAGAGATGAAATAGATGTGTAGGAGAACTGGGACAATAGTATTCCCCTCCTAAGACCTCTCCTCCGGCTTCCTGGGCACTACTTCTTTGTCATCATAGCCCAGATGGAGGACTTATTTCCTCTAGTTGTCCATATGGAAATTTGGGTAATAGGCACACAACTGCCTTCTCTACTTCATCTGTAGTATTGCAGATAACTGTGGTACATGCTTCACCAAAGTTCTGAAACCAAATATTGACTCTTTTTTAACAGACTTTTCATTATTATTTTTAAACATAATTCACAGACAGAAGTCATGACCACACTACTATGTGGCAATCTAATTAAACCTTACAATCTGATCAACTAACGACATCATTATATTTGATTCAGAAATCACTTTGAAAGAACGTTTAGACTAATTAAATACATCATCAGTTAAGAAAATCCAGATGAATATGGAAATTATGTGGTTTTAAAAATCAGTAAAATTGCAGAGTTACATTAAGATGAATGAAATAGATACTTGAAATTAAGATAAAATTAGCTCATCTATTGGAAGTAAAATGTGACACAGAGTAAGAATAGGAACTTGTTTTACTCTTATTTTTTCTAGTCCTTTTGCTTGAACTCTGAGTCTGGGGGCCGTAACAGAACTCTTCAGCTCAAGGCTTGCACTCTCTACTTGAGCAACATAGACACTTCCAGTTTTCTTGTGGTTAACTGGAGATAAGAATCTCACAGACTTTCATGCCTTAGCTGGCTTTGAACCAGGATCCTCAGATCTCAGCCTTCTGAATAGCTAGGATTACAGGTGTGCGCCACCAGTGCCCTACAGTATAGGAACTTTTAAAGGAAAAAACAAACTAAAAACCAGAGAAGTTGAAGAATTAACATAAGTACTCAGTCATTACCTGACTTATGCATATTGTAGTCAGGAAGCACATAATAATCAATGGTGTAAACATGAAAACTTAAAAGAGATCCACATTCTGAGACAGAGAGTTACACAAAGTTGTATTGTCTCCATTGCCAAACACTACTTCAGTTTGTCTCCAATGAGACAAGTCTCAATGAACACTGTCTTTGTCTCCTTTCTAGGTATTTTCCTTCCCTTTTTAGTGTGACCTATATTTGTTTCAAGAGGCTTACTATTTTGTCCAGACATGTTCAATTACATACTTTTTCATTTTTGTATATTTAACATAAATATCATTAAGGTTTTCTTTCAAAAGTAAATCCGAGTTCTGGTAGAATGTTACCTGTAGTGTCTCATATGCATCTTTACTATTTTTTAAAAATCATTCTTAAGTATTTGTACAAAGTAGTTTCAATTCAACATGTCAATAACACACCTTGATCAATTTCCCATCTCTCCCAATCCTACCAAAGCCCATTCCTCAGTTTTCCTAATTCCATTAAAGGTATCTTAAAATAATTGAAAACTGAAACACACATCCTAAAAATTCTTACATTTGCAAAATACAGACATTATTGTGTAATAGTAACTGTCTGTAGGACCTCTGCCATTAGCAATCATAAAACAAGAAATTTCCAAGTGATTTCTGACCACAACAACAAGAACCGTTTTGCTGCGATGAATATTAATAGCATTTTCTCTGAGGACTAGTTTTTACGATGTCAGAAGAAATTCTCTCCTGATTGAGTCCATCTAGTTCTGCTTTTGATAAAGGACAAGAGAGTTGGCATCGGTAACACTCTCAAGTCAGTCCTTAGGAGTTGACTAAATGACCTACTAGACACTATGTAATTTCTTATTCCTATAACTGACTCATTTTCTTCATGTTAATGGTATTACTACTTTATTTTGCTTGCTTGGTTTGCCTACTTCTTTTGAGAAATACATTAATATGTATGAAAAAACAACTGAATATAAAAATTATATTCTGTTTATTCATTATGAGTGAATAATTGACAGGGACTTGATTCTATTAGCACTATTTCAATACATAAGGAGACTAAATCATAGTTTTGCATATCAAATAAATATGCCTATGGAGTATGTATCAGGTTTGATTAGCCAAATGCATTTTATTGCTGATGTTGTCATAGTATATCTAAAGTGGCAACCAATCTGGAACAGCAAATAAAGAATCAGATAATAATAAAACTGAATAGAATTCTGCCAGATTCTTACCTTATTTCAGTGAAGAGAGTTAGTTAGCACTAGAGTTCAATTTAAGAGAAAATTCTAGAATATATTTTATTCTTGTTGTACAGATAAACTGCTTAGGCTCTGGAGTTTTGATAAAATATCTTTTCTGCCTGCAGTAAAGAGATCAGCTTCCATATTATCAAATCCCCATGCTGGCTTTCAGATAAAGTCCTTGTTGGTTCATCAGTGTGGTACAGCTAAATTTGCTAAGCAAATAAAATTTGCTAAATTTGATCTATTGATCTATTCAAAATGAGTAGATCAGACAAATGCATTATAGAAAGATGTCCTAAAAATCCCAGTTACTCTGTGAATATGTATCATGCCTATAAGTATTTCATATTTTACAGGGTGCTATATAACAAAACTTCAGTTGATGAAATTATGGTATGGCTGTGGCAAGAGTACAGTAAGTTCATTGTTATAATGAACATAATGTCATGGTACCATTATTGTTTTAGAAACTCAGAAGCTACTCTTTCTACAAGGTCATATGTGACCTTTTCAGTGTGAGCTATTTGTTTTCAGAGGCTACACTAACTATTTCAGTCCATGGCTCTTGTATACACTTTATATGTTCTTTATATTACTTATTCTAGAATATAGTAAAACTCAAAATTATCAATCCTATATTTTTCTTCATTATAGAATATTTGTATTTCCAAGAATATTCTACTACAAAGTACTAATGTGTGGGAGCAATTTCATTACCTCTTATCAGTTTCTATCTCTGCATCTGATTAATATTTTCAATAACAATACATCAACAAATATAACACTAATACTAACAGTTGACAAATAGCAGTGCTTGTGGGAATTCATATCAGTTACCATTTCAAGAAATGGTGAAGATACAGTTATAAAGTAACTGTCAGAGTTTGATACATTAGAGTGTTTATTGAAAATCCTATGCCATCTCTTTATCTGAATGACCCACAAAGCATCTTGCACTTTCCCTGTTACAAAAAATAAAGGGAATATATTAAAGAAGAAAACTCATTGAAACCGAGGTAACAGAAATTACCTCCTCTAACAAAGCATTAGCCATTACCTTCAAATGACAAAGGAAACCACCAATGAGGCCTTCAGACCAAGAAACGAATTGAAGATGAGAATACATTAAAGAAACTTGATTCATCCTTGAATTCTAAGACATAGTTTAGAATTCTTGCAAGCCTGTTTGGTAGACTCAATCATCTGTAGATCACATATACAGTAAAAATATGCTTTCCTAATAATGAGATATATGAATTTGACAAATAACTCCAAGTTCTCACTTTTCTTTATGTGAACAATGGGATAATGGTGTTTACCTTTCACAGTCCTCTGCATTTCTAACAGAGCACCTGAGATGTCAGGAAGACCAATTATTAATCCCCCTCTGACAAACAGTATGCAGTCCTTTGCCTGTGGGTGAGGAAAATAGCTGAAAGCTATCACAGTATTTTCCTTACCTAGTTTTGGTGCTATCAGTGAGGTACGGCTATGTAAATCTTTGGTCATTAGCATCTATTTCTTGTGAAAATCCATAGAGCTTCTAAGAATTGCTTTAGCCATCTGCCTGATGTGCTACAGCCCTGTAGGCCTTCTGTTCATCTTCTCTTTGCCTCCTAGCTGTAAGCAGTAAGAGGCTCAAGGGGAGGGGCCAACAAATAATATTGCTCTCTTGTAAACAAAGCTCTCTTAACTTTGTTTTAAATTTTTTTTGATTGGTTATGGGGCTTGACCTCAGGGCCTGGGTGCTGTCCCTGAGCTCTTCAGCTCAAGGCTAGCACTCTATCTCTCGAGGCACAGCACCACTTCCTCTCTTAGGTTTTTTTTTTTAACTCAAATTTGCCAACCTGCAGCCTCAGAAGAAATGATGTATTGAGATTCTGTATAGCTTTATGCTCCCAAATTTCTAGAAGATAATCATGGCCTAATGAACTAATCAAAGTTCTACACACACACAAAAAAAATCCTACTCCCTAATCCTACTCCATGAAGTGGTTCACAATTGAAAGACAATTTACTTGGTTCCCCCTCTGCATCTCATATAAACTAAGTCAAACAATAGAAACATATGCACATTGTTGAGCTGAGTGGTGGAATGGCTCTTTCCAGGAGCAATACACCTGTGCAACAACATAATTGCCAGGTAAATAGCTGTTTTGTAGCTTATTAAAATTCAGGTTGAAATACTGTTTTGAAGCACAAGCCAGGAAACACAGTGATTTGTGCATCCTTGACAGGAGAATTATGTGTCTGGGAGATGGAAAGGTCATTTTCACGTAGTTGTTTTGTTGCTCTCACATCGACTGATGAAGAAAACAAACATGGAAACTGTTTCACTAACCCTGCTCCATGCATCAAATAGTGGGTGTGTTGATTTCCTTGCTAGATAGTCTACCTGTATCAAGTTGCTAGAACTTTTCATGAAGATTAATGTGCTGGTTAGTATGCTACCTGTACTTTTGAGCAGGTTTGGAGGCTGGCTTTGCTGTGTGTGTTTGTGTGTGTGTGTGTGTGTGTGTGTGTGTGTGTGTGTGTGTGTGTCTGTATACTGTTGTTAAATTCAGGGCCTTGACTCCTTGTTTTCTTGTTCATTTAGAGCTGGTATACTACCACATGATCCACACTCCCACTTGGGCCATCAGCTATGATTACAAGTAGTATCCACCAGCACTCCTTGCTCTCGTACATATAAATATCAGAATGGCTTCTTGTTCAGGGACCAAGCTGCTTTATGAAATACTTTCTTATACTTTTTACAGGAAGCCCAAATCTGTAATAATCTGGCAGGCTTAGCTGTCAAATTGTTTTCGTTTTTGTAAAAATGCTTAATCTGTTTGACAACTTGTGAGTGGTCATTACCACCAGCGTGTGGTTTCGTCTTTGTGGTTATTGACTGTGGACATCATAAGGTGATGTTGTGCCTGCCTTCAAAAGCTCGGCCCTAATAAAGGTTGGGACTGCTCTATCAGCCAGAAGCAGCCACTTGCTGCTATTAACCTGACTACAAACTTGGTTCACTGAGTGCTGGTGACTCTATTACTGGGGTTTCAGGGCACCCCAAAGTGACTGGGGTATTACAACATCCTGTGACTCTTACAGTCTAAGGGGAAAGTCTGAGGAATATGAAAACATCAGATAAATTGCTTGAAACGACTAGTAGTTGAAAGTTAGTTGCCTTTCCCACCAGGAAACAAAACTCTCAGCAAAGAAATGCAGAAGTAGAGTTTGAATCACCTGTAGCATCAATTAACTTTTTTTATGATATTGTTTACAATAAGGAGCACACCAAGGCTTAGGACAGAAAATAGAAATAAATGTCAAGAAAGCATCTCAGTGAAAATAATGAAAACTTTTTGTTTATAG
Organism: Megascapheus bottae; assembly: GCF_031878675.1. Taxonomy (NCBI): domain Eukaryota; kingdom Metazoa; phylum Chordata; class Mammalia; order Rodentia; family Geomyidae; genus Megascapheus; species Megascapheus bottae. The sequence goes on from NC_143521.1 coordinate 24,145,737, forward strand.
TAAAAATAACGGAGGGACTCTGCTTCAATAAATGACCCAATTGGATTGATCTGGTTGGGAATTCTTTTCTCCTTTTATGTGTGATAAAAAGCTTTCATGTGCTGGTTGGCCAATGTTTGTAAATAAATATAGAAGTAATGTTTCTCTTAGTCCAGATCTTGTAAAAATAACTTAAAACAAGAATTTAGGTAGAATAAAAGGTCAAAACAATGATATTACATAAATGAAAACTAAAATAAACTTCCTAGCTCTATTCTAAACATAGAAAATAATACCTTAGCCAAAACAGTAATACACATACAAATACACACACACACACACACACACACACACACACACACACATGTGTTTAATTTACCAGTTTCACAGGTAAGCCATTTTTGCAGAATTGTTGTACTTAGACAATGCTAATTGTTTTGCTAAAATTCTAATGATTCAAATAGCATGTTATGCTTACCAATGACATCATGATTAATCTCCATTCATTATCTTTTCCAAGATTAAATACTTGTAGATATAGAAATTATAGCTCCCAAATTCCAAATATGTGCTTTTTAAATATATTTTAATATATTTTTATTGTAATTAATAGAAGGGTTACATTATATTCACCAGATAGAATGTGTATTACTTCACATACATTGATACCCTTTCTCATGTCTTGCTCCCCATTTCCCCCACCCCCACCCCTCATCTTGTTTTCCCCCCTAACCAATTTCAAATAACCAAATACACATTTATCCGATATATCAGATAACAAAGTGAAATACCGTAACCATATGAGTTAACCAAGGCATGGCAAAAGAGATGAGCGATAACATAGTACATTAAGGACAACAATCACTCATTATATGACTTTTGTTTTTATATCCTAGAGGTCTTTTCATTTAGTGTCACACTGTACGGCTTTATCTATCTAGGTTTTGCTCTATTGTAAATCTCTGCTAGGAGAGCCCAAGGTTTCTACTGATTATGACAAATGAGGGAAACCATTGAGCCTATGTTCCTTTAGGTCTGGCTTACTTCACTTAAAATGATTTTTTCTAAGTCTTTCCATTTCCTTACAATGGGGCGATGTTGTTTTTTCTGACAGCAGCATAGAATTCCATTGTGTATAAATACCACATCTTGTTGATCCACTCATCAACTGAGGGACATCTAGGTTGGTTCCATATCTTTGCTATGGTAACTAGTGCTGCAATGAACATCATTGTGTTAGTGGATTTAGTATGCCCTTGTTTCTGGATGATTTGGTAAATGCCAAGTAGTGGAATTGCTGGGTCATAGGGGAGCTCTATGTTTAGTCTTTTGAGGAACTGCCATACTGCTTTCCATAGTGGTTGAACCAGTTTGCACTCCCAACAGTATAGTAATTATCCTTCCTGGCCACATCCCCTCCAGCATCTGTTGTTACTAGTTTTCTTGATCCTGGCCATTCTAACTGGAGTGAGGTGGAATCTTAGAGTTGTTTTGATTTGCATTTCTTTTATGACCAGAGATGTTGAGCATTTCTTCATGTGTCTATAGGCCATTTTTGTTTCTTCTTCAGAGAAGACTCTCTTTTAAGTCTTTGGCCCGTCTTATAATGGGATAGTTGTTTCTTTGGAGATTAATTTTGGAGTGATTCAATTTTTGAGCTGTTGATATATGTGCTTTTTTTTTAATGAAAATTGAATTTCAGTTGTATAACTTAAATGACAAAGCATATTGTAATTTTTCTGTGTGAAGACTACCCTCTTGTGGTCTTAGTTGGTACTACATTAGTTCATATTTGATAGGCCTGCCTTTTTAGGAGACTAGGAATAGGGATATTTGACAGGTAAAAATTACTTTAATAAAGTCCCATAAATTATATATTAAAATAGATTAATTTTCTAAATAGTTTATTGATGTATGAGGATGCAAAGTAACACTGAATTAATAAACAACTACTGAGATTCAAAGCCTTAAAAACAAAATAGTGCTTAAACATTAAACAATTGTACCTTATCTTTACTATTGTTTTATGTCATCAGTTAACTGAGACTTTTAAAGCTACAAATGTATTTGACATAAAACTTTAAGGGCCAGTTGTTTGCCATAGTGGTAAGAGCATACAAGAAGACCAGGGTTCTTGTATGCCTAGCATACAAGAAGACCAGGGTTCCATTTCTGAATACCACTTATATAGAAAAAAGCTGGAAGTGGTGCTGTGACTCAAGTAGTACAACTCCAACATTGAGGAGAAAAAAAATCCCAAGGAAAGAACCTAGGCCATGAGTTCAAGCCCCAGGAGTGGAAAAAAAAAGAAAAAAAAGAAACTTTAAAATTTATTTCCCGTATCTTGAGATTCACTTCTCCAAAAAATAATATTAGGATTTTTAATTGTTTTTTAAGTCACATATTACAAATTTTATGTAGTGTGAAATTAACATGTAAGGGAATCTTTTTGTCTGGATGAACTGATATTTTAGAACACCTGTCCAAAAAAGCAAAGTTCAATATCTTAACCCTAAATGATTACCTAAGACAAGTACAAGAGCCTTTTCTCCCTGTGACAATCGGTCTTGTTAGTTACTTTGCTAGCAATAAAGTTATCTTTCCTTGTTCTATGTGCCTGTATGTTTCAGTGGTTTCCTGGTTGCACCTTACAGTTGTGTTGGTATCTTCCATGTGGAGATTTTTTTTTTGTCATTTGGATAAATACCCAAAACTGGGATTGCTGGGTCATAGGGAGCTTTATGTTTAGTCTTCTGAGGAACTTCCACATTGCTTTCCAGAGTAGTTGTGAACCTGTTCACTCTCCCATCAACAGTGTAGTGGCAATTCCTTTTGGCCACATTCTTTCCAGCATCGGTTATTACTTGTTTTCTTGATCATGGCCATTCTAACTGGGCTGAGGTGAAATTTCAAAGTAGTTTTGATTTGCATTTCTTTTATGGTCAGAAATATCGAACATCTCTTCTTGTGTCTATTGACCATTCTTATTTCTTTTTCAGGGAAGTCTCTGTAAATCTTCAGCTTATTAATGGGGTAGTTGTTTTTAGTCCTAGCAAAGTATCACAGTAGCCAAATAGCTATCTATAGAAAATGATGTTAATGGAAATGAAGACTATGATATGGAAATAAGAGACTTTTTTCCTTTCTTCACACTACTGTTTGCAACTTTTTTCTTTGTTTGTTTTTTATATAGCTTATTCCTTGTGGCCCCTGCTTTTGGTTTTGGTACCCTTTGTCTTGTACATAAATATATCTGATTTGGGAAAGGGAAAGGAAATCACAGAAATGGTAGTATAAATGGAAAGGATGAAGGAGGGACTGGAAATGAAATGAACTTTACAAATGGGAAGAGGGGGAGAAAGCAGGAGAAAACACATGTGCTTATTACCTTACTTATATAACGATAACCCCTCACCTTTACAATACATTTAAAAAGTTAAAAATGACAAAAAATATCCTGTGAAGGGTATGATCAACTTACTGACTCTGCATCAGGCTATAATATTGCCAATATGAAGAGAAAGTTAAAAGCTCACCAGCTCTGAAGAACAATTTAAAAGGGATAATCAATGGATAATGTTCAAGTGTATATGCCGATGTCTGTTCCCTCATTGTACCTTTGTCATGACCACCATAAGTGCATATGCTGGGTCATTTGGTCCCAGGAGGGAGAAGAAAAACCTGGAGCTTGTTTCTTTGGTTCAAAATCAGGCTAAGTTTGTTGACTCTCACCTCTCGAAGAATTCAGAACAAAATAAGTGTTTATAATTTTAAGAATTTATTTTCATTGTAAAGGTGATGCATAGAGGGGTTACAGTTACAAGACTTTGGTAGTGAATATATTTCTTTTTGAACAGAGTCACGTCTTCCCTCATTTTCTCCCCCTTCCCTATCTGATTTCAAATAACCAAATATGCATATATACAATATATCAGATAACAAGGTGAAATACTGTAACAATATGAGATAAGCAAGGACAGTAAAAGAGATGAGAGATAATATAATACATTAAGGACAACAATCACTCATTATAAAGCTTTTGTTTCTATCTCCTGGAGGTCCTTTCATTTAGCATCACACTATTTGGCCTAGTGTCTCTAGATTTTGTTCTATTGTAAATCTCAGCTAGGAGAGCCCAAGGTTTCTACTGATTATGACAAATGAGGGAAACCATTGAGCCTATGTTCCTTTGAGTCTGGCTTACTTCACTTAATATGATTTTTTCTAAGTTTTTCCATTTCCTTCCAAATGGGGCGGTGCCATTCTTTCTGCCAGCAGCATAGAATTCCATTGTCAATCCAGCTTCTTGATGCTCTTGTCCAGGGATGCAGGCAAGCATTTGTGGACTTGGAGGGTACAATGGACTTCTATGTTTCTATCAGAAAAATTGACAATGTCCCATTTGTAAGAAAATGGAAAGACTTGCCAAAAATTTAGTAAGCAAAGTAAGTCAGACCCAAAGAAATGTGAGTTCCATTTCCTGGAATTAATTTTGATAAATATTATTGTATATGATCAGATGCACATAGGCATTAGGCCTTTGTGTTTCTGCCCTAAAATGCCCTCTTTTGCCCTTACTATGGTGTGAATGTCTAGAGTTTTTTAAATCATTCATCATGTACCAGTGTATTTTAGATCTAGTTTCTACAAATTGGAGAAAACATTCACAATTTTATCTCTGACCTTGGCTTATTTCACATTATTTGGTCTTGGACCATCAATTTCCCTGAAAATAACATAGTATCATTTTTTCTAAAGGCTGGGTAAAATCTATTGTGTATAGGTACCACATTTTTTGGATACACTTCTGGGGCATTTGGTCTGTTTTTATTGCTTGGCTATAGTTCATAGTGTTGCAAAGAATATGGAAGTGCATTCTTGTGATTTTTGCATTTATTCCCAAATAATATATTTGGGAAGATATATAGGGAAGATCTAAGTTTACTTTTTTAAGGTATCTCCAGACTACTATCTAACGATTGTACTAGTTTACATTCTCAACAATGCAGTAGCATTTCTTTTTCCCCACATCTATTTCAATATTTGTTATTGTCTAAATTCAGGATATTGACCAAATTAACTGTGGTGAGATAGTATTTCAAAGTTGTTTTGAATTTTCTTTCACTTATGGCCATGAATAATAAACATTTCCTCATGTGTTTCTTCAACCTCCCCTTTTTGAACAGTTGAAGACCTTTCATGTTTTTCTATTCCTATAAAGTTATTTCAGCTTTCTCCTTTTCTTCATTTGTTAAGTAAGTATGCTATATTTTAGGAAGAAAAATTCTAGGCAAAAAATCTGATATTTGTTTCACACCCTCTTAATAGACTTGGTGGAAAATTAAGTAAAAATATTATGCAAATATCATAGAAATTATTATACCACCCAAAATATCTTCACTGACCTGTTTGGGACAAAGAGATAAAGGGACTATAGCCATCAACTCACACTTCTAAAGCCAAATGCTACCACCTGAATAGCTCATCCAGAAATTTATCTTAGATTTCTGGATGCTAGTCCTTGATCAAGTACCAGACAACATGATTTCCAGTGAGGGTTATCTTTTTTCACTCTCTTTATATGTTTATCTCTGTCTCTCTCAGTCTATGTCTCCCTCTATCTATATATGTCTCTTTCTTTATCTTTCTTTTCTTTCTCTGTCTTTCCTTCTGTCTGTCTCTGGCATCTCTTATCCTAAGGACAAATGTCCCTAAATAAAGATGTGACAAAGAACAAAGGGTGAACAAAGGTAACAGCATTGTTCACAGAACAATATGTTCTTGGACTTTCTCAAGACTAGAGCTCCACTGCTTAAGCCACAGCCACACTCCTGGCTTTGTTTTTTCTAGGTATGTGGTACAGAGGAGTCAAACCTGGGTCTTCATGCATGCTAGGCTAGCACCCTACCACTAGGCCAAACTCCCAGCCTGGAAGAGCACTAATTTTAACAATGATGTATCCTTAGTCCACTGGCCACATAGGTTGCAGAGAATACCACATGATCCAGAGGAAGCAAAAAAAAAAATACAGTGCATACTTAGGAAGAGAACAACGCAGGGAACCTCCAGTGCCTTTGCAAATCTCTGAATTTCCTTTCTTTCCTCTGCATTGAACTGTTGAGAGCCCAGTACATTTAGACCAAGCCATCTGGTGATGTACCAGTGCTACAGCAGCGGAAGACTAAATGACAAGCCCACAGAGCCCTCCAGAATGACCACAATGGTTTATTATCTCCTTAAGCATCAGTCTCCATTCAGAAGCAGATGCTTCAATTATGTTGAATTCTATAGGTAAATGACTACAGGTAAATGTGAAATCATGACATAAATATAAATGATAAAACAAAATATTTGAATTTTATAATAGAATCAAAAATACTTTCTACAGTGACATGGTGTAAAGTACATTTCCACAGAGGAGTTCCATCTGCTTTAAAGAAATTGCATGTAGTTAGTTTTTGAAAGTTCAAGAGTTAAGAACTTTGTCATGTTAAAACACTGGCATTACGTTCCTGGTTCTTGTACTTTGCGAACTTGAGCAAGTTATTTAACTTTTGTAGGCCTTTGTCTCCTCATTGGGAATAAATGAGTATGGAAAATAAATTGAGAACAATATAAAACCTATTCCAATGGATCATTCTGACAGTTAAATGTGTGGAAAAATTAGTATTGTAAAATTATCACATCATCATTTCCTGCTATATAGCAAGCACTAAGCACTATTACCTGCATAGCTGTAACAGGTATAACTTTAGGTAAAGATGTTACTTTGCTAAGTTGGACACTATGGGAATTCCCTAGCTCCCCTGCAATCTAACAGAGCCCATGGAATGGAGAATTTGAGTTGACTTTTTTTTGCCAGTCCTGGACTTGAGCTCAGGGTCTGAGCACTGTCCTTGGACTTTCTCAAGGCTAGGGCTCCACCACTTGAGCCTCAGCACCATTTCTGGCTTTTTTCTAATGTATATGGTACTGAGGAATCGAACCTGGGTCTTCATGCATGCTAGGCAAGCACTCTACCACTAGGCCAAACTCCTGACCCGGGATGGAGAATTTAAGGCTAGCTAAGAGTATATACCGTGACTGATTACAAAACCCAAACAAATAAAACACTGAACATGATTGACAGATAAGCAAGTGGAACCATGATGGGTGAAAACAAATGACAGTGGTGGAGAGGTCCTTAGCTTCTGCCTGGCAGACCAAACTTGATGCTTGCAATGCAATATACATCTTCTGTGTCATATTGCAGAATCCAGGGGTTTGACATGATCTGAGTATATGTTTACTAAAAATACCAAATTATCTGTACCTATGATCTGCAAGTTTATTTTTCCCAAAATGTATGCATTGTCTTCTGAAACCAACAAGGGGATGGTGCTGATGTGATTAAGCCCTGAATACAAAAGTCAGCACAAATAATGTTAGGGCCTTACAGAGCAGAAACTGGTAAGCTTGCTTCCTCTATATGAGGAAGGGTCTATTGCTGAAGAAATCAAGCCCTCATTAGAAACTGAATCATCTGAGGCATTGAGATTGGACTTGTCATACCGTAGAACTTTGAGTAATAAACCTCTGTTGTTTAAAAGCTCTATAGTCTATGATAGGTTAGTATAGCATCCCAAGTGCAACCTGTATAGGGTACTTAACATCCCCCGCCCCATCCCACCCCCATAGTGGTAAATTTCTGCTTTAAAATCACGAGGGTACTTGACATTTAAAATATGTGAATAAGCACTCACATATAGCCACATGTGTATAGAGTAGCCATGTAAAAAGAAATATAGATGTTTTGATTTCAGATTTCATACAGAGATAAAGAATCAGTTATAATAAGGTAGGTAGAGTATCTGGGAGGAGAACAAGAACAGAAGGTATTTCATTGAAGAGGTAAACAACACAAATATTAAACTGGATGAAGGGATTCTGACATTTCTATTAAAATAAAAACACTTACGTCTTCTATCTTAGCAATGTTGCCATGGGAGTATAATTCAATGTGAACATTTTCCAGGTGGAAATCATGAAGCCTGGCTCTGTAATCCTAAAGTATCTTTGCTGTGTACTTGATTTATATAATTCATAGAATTAACTTTTGTTTTCTTTAACTTTAAATGGGAAGATCTAAGGTTAGTGGAGAAAAGGCCCATGGAATTGATTTCCTTTCTTTCTTTCTTTCTTTCTTTCTTTCTTTCTTTCTTTCTTTCTTTCTTTCTCTCTCTCTCTCTCTTTCTTTCTTTCTCTCTCTTTCTTTCTTTCTTTGTTCCTTTCTTCCTTTCTTTTTCTCTCTTTCTTTCTCTCTTTCTTTCTCTCTTTCTTTCTCTCTCTCTTTCTCTCTCTCTTTCTCTCTCTCTCTTTCTTCCTTCCTTTCTTTCTTCCTTCCTTTCTTTCTTCCTTTCTTTCTTTCTTCTCTCTCTCTCTCTCTCTCTCTTTCTTTCTTTCTTTCTTTCTTTCTTTCTTTCTTTCTTTCTTTCTTTCTTTCTTTCTTGTAGCTCTGTGCAGTTTATTCCCAAAGACATTTGTACCCTGGTAGAATTATTGTTGCTTGGAGTGACAAAGAATCCTCTGAGCAATAAATCCAATTTTGATCATTAGATAAGGAATATTGGACAGCATAGTGAAGAATGTACTTTCCAATTCTTCAGTTACATATTGAAATTTTCTTCTAATAATTTAATTTTTATTGAGATTTTTTATCATAGCTGAGAAATGACAATCTTAATTGCAAGGATTTTTTTGTTTGAATTATTCTGGTCTTTTAAGCTCCCAGAGCTACTTCGTACTGAATTGTCTTTGCTCTCTCCCAGAATTGTATCTATGTGCATGGATGTATAGGTAAAAGAGCCTTAGAATTTTTCACTTATAAGATATGTATTAAATTAGAAGTCCTATCAGAGAGAATATTCAATTAATACTGTATCATGACCTACTTTATTTGAGTAAAGCCAATTTGGCCCTGCTGAGAAAGTGAAAGCAGAGCTTTATATGAAATCTCTCTCTCTCTCTCTCTTTCTTTCTCTCTCTCTCTCTCTCTCTCTCTCTCTCTCTCTCTCTCTCTGTTGCATGGTAAGACCTATGAATCTTAAAACAATTTTTCTTTCCTTTCTTCCTCCCTTCTTTCCTTATTTATTTCATTCCTTTCTTTTTGCTCTACCTTCTTCAATTTTCCCTCTTTAGTATATATACATATACTATATTAATATGTTTATATGCCTATATATACATGTTATAGGAAACATTCTCTTAGACAAAAATTTTATGAGGAGTAAATATATTCTTCTACATATATCTTCCAGGTTCAATCATGTCTAATTTTCTTTGCTAAGTGAAACAATGACCTTCTTCAGCTTGGCACACATCACTTTCCTAAGATGAAACTTATTAGAATAAGAACACAATGCATGTTCCCATTTCAGTATGTCCAATCATCTGCTCATTGTCTGAGAATGCATCCAGTGACTAAAGATGCTGCTTGTTTCTCTACAGGTTTTTCCCGTAGCCTTGTGCTTTAATCCAGCTGCTGCTTTGCATTTGAAAACTAAATCAGCCTCAATATTTCATCATCTTTTTGATCTTGCCTTTTATGATAATGAGATTTTTGTCCACAAAAATCTCCATTCAGATCATTGAAACAGATTTTAGCACCTGTTAGCAGGTGTAAACGTGAAAGTAAAGTACCTTATTTAATGTCTTCCATGCTTTTGATTTAACTCCTCTACAATTAAAACCATTCTGCACATGTTAAGTACTCTACAAAAGGATGGCAGTCCTTTTACATTTGTATTTCTATTTACTTGTAGGTCCCTGAGTTGTTAGCTTCTTATTGTGCATCTTTAAAATTGGAAGGGGATGATGAAGGAATCAACCATTTGCTGAGTCACTGAAAGAACAATACCATAGTGTACTATGTGAAGTTATATATTTTTTCTTTTTTCCCCCTTATGGTTTATCTTATGTTGTTACTGCATCTGACATAGTTACCTGGTATATTGTATGTAAGTTTATTTGTTTATTTGAAATAGGGAAGGGAAGAGGAAAATCAAGATGATTGGAAGGGGGTGGAAGGAGAAACAAAAGTGGAACCAAAACATGAGTGGGATATCAATGTTCAAGAAGTGATGTACCCACTACCTGATGAATGTAACTGGAACCCCTCTGTAAGTTACTCTGACAATAAAATGCAATAAATAAAAGGAAGAAATGTACTCATATGAACCTGAAAAAAAAGAGGTAGTGGAAGTTCAGCAGCAAATTAACCTCACCAAGGCAGTAAGAACAAAAGAAGTACACTCCAAGGAACCATATCTGATCCAGATTTAGTGCTAACCTGGGCAAAGGATCCTGTGCAGTTCAGGAATTTGCTTTCCTAACTGGCAGACAAGACATTCGGGTTAGGAATGGAATGTTACTTTTTTAAGATAATGTTCTGTGTATCACTGTGGAAACTTATGTTTGAAAATTGTCTTATTAAACAAATCCATGATATCTATTAATGTTAATGCTGAAAAGAATGGCCAAGGAAAATTTTGATGAATTATGGGTAAAAAAAAATCAGGGCTTATATTTTGTTTCTTTTATAAAATGTTGAGTGAATTGCAATCATACACTCATGTCTATGTTGTGTTTTATTTATTTTTATTTTAGTGGAAATACCTCAATGACTCAGTGAGCATTCCTTTAGGCACAGAATTGTGACAGTGTTCAGGAGAGGACAGAAAACTTTTTGGGTCAAGGTCACAGAACTGGACTCTGGAAGAGCCCTGATCTGGTTCAGGTGCCATCTGTTTCTGGAATTCCTGCACCAGCTGCATGGCATCTGGCAGGTTCTATGCTTCTTTGGGGTTCCAAGTTTGTTACTGTAAGAAACCTGCTCTGGTCTCATACTGTTTATGGTGTAACCAGGATTCTCAATGGCGATTTTGCCCTCCCCATCCCTAATCCTAATGTATGAATGCTTCAAACTATTATTATAAAAGTGTGTATCTTCAGTGAGCACGAGTGATCGCTCCCAGATGTTATATGCAGTTGAATTAAGGACAAAGGTATTAAGTCTAGCAAGTGATAACTCTAAGAATCTCACTCTTCTACAGGGATCAAAGGGGTTCAGAAGGAACTTTCCTTTTTTAACTTTTTAAAAATTTATTTCATTTTCAGGATGATGTACAGCAGGTTACAGTTACATTCCGCAGGTAGAGAGTACCTTACTCCTTGAACATTGATACACATTCCCATGTTTTTGTTTTTAAACTTAAAAGCATTTAAAGTCATTTGATGCAGTTCCCCTAAGTAAAATGCTTGTTCAGAATACTTCCTCCTTTCTTTGTTTTCTAACAAATCCCTAAAATGTGTATGAAAAGAAACATGGACTTTTCTAATTATGTTTGTCTAGAAGAGTGATTCCACTCTTCTCAGTTTCACATTTAGCTAGGATTACAAGCATGATCCATAAGTGCCTAGCTTAAATGTTCATAGTCTAGAGTCTTTATGGGTTATTTCAGAATAAATTTGATCACACAATTTACTTCAGAAAATACAAAATAAAAAAGAGTAAATTATCAGAAAACAGGCTATTCATTTTTGCGAAAGTAGTATTTGAGGATGGAGAAGAACCAGTGAATCCATCCTAGAGAATAATAGATTTCTGGAGAAGTCACAATGATAAACAAACATGATAGAATCATTTGTATTTCTTTTTGGAAATGAGGGAATAGGATGAAAATTGAACTTGAGTTTTGCCTAAGATTCTCCCTTGAAAACCATCAGTCCGAACTTGGCCTTCATTTCCAAGTCTGGTCAGTTCCTGTGTCTTCACATCACCATTTATTTTGTAAGAAGAACACTCATGATAGGTTTAGTGTTTAAACTTTTCCAGTATCAATTCACTTTAATCACAACTTCAATGATGCTGTTCTCAAATAAAATCAAGTTATAATATAATGAAGATTAAAACTTATTTATCAGGGGAAATATTGCAATTCCAGTAAGTAATCAACTAACTCAAAATTATACAGTTAAAACTTTAAGGATTAAACTAATATAAACCCAAAGCTTGAACATTGGTTGTGATTATATCTTCTTTGATTAGAAATATAGAAAGATTTAACATCCTAATACAGATAGGGAAGACATTTTAAGTTCACCTGAATAATTTGAACCCATACTCTAAAATCTAGGATTGACTATATATTGAATAGGCTTTATGGAAAGTTACAGTTTTCTGAGAAAAGAGTAATGAATATCTGTTGAGATATGATATGAAAATGCATCTATAAAATACTATACTAAGCAGTGGTGTTCTATCAGAAAGCCATAATCCACATTATTAATAAGGAATGGAGATTTTTAAACACAATTATGACAGTCAGGACTCCAGAATGAGGGCTCAGTATTGTTTGGGTGGAAGATCTTTCTTTTTTTTTTTCTTTTCCTTTTTAAAATTTTTCTCTTTTCATCTTTCTTTCTTCCCTTCCTCTTCCTTCTCTCCCTCCTCCCCCATATTAATATGTGGGTTACCTGGCACTTTACTTTGCATGTTTAGCTATAAGAATAGTATTCTGCTACAGTTGTCTCTAGTATTGAGTGTAGAAATATTGTGTAGTTTTTTTTAACTCAGAAACAATGGGATTGACAACATAGCCCAAGTATATACTAAGCTCTAACGTGACCTCACTGTGACAAAACACCTGAGATCATCAACTTTTAAAGAGAAAAGGGTTATGGAGTTCAACGTGGTTGCTATCCCCATTTCTTTACCTGTGGTGGGACAGGACAGCAGAACGGAAACCCATGGGGAAAGATAATGTTCACCTTAAGACACCTGGAAGTAAAACAAAGTCAGTGGAGAGGGCAGGGACAAGCATCCCAGTTTTCTCTGAGGATGTGTCCTACTTGCATTCCATTTTCTGAAATTTCCAGTATCTCCCACTAACATCAGAGGCTGCAACCAAATCTTCACTGCTTGGCCCTCGGAGGCACATTTCAGATTGAACCATAGCAACCTTACAGTCTAGTGTTCATAGGTGGTGAATTTTCTAATGACGTACTAAGAACACATAACCAAGGTTTAGTGATATGTGTTTAAATCTGGATAAACCTTTACATTTTGTTGGGAAAAAAAATTGGAAAATTTCTTATGGAAAATTTTCAACAGAAATGTGCAATCACCACAAGGAAAGATAAATTCATTCATGAAAAGTGCTACCTGATGAAAGACACTTTGTGATTTGCCAGATAGCTGTGTAAAATTACACAGTAAGAGTTACCTGAACACATTTTAGTCTTCAATTATTTCACATAATAATAATAACAATGATAATAATATAGGGATTCATTTAATTGGAATTGGCCTGTCAATGTAAAGAGTTATCTAGATGAAATTAACAATTTTATTTTATAATTTGTCATGCTTTCGATGGTTTGACTATATATGAGCATATTTGTTTATAATTCTGTAATGACTACTGAATTATATAATAATGTGAAATTTTGGGGAAAATTAAAGTTGATACAATTAAGATTATCATGTCAAGCAAAATATACCAGACTTAGAAAGACAAATATAGTGTGAAGTTAGAACTTAAAAATAAGACATGATGTAAATTGACCGGTGAGAATTGGATAGGAAAAGTCAGTGGGAGATGGAATGATGGATATATTTTATATGCAAGAAATAAAATGACAAAAGCATTAAAAGTTGTAAAAAGGAAGAATAAGTGTAGTGGGGACAAGAAGAATAATACATTATATTCAAAATGATAAAATCAGACAGAGACCTTTTTTGTAAAATTAATGCATGCTAATATAGATACATAATAATGTTACACATAAATTATATACTTGCTTCCAATATTCACCGAAAAAGCATAAATATAATTAACTATGAAATCTAACATTATTTAACATAAACAAGGTATAGGATACATAGAATACAAAGGAATGTGTGCATATTTAAATATTGTGAGTGTGTGTGTGTTGTGTGTGTGTGTATGATTTTTTTTTCTTAGTCTGGAATCTGCTGAAGGAAAAAGCATTAAAACCCAACCCATTCACATTTAAATAAGACCCATGTTGCAGATGCTGAGGTTAGGAGGGCACCCTAATCACCACAGCTGCCATGTTTTACTCTAATTTCCATCCCTGTTGCTCTTTTAGAAGAAGTCCACATGTTTTTAGAAAGAAATGGATGATTTCAGATCTGCTAATTATTATCATGATGTTATTAATTTAGAGCAAGATAATAATAAGATGGTGTCTGTAAAGAAAGACTTCATTATAGGATTAATTGCTTTGATTAGGGTCAACACTGGAAAAAAGATTTGCATAGCATTTAAGAAACAATTACTTTGATGGCTATTCAGAAGCCAAAGACATGCAAATTTAAAGGAAGCATTCTACACTTTCCCTTTTTACATTCAGATGTTAAGTTCTCTGATAAACTCCATTTGTTCAACAGAAAATTAAAATTACTGAATTGAAGCATCTCTGAGTAATGATGTATTATCAATGTATTCTGTAAATGTTCAAATTATTCTTGGCTTCAATTTTGAATTTATTTCATGGAAACAAAAAATAGCATTGCAAAGTCAATGTTAATCTTAGTGTTGATGTTTTGGTTGTGTTCCCTTAATGGAACATCCATAGAAGTAGATTATAGTTATCTCTGTGAATTTACATTTACTCTTTTTATTACCATAGTTCTTGACTTGATGGTACATTTACAGACAAAAAAAAAAAAACAACCCGTTCTTTAACACCTGCTTTTGAATTATTGACTAAAAAATGCACCTTCACCCTTTTATTTTGCTGTTACTAGTTTTTCATTATTATTGTTGTATTTTTCCTTTAATATATTTAAATTATATTTAAAAGCAAATATACCATATATTTAAATTATATTCCTCATGAAGAAGGACAGATTGCCAGTGGATTTGGCATTTATGAAGAGTTCAATTTTGTCATCTTATTTTTTTGATAGAGTTGCCCTGAAATATTCTTTTGAAATAACTGACAGAATTATCTCAATAACAGATTGGTCTTCTAAAATTCAGAGACACAGTTCTGAGGACATAAAAGTCCTCATTTAATTCAAACTGAATATTAATGATACATATATATCTATATCTATATATATTTCTAATTGTTAAAAGTGAAGGCGGGAGCATGGCCTCTAGTTTGCATGAAACCCTTGGTTCAATTCCCTGGAATGATATACCCAGAAAAAGCCAGAAGTGACTCAAATGGCAGAGTCCTAGCCCTGAGCAAAAAGTGTTCAAGAACAGTGCTCAGGATTTGGGTTCAAGCCTAAGGATTGAAAAAAAAAAAAGTGACCACCAACTAGCCAGCTAAATGTTTTCCTTAAAGGCATATATGTAGAAAGAAAGAAAAAATTGTTGTATGCGATTACCTATTCAGCATTTCATTTGAATGTAAGAGAATACAAGAAAATATCTGAAAGTAGAAAAAAAAGTCAGATCCCACTCTGATACCTTATGAAGAAATAATCAAGTATGTAGGCATTATGTAGATGATAAAATGTTTTGGGGTGAACTTTCATACAAAAATTTTGGGGACCACTATGCCCTTGTAATGTTCATGTGGCAGGTTCCTTTCCAGCAAAGATTTCCAAATCTAGGAATTTCCACAAATGTTAAGTAAAAATATTGTTTATAAAGTTACATTTTTAAATGAGATTTGCCTTTTTTCTTTCTTTTTTTTAATAGTACTGGGAATTAACTCAGGGCCCCAAAACTAATAACACAGCCGCCCTCTCACTTTAGTCACATCTTCAGCACCTTTTGGTATCATTTATTTTTGAGACAGGTCTATTTTAAGGCTCAAGATGGTTTGAAATTCTATCCTTTTATTTGAACTTCCCTGTTTTATTGGGATGACAGGCACATTGCCTCTAGGAGTAGCCATTGTGTCCTGTAGTTAGAATAACAAACATGAGCCATTTTACCCAGTCATTAAGTGTGATAGAGTTCCTCATATTTTATGCCAGAGCTAGCCGAGAACTACCATCCTTTGATATCTGCCTCCCAAGTAGCAAGGATTATAGGCTTTGGATATATATCCAATATCATACTTATTACTTAAAAAGCAATGGGGAATAATAAACTGAAATATGAACTTCATATACACTAGCATATAATCAAAATGTAATAACATAGAAAATATACTCTTTAAAAACAAAAACAAAAACAAAAAATAAGAACAAAAAACAAGAACAGACAAACAAAAAGCAGGGACTGGGAATGTGGCTTAGTTGCAGTTTGTTTGTTTAACATGCATGAAGTCCTGGGCTCAATTACTCAAGCTTTTGCCATCCAAAGTAATTACATAAGAGCTGTACAGGAAACAGGATCCTTAAAAGAAGATGCTAACTTAATAATAAACAATTCTGGAAAACAGTGGCTCCATGATTTCCATCCAAGCATGGCCGGTTTGTAGAAATGCTTTTTATTTAACATGTAATTTCTAATATATATTAAAGATTGTTGGTGAGAAATTTTGAGAGGTTAAAACGTAAAATTCCCTGATCCATCTAAACAAAAATACAACTGTTGAGTACCAAAGTTCATAAATAGGCAAATGTAGGTCTAAGACTATATAAAGTTTATCATATTGTGTGTTCAGTAGTGTTAAACTATAACTTAGACCTCTCTAAGATTGCATATTAAAGGGGGAAGCTAAGGAAATGTGTCTTATATGAGAATAATTCTTATTTCACAATGTATTTTTGTTTCTTTTCATTGAATGAAGAAATACTAAAGACTATGTAAGAAAGAATCCTTTCTCTTTACAAAGTTATCTCTTAGATAAAAGCATATGATAGCGCAAGAAATCTTTGAAGGGGAATTAGCCTGATTTAGATGATTTCAACTCAATTTTATCCCTTCCACCTTCTGATTCTAATTCTCCATATTTCACACTTTTCAAAGTAATGCACTGGCATTAGCCTCAGATAACTTGTGAGTCTATATTAAATTGTGTCTTAAATCCTTTTGTGTAGATGACTAAAATTGCACTGTGGATTTCAAAACTGCAATCATAGTGATACAGTCACAGAGTCTGTTGAACTACTGTTAGTTATAGTCTGTATTCTAAAGCAAGAATTAAGAGGCTTATATTCTTTTTCTTTCTTGTTTTTCACAGGTTTTAAAATAACCTTTATTTTAGTTCATATTGTTGTCACTGTTTGTTGAGCTTGAAAATCTCTAATCAACTGTTCTTTAATTTTAGAATAAATGTAACCAAGTAAAATGTTCATTTTTAAATGAGTAATTTAGTTTTTAATGCCAAAACAAATGTCCAAAATCTTTGTCCTTAACTAACACTGCATTTCAGGGGCTCCTACTTAGTAAGAAAACCAGCTTGTTTTGTAGTGTGTTCCACAGCTGGCAGCAGGAGAATCATGAAATAATTGTAGGATTTTCAACTTTCTGTTCCAGGGAGGTCACAACCAATTCCACATTGCTCACATTTTCCTTAGAATTTTTAATTCTTAGAATATTATTGATTTAAATTTGTGTTTTAATCTCTTACCTATGAATAATTTTCAAAGTTTGAGGTAATTAAAAATTTTAGCCTGAATTTGTTTTTCTTTTTGTGCTAGGCCTGTAGCTAAAACTAAGGGAATAGGCTCTGACCCTAAGGGTTTTTTTTTGAACAAGGGTAGAATTCTTGTATTTGAGCTATAGTTATACATCTGTTTTTTTGCTCATTAGTTAGGGATTGGAGTTTCACAGACTTTCTCCTCCCTGGGCTGGCTTTGAATTCTTCAGATCTCACATTCCTTAGTAGCTGGGAATACATGCATGAACCACCAGTAACTGCCTTTAGCCTACATTAAAAAATATTCTCATACCTTGTCACTTACATTGAAAAATGTTATTAATTTTGCACTAATATTTTGTATATTTTTAAAGTACAGTCACAGCTTAATTATTTTGTGTAAGCCATTTTATACTTTTAAAAGTTTGCTGGAGTCATTGCAACATTTTTATAATGTAATGACTACAACATTAATTCTTTCTAATTACTCATATTCTGGTTAATTTCTAATTTTATTTTGCTTATTACCAACTAGTTGTATGAAGGATTACAGTTCCATACACCAGGATATGAGGAAAATGCTTTTGTTCAATGTCATCCCTTTCATCAATTTCTAAGTGATAGCCTAGAAATGAATCATGTATTCCAACCATCTGGTATTTTATATTTTATTATTTTCTCTTCTATTATAATGTGTTTTTAATTATTTGATTCTAGTGGGTTTAACAAGGCATAGTACATATTATAAGTAGTACATGATTTCTCTACAAAAACCATGTATATGCTCAGAGTAAACATCTGGATTGCTTAGTCTGTGTGAACTACTAGAATTAAAGTCTCCACTATTTGGTCTGCACTTCAAAGGTGAGGACTCACAAAGATTGGCTGTTCTATGAACTAGAGCAGCAACCAAAAGTCAGGGTGATATGTTATTAAACAAAGTAAGATGGGAAAGCTTGTAAATTCCCCATCAGCATTGCAGACATTCTTGAAAAAAATGATGTGTGTAATGATTTCTGCAGAAAGACCAATCAAGACAGTCTTGTAGTCCATAAAAATACCAGGTGATTGTGCAGAGGCAAATAGTTTATATGTGGAAGGGGAGCGGGTAATTAGAATTAGGTGTATTGAATTGAGGTGTAGAAAGTCAAAAGAAGAAAAAGGTAAGAATCAAAATAACCTTATTATCACATGCTGGTGGATCATGCCTACAATCCTAGCTACTCAGAAGTCTAAGACCTGTACAATCAGGGCAAGAACCTAACACAAGTAGACATATTCATGAGCCTTTCTTCCAAAGTAATTAGCTATTGATGAACAGTAAATAAACATGTGGATGATGGCATTTTAGTTGAGCTAGCTGGAAAAAAATGAAATAATGGAATTCAGAAATAAAATATATGATTCAAATTCAATGATTAGTTTTTCTTTTGCATAGAGAGCCAGCATGTAAGGAAATGTTACACAAAACATACTTACATAGTTCTTTGTTCCTTAGTAACAAAGTTCCTAAATATAAAATGTAACTGAATATAAACATTTAACCAGAATTCATATACTTAGTTAATAAATATTACCATTTAAAGTTTTTAAGACCTTGGCTTTATAATAATAACTTGTTTAATGGGACTCTATATCTCCCACCCATTTAAGTGATGAAATAAATGAAATATCTAAATTGGCAAAGAAGTAAGCCTGTTTATTTTTTATTTATCTACTCAAGAGATCATATATGTATCTGTACATTTAGTAAAGTACACTATTAAATTTCCCAGAATGTAGTCAGTGTCTGTGATATTTAAATAATTTAAATTCAGTCACAAAATAACTGTATTTTTTCTCCTTTCTGTACTTGGAATAATTATCTTAAAAGATATTAAAACAGGCCTAGCATCCAAGAAGGCTGGGGTTTGATTCCTCAGTACCACATAGAAAAAAAAAGCTGGAAATGGTGCTAGGCTCAAATGGTAGAGCTCTAGCCTTGAGAGAGCCAAGGACAGGGCTCAGGCCCTGAGTTCAAGCCCAGGACTGGCAAAAAAAAAAAAAAAAAGATATCAAAGCACCACTTCCCAGGAGAATCTATGTTACTATCACTAAAATAAGATTGATGAACACAGCATCATACTGTTTCCTAAGATTATTACTACTATTTCTCTATCATTTTGGTTAGTCTTCTGTAGTGTGCAGAGCCAGTATAAAATAACATTTTCAGGTGATTTTCAAATCTGAATAGAGCTCCAGAGTTAGAAATGGCTAAAATCTGGGGAAAAAATGCTCAGAAAATATAGTCTTATAATTAACTCAATTGAAATAGAAAATTAGTGACTAAAAGAGAGCACTACTATACTGTTGGTAGCAGTGTAAACTTATTCAGGCACTCTGGGAAGCAGCATGAAGGTTCCTCAATAGACTAAACATAGAGCTCCACAATGACTCAGAAATCCCACTTTCAGGCATTTCCCCAAATGACCACAAATGAGGTCATACTAAGGAAGGCGTACATATGTGCATATATATAGGCGTAAATAAGTGAGTCTCTTCAAGTTCACTTAGAATAAACAAAAAACTATTTAAAGTCAATCATTTAAAATGGAAATGTGTATTATTCATTCCATACTAGGTGCTGCACAAATTGGGAAATGAAAGTCACAAGAGTCAGGTGTGTCCCTCATGATGAGAGTCATGTGACACCTTTATGTCATCTTTGACATTCAAGCCATTTTGGGTATCATTCCTGGCATGTGTGTCATTTCCGCCACGTGTGTTATTTCCGCCATGCATTTCAGTTTCTACGTGTATGTCATTCCTGTGTATTATTCTGGAACATTCGTTGTTCTACTTGCTACGCATGCCATTTCTGACATGTTTCTGGCATACGTGTCTTTTCCAGCAGATTTATCCTTGCCTGTCACACGTGCTATGTATAATTTTTCAAATATGACACATCACATATAAGAGTCAATGACAAGTGTGTGTCATGTCCTGTGGGACAGTTCTGACTTATATGTTATTTCTGACACATGCAATGTAGATACCAACCACATCTTAATTTCTTTCACAATTGTTTCATTTACTGAATTTACCTAAAATTAAAAAAATAGAAAATAAATAATATCTCCCCTTCTAAAAATTAAGTTAAAATTTACATCATCACTTTGGAAATATACTATTAATAGCATCTAAGGTAAGACATGCCTTCTGGAACAGACAGGATAACAAATTTAAAGCAAAAAAGTATATATAAATAAAACCTTATGTAAATAAAACCTTATGTTTCCCCAATTATTTTTAGTTTCTACTGCTTTACAGTTACTTCCTACTTCTAGGTCAAAGGATATATATTTTAAATTGTGAAGTAAACAAGCAAAACAAAGGAAACTTAAATCCTAAAAATATTGACATTTTCTTTAGAAAACTATGATTAAGTTTCATTATATAGTATTGTCACTTCACAAAATATGATGACATTTTAAAGGAGCACCTGTTTGTTTATTTTGTCCAGAACCACAGAGGAACAGGTGGGAGAACAGGCTGGAATAGATTGAGTTAAAATGAAAGCATCTTCTATTTATGAAAAATAGTCAACTGATTGAGAGATGTAGGTCTTTTGCCCAGTTGATTGAAATTTTGAGTACATCAAGTATTTTATCTGAAAGCTGGCATTTTAAGAAACAGGTGAATGATGGACATTTGAAAAACTGCTCAATTTTCCCTTTTAAGAATTCAAATTTTACAAAATCCCAAAATCACCTTTATGTTTTCATATGAAAAATAAGATATCTGGGTTGAAGACTATTTCCCCATCATTTCTTTCTTCTTCTTTTATTAGTCCACTTGCTGTATTTTTATGGTTTTTCATCAGTTGAACTAGAAATCAGATTTTGAGAATGATGACAATGTTACCTTACATATAAAAGCCCTAACAAACTTGAGGATGTTTATATCACTATAAGGTTGATCTCTCTAATTATTTTAACAGGATTTTTTTGTTCTTCTTATTATAAAAGGATATCTACTAATGTATTCTTGAAAAATGAAAAAAAAACAATTAATTTGCAAATGATGCACTGAGATGTAATGCTACCGATATTTATGCTAAGAGTACATCTGTGTAGTATTGAACTGAAAGATCTGCCAAAGCTAATCAATTCCTTTGACTATTTCTACACTTACACATGGTCTTCTAATTTTAGGTGATGTGAATCAGCTAATCGATAGGAAAACCTTCTATCTAGATTTTAGAAGCACTTCTGTCAGGCATTCTGCTATAATTATCTCTTGATGAACTTAACATGTTTAATGGCTGTGAAATTGTATTTCTACAGAGACAATGCACATCTGGAATAACAGCATGCAATTCAGCTGCCTCCAGAGTACCACGCCATTGACTTCAAATACACTCCATGATGAAAACAAAGCTTGTTCTTTGACATGCTAATGCCTGTGTTGGTTGGGTCCCATTTTAGGCTTGCCAGTACAACAAACAAACTTCAAAGCATCTAGGGGGTACTTTAAAGTTGCAGTAGCATCCACTTGCGTGAGGGAATGCACACTCTTACAATTAGATGAACAGTTTAGACCTTCTTTATCTTGCTTTCACCTTATCATCTTTAATTAGCAAAAAAACCCCACAAGGACTTGCCTGTGAGAACAAATGGAGATGCCTGTTTGATGATCCAAATTCCTTAAGAGGCTAATGGAGGAACAAGTGTTTTGTTTAAAATGAAAGAAAACAGAAGGTAGCATAGGAGTGATATGTGTGAAAACTTAATCATCTCCAAATGCTAAATGGTCAAGTCATCCTTATATGTTGTGAAGGGCTGTAACTGGAAATATTTCCTACTGAGAGTTTCTAACATCAAAGATCCCTTCTGTCCAAGCCCTGGGGCTCTGGGCTTAGCATCAGACAAGAAAAATTTCCCCTGAGCTAGTATTTGGCACCATCACATGTTATGTTCTTTGCTAGCATTTTCACAGTTGGTGCTCACATTTCTACTCATGGAGGATGAATTGAATGAGTGAACTATCTGAGTTGCAACGTTTATTCTTGGCCATTAAAGTAAGTGGATTATAATAAAATTGGTCATGTGTTATACCCATGATCATTAAAATACAATGATATTCATTAGACTTCAACAATGCTGGAGATCACAGGAAATAAAGTTAGATTTTAGGCAGAGTTGTACTAGACACTAGGAAATTATTCCCCGTTTCTCCCCCCTCTCCTTCCTTTTTTCCGTGCATCCTTCCTTTATTTCTTCCTTCTTATATTAGGGTTTTAACTCAGAGTCTCATTCTGGGGAAGGTACTATATAGCATGGACCACACTCCTACACCTTAATTTAAAAATATACCAATAGAGCTTCATACTTTCTCCTAAGTTTTCCTTAAATTGTCATCCTCTAACCTCTTCCTCATGGAAGCTGAGAAAACAGACGTGACTGCCAAACTCAGGTTTATTTTAAGCTAGAAATTGTCACTGATTTGTGGAGGACCTAGGCTGTCTTTGGCCCATGGTCTTCCTATATATGCATCACAAATAGCTGACATTACAGGCATAAATTGCCAAATCTGCCTTCAATATATGTATGACTTAAATCTAGGGCTTTTAGAATACCATATTATTATTTTTAAATAATTTTATTGTGATTAATAGGAGGGTTACATTATATTCACCAGACAGAAGGTACATAACTTCACAAACATTGATACCCTTTCACATGACATGGTCCCCATTTCCCTCCCCCCCCCCACCGCTTATCTTGATTTCCACCTTTCCCTATCCAATTTCAAATAACCAATTAAGAACTTATAAAAATATGCTCTCATATATATCTCATACTGTAACAATATTAGATAACCAAGGGATGGCAAAAGAGATGAGAGATAACATAGTACATTAAGGACAACAGTCACTCATTATATGGCTTTTGTTTCCTTATCCTGGAGGTCCTTACATTTAGTATCATACTATTTGGTCTAGTGTCTTTAGATTTTGTTCTATTGTAAATTTCTGCTAGGAGAGTAGACAAATGAGGGAGACTATTGGGCTTATGTTCCTTTGAGTCTGGCTTACTTCACTTAATATGATTTTTTCTAAGTCTTTCCATTTCCTTACAAATGGGGCGATGTTCTGACAGCAGCATAGAATTCCATTGTGTATAAATACCACATCTTGTTGAGGGACATCTGGGTTGGTTCCATAACTTTGCTGTGGTGAATAGTGCTGCAATGAACATTGTTGTGCTAGTGGAATTATTATGCCCTAGTTTCTGGATGGTTGGGTAAATGCCAAGTAATGGAATTGCTGGGTCATAGGGGAGCTCTATGTTTAGTCTTTGGAGGAACTGCCATACTGCTTTCCATAGTGGTTGAACGAGTTTGCACTCCCACCAACCGTGTAGTAGTATCCCTCCTGGTCACATCCCCTCCAGCATCTGTTGTTACTAGTTTTCTTGATCCTGGCCATTCTAACTGGAGTGAGGTGGAATCTTAGAGTTGTTTTGATTTGCATTTCTTTTATGACCAGAGATGTTGAGCATTTCTTCATGTGTCTATAGGCCATTTTTGTTTCTTCTTCAGAGAAGATTCTCTTTAAGTCTTTGGCCCATCTTTTAATAGGATGGTTGTTACTTTGGAGATTAGTTTTGGAGTGATTCAATTTTTTGAGCTGTTGATATGAGGCCTTTGTCTGTTGTTTGGTTGGTGAAGATCTTCTCCCACTCTGTAGGCTTCCTAATTAATTTACTAGCTATGTCTTTTGCCTTACAGAAGCTCTGCAGTTTAATGCAGTCCCACTTATCCAGCCTTTCTCTGATTTGTTGTGTTTCTTGGTCCTTAATGAGAAAGTTTCGACCTGTGCCAAGGCGGCCTAGTTTGTCTCCTATTCCTTCTTGTAAAGTTTTCAGTGAGTCACCTTTTACCTCGAGGTCCTTCATCCATTTGAAGTTAACAGAATACTATATTATTTTAGTAGGGAGACAATACATTATACATTTAAACTATAGTTATTTCATGGGAAAAATCAAAGTAAGATAAAATAATAATAACCGTGAGATTTAGCAATGTTCTCATTGTAATTACTATAGCTAGAAATCTGGGCTTAGGACTGTTATTTATATACTACATGAAGATTTTCTTACATAGTCATACATTACATGATTAGATAATATAATACTTTCAAGTGCAAAGCCATAGTTGTATGATTAGATAGTATAACATTTCATTCATTATATGGTAATATAATACTTTCAAACATGTAGCCAGATTTATATGGTTAGATAGCATAACACTTCAGAGGATTACTATATTAGTCAATTTAGTAACAAGGACAAAGGGTTGTAGATTGTATAATTTTCTCCTTTCTAAGGGATTTTTCTCCAATTAGCTTATTTATTTATTTTAATTGAAAAGGTGATTAGCAGTTACATAAAGTAATGATTACATTTGTTTCTAAACAATATTATCCCATTCTTCCTTTTATCCACTTACTCTTCCCTTTGCTCTGCACTTTAGACTTAAACACTGATATAGCTACATTCCCTTCCTTGGGTCTCAGACAGTAGACATTGGTTGTATTATTTCAATTTCCTTCAGAAACAGAATGCCAGGTATTGCACTGTTTCTGAATGGATTCTGTGGATTTTCATGTGTTTAAAGCAAGGGCGATTAGTTTTAGTGCTCTTGAGTAAAGTGATGAAACACGAGTATCAGCATGAATTTACTGCAAGAACATACAATGAGCAGTGCAGCAATCTTGTCCCCGCACCAAGCACATTGAGAAGAAAAGATGTTTTCCTCTGAGCTCAATACAAGTGCAATGCATGAGTATCTACAGTGAATGCAGTCCATTAAATTGTGATGACCTAATTCACTTTAGCCCAGCAATTGGGTCTGGATGTAATAACTTTTTATAACCACACAATTTTAGAATAAAAGGGGAAAAGAGCTGCCACACAAAATCTCTCTCTCTCCCTCCCTTATTGCTCCCTCTCTCTTTCTTTCTCTTTCCTTCTGTCTCTCTCTTCCTCTCTCCCTCCATCCCTCCCTCTCTTTCTTTGTCTTTCTCAAGTAAGCACTCTCTCTTTCTCAAACACGTGCCCATGTGTGCATGTGCACACACACACATGTACCACATCCTTATACTTTCTTATTTTATCAAAGCATGTGAGAAAACAGTCAAAGAGTAAAGAAAAAATCTGGATGATGTAGTTATGACAACCTTAGTAACGTAAGGATTGAAATGTTTTCACCTATTGCTATTCCCAGGTAAAACATTTAGTTGAAAAAAAAAAAGAAACACAAAGTTTGAGAAATATAGGTGTTAGATTTATGATCATATTTAAAAAGTGTTTCTCAGAAAAGTCCTCAAGTTATTGATATTAGGACAGTTATCAAACTGCATGATCTGGTTTTTGGCTCTCTTACTAACTTTCTGGGCCTATATTTTTAACACACACACATGTGAAAGTGTATAGCAATATACCATATATTTCATAAATTTATATGAAGATTAAATGAGCTAATATATATTAAGTATGTGATTTAGTGCATAGAACATAATAAATAATCAATATTTTATATATGTATGCAATCACACATATAAAACATTTTTTTTTCTTGTCACTACCTGGACTTGAACTCAGGTGCTGAACCCCATCTTTGGGCTTTCTCAAGGCTAGGGCTCTACCCCTTATGCCACAGCACCACTTCTGGCTTTTTCTATGTATTCAGTACTGAGTAATTGAACCAAGGTCTTTGTGTATGCTAAGCAGTTGCTCTTGCCACTAGGCCATACCTTTCTATCTGTATTTATGGATTTTTAGGGGCTGGCTGTTGGAAAAATATTGATTTTTAAATGTGATAGTTATCCCTAAATACTTCAGCTATGACAAAATGTGAGTAATATTCAAATACGGACCACTAATGGAGGAATAGTGAAAGAAAATCATTTAAATTTATTCATCTATTGTTTGTAACAATAAGTATGCTATTAAAGCAGATTGAGTAGTTGCATACTTAGCTTACAAAACTATAAATACTTACTACTGGGTAATTTACAGAAAACTGAATACCCAGCAATAGAACAAAGGCATGTTCTTGTATATCAAGGCTGTCATAACTATACAAAAGGAATTTTAGCATGGATACAATACAGATGAATATGTACTACGTATTCAATTTAACCCAAATTTCTGCAATGATTCCTTCTAGTTATTTTCTCAGGATCTTTTTGAATCACTCCTTTGCTATTCCTCGATACATAATACTTTAATTCAAAGGATTTACACATGTACAGGAGCTGGTGGCTCATGCTATGATCCTAGCTACATGAGAGGGTAAGTTCAGTGAATCAAGGTTCAGGGCCAGATCTAGCAGAAAAGCTTGTGGATGCAGCAGTGGCATTCATTGGTCAGATTTAGACAGTGCCAGAAGCCAATATTAGAAGGAGCTCAGTTTGAAGCAGGCCCAGGGGGAGGAAATATAAGGAATATTTCCACTCCTATTTCAATTTTGGGAGGCTGAGCTGTCTAGGAAAAACACCTGGGCCAGAAAATGAGACCACATCGTAAATTAAAAAAAAAAAAAAAAAAAAAGGATAGCAAACAAAGGTCACATACTTGGTAGGAAAGGGTGCTATCCCTCGAGCCTCTTTGAATTTCAGTTATTCTTTAGATAGGGTTTTTCTTTTGTCCTGGGTAGCACGGGCAAACAAATTTTACACCTAAATTTCCATATGTAATTACAAATGAATGTTACCGCTTTGAACATCTTTGTTGAGCTGAGTCTGTGACTTTTTGCTTAAGATGAGTTCACATGGTGTTCCTTCAAATTTCTACCTCTAAAGTAGCTGGGATTGATTATATACCACCACAGAAGGCCATCATAGTTTTGATATTAAAACAAAGCTCCTACACATTATGACTTTTAAATATAATCTTACTTCAAGATTTCCCTAAATATCTAAAATCAATTGAGGGTGTTAGTACAATTAGACCATCAAAGCAACATATCCCAACTCATCTATATTAAAGAAATTATATTCTCTAACTGTTGCAATTGATGCCAAGCAGTCTAGATGTCTCAAGTAAATATCTCATAGTTTGTGCTCCAGCTTCATGATGTGTTCAGATCATTTTCTTTAACAGATTATTTCAGTAGTATAACTCCTGTTACCTAAAAATGGCATCTACATGGCTTCAGGTTAAACAAGGAGAGTTGGCAACAGGTGAGACAGATATGCATAATTAAATAGATTTAATTCACAAGTGTGGAATTAAATAGATTCACATCACAGCGGAGGTTTGGTTGACCAAGAGCTATGAGCTCCAGACATCTGAAGGGTTGTTTATAGCTTTTAAATATTTTTAGCATAATAAATACATGGCATTGCCTGAAGAAGGGTGGTTTATCATTTGTCACATGATGACAGTAAACTATGTCCTTCATGCATCTAAAGATGGTTGTAAAGTAACGGCAATAAAGCAGATATCAGATCAGAGAGCACAGATTCAGTTTGGGGACTAACTGCTGACTGAATGCCAAGCTTTTACTTAATTCATAAACCCAGCAGATAGATTTTAAGTTGTCTCTTACAAATGAAAATGAAAGTATATTTTAATTTTATTGACAAATAATTATCATTGACAGAGGCCATTTGATTCTGCAAAAAAGGATGAATGGTTGAAATTCAAAGAAAGAAAAACCTTAAAATTTTGGGGAGCAGATTCCTTTTAGGATGCTATTCTGCTGTGATTTATATATCAAATACAAATATGTATAATGAATAAAATACGCTAATGTTATTTATCTGTTCAGATAAAATTTAAATGCTGATTTGCACTGCTCTGGATTAGAAGGATCATTCAAAACCTGGCTAGACTTGGGAGTTGTAAAATCTGAATTTGTGCATCACTTCTCTGGGACTTAAAGCCTAAGGAATAAATGATGCATTTGTTTTTTCTCTTAGGCTCTTAGAGCCATGGTCATAGTTTTATTTTGCAGTATTTTAGAGTTTTGATTAACTTCCTCCGTAAATCTTTGTATTTTCTAATGCTTCTGTTATAGATTTTCTACTAAATGACATTCTTATTTTTTTTTTACTTATTATGGAGTATTATTAGGTTCATTTAAGAGTCATTTTCTTCCAGAAGAAAAACAAAAACTAGAGCATTAAATTGCCTGTTCTTTATTGGAAATACTTTAAAATTAGCTTTATATTAGCTTTATGTAATTTTATCCAGGCTGAAACCTTCATTGTTTCACTAAATTGTAATAATCTGACTGAATCACACTGAATTATTCTTTCCAGAAAGCATCCATCATTAACATACTTTATTTTTAATTAGTTTAGTAGTATTTATTATCTTCTATGAGTTATTGAATTATAAATTGAGGTTTTGAAATCATAAATTTGTACACAAGGAAGACAACACTTGTCTCTGTCTGTAACAGTTCTTAGAATCCGGCAAATCGGCCAACAAAGCTTTTATTCTTTTTATATGAAGAAAGCAAACTTTTGAAAAGAAGGTAAAGGTATCTGGAGCCCGGCACTGTGGCTCAGGCCTGTAATCCTAGCTACACAGGAGGCTGAAATCTGGGAAGCTCGGTTCAGACCAGCTTGGGCATTAAAGACTGTAAGACTCTTATCTTCAATTAATCACTAGAAAATGAGAAGTGGGGCTGTGGCTCAACAGGTAGGACCATAGCCTTGAACTGAAGAGCTGGGGAGCGCCCAGGCCCAGGAGTAGAGTGGTAGCCTTGAGCTGAAAAAGCTCATGGACAGCACTCAGGCCCAGAGTGGTGGATAAAGCCTATAATCATAACTACTCAAGAGGTTGAGATCTGAGGATCACAGTTCAAATCCAGCCCAGGCACAAAAGTCCCTGAGACAATTATCTCCAATTAACCACTAGAAAACCGGAAGTGGCCCTGTGGCTCAATGTGGTAGAGTGCTACCCTTGAGCTAAAGAGCTCAGGGATAGTGCCCAGACACAGAGTTTAAACCCTGTAAACACACACACACACACACACACACACACACACACACACACACACACAGCATTACTGTTGAACTGGAACTTCTTTGTATAATTACTTAAAAATAATAAGAAAATTAAGATAAACTAGGGATTAAATTAAATTTGAATAAACATTGAATTTACACCAAGACTTTTATTATTTTTTTAATCTAATAGTGTTTGGTAGAATTTTTTAAGGATTTGGTATCAAAAATATTTCATATTTAAAATAAAATGAAAGACACCAACATAGATACCTGTAATTTGTTGTTGTTTTTGTTGCCTGTAATGGGGCTTGAACTCAGCCTGGGCACTGTTCTTGGGCTTTCTCCAGGACAGAGCTCTACCACTTGTGCCACAGCACCACTTCTGGCTTTTTTCTGTGTATGTGGTACCGAGGAATCAAAACCCTGTCTTTGTGCTTGTGAGCAGGTATTCTACCATTAGGCCAAGCTCCTGGCCCCTGTGAACATGTTTTAACCTATCTTCATTTTGTAATACTTATTTTAGGACAAATGGAAGAAATTCTTGCTTTTTTCTTTTCTAATGTTAGTTAACGTTGATGGGGAAATACATACAATGTGCAGACACTTTGGAGGAAAGTTTCTCGTAGTGATTCATATTTTATTTAATAATTACATGACTTTATAATATTGAACTCAGACATGAATGAGTGTATTGTTACTTTGACAAAATGTAAATGGTGTCAAAAGTGTGTTTAGAAATCTGCTTACTGCTTAAAGTGTTATTTTTTGATATTTTTTTCTATGATCTAAAGTTAGCTGCATGTTTTTGGACTTTTTAACAGTGATATGGTAAAATAGTACACAATGAATCATACCCAAACAAAAAACAATAAGTGTTACAAACCAGTTTTCAAAATTGTATGGGATTAGTAACACTGAGACTCTAAACACATTTTTCATATGAACCATGTTTTGGCAAGTTTTGTTATCAATTCCACATTATTAAGAATTTAACATTTTTTTCACTGACATTAAGGAAATAAAAAAATCTTGCTAAGGTGGCAATATGCATCTCTGTTCCTTAAATAGCCAGCAGTTGAACAGAAACTAGGTTTGAATCATAGATCTTATTTTAAAAGATTAAAATATGATTTTCTTAGTAGCTTTTTTGATAAATATATTACACATGTCTATTTTTTTCATTTAGTCTTTAATACTTATTGTTCAAGCTTCTGTATTATATCATTACACAATGGAAACTGTCCCATTGATTGACAAAAAAATATACACTGATGAATATCACAATACCATACATTATGCAAAAGGCAGGGGGCCTGAAATACCCCTGCAATGTGCTATTGTTCTCCATGACAAAGAAGAAAACTAATGTTGAATGCTGCTTGATTTTTGCAATATTTAGCAAGGCCTTGAGGTTTTATTTCATCTTAGTTTATTTTACTCTTTCAAACATTATATTTTATTCACCAACCTAACAAGTGATATTTGAAATTACAACCTATTATGGAACATAAACCAAGTAAATAATTTTAATTTATATTTGATTGTATTTTTCTAACATTACTTATTAGGTGGCAAACATATGTAATTTTTTTTTGGATTCCTTTTGTGTTTGACAATTTTATATTTTACCCTCTGTATAAAATATATAAAAATATTAT
Source organism: Megascapheus bottae (assembly GCF_031878675.1). Lineage (NCBI taxonomy): Eukaryota > Metazoa > Chordata > Mammalia > Rodentia > Geomyidae > Megascapheus > Megascapheus bottae. The sequence goes on from NC_143521.1 coordinate 24,176,934, forward strand.
TTAAAATATATATTTGTGTAGGTATTTATGCATAACTGTAATCTATCTATAATTAGATGCCATGGATACAAAGTAACTATAATAATATGAGAGTTTGTAATGTTTTAGTATTTCTCACATATTCCACTGAAAATCAGTTATCTTCAATGTTCTTTATCTCTTTCCAAATAAGTCTGCAAAAGCACTAAGTCAAATAAAGTTAAGCATTCCATTTCTTTCTTATGTATGGAATGTGATATGTATTTATTTTATTATCCAGAGAAATTTGTGCTGGACTTTTCAGGGTGATTGCTTTGTGAAATCATTTGCAATAGTGTTGTTTTATTGTCCAGTTTGAATGGTATAACTTATTTTCCATGATTATTTTTGCAAATTACTGTCAGTATTATAACTCATAATCAAGTGAGATATCTCCATTTCTACCAAGGGAAATCAAAGTAATTATGATAGAAAGCTTTGTTTAAGTTAAAAGATTTGGATAATTGGGACTATTTAAAAATAAAATCATTTATGACTCCACAAACTAAACTACCCTCTTTATGATTTTTGTAATTCTTGTCAAATTATTTAAAATATTAGAAAAAAATTGTTTTCACTAAACGAACTACATATAACAAAGCTATGCAAAATCAGTCTATTTAGATCTTTTTTTAATGGTGAGGCAAGAGATTGATTGGTCCTGGAACTTGAACTAAGGGCCTTGTGCTGTCATTGATTTTTTTTTTTTTTTTTTTTTTGCCAGTCCTGGTCTTGAGCTCAGAGCCTGAGCACTGTCCTTGGACTTTCTCAAATCTGGTACTCTATGGTGTGAGCCTCAGCACCACTCCCCGCTTTTTTCTATTTATTTGGTTCCAAAGAATCGTACTCGGTTCTTTGTGCATGCTAGGCAAGCACTCTAACACTAGGCCAAGCTTCTAGCCCTCATTGATCACTTTTTCCCAAAGACAGTGTTCTACCAATTTGATCCACACATCCACTTCTATATTTTTGGGGAATGACTTTTATTTACTTCAGGTAAGAGTTTTATAGACTTTGATTCCCTGGGCTGTCTACAAATCGGAATCACCAGATCTAAGTGTCCTGATTAGCTAAAATTATAGGCATGAGTCAGGGGCTCTGGTTTATTGATAGATCATTGTGTGATAATCATAATTGATATACCAATCATACCGTGACTGACTGATACACTAGTCTGTGGTATTTCTTCCACAACTATCTCATGTGTTGATCACATTTATGTTACTGAGACCAAATACCTGACCAAACCATCTTGAAGGAGGGAAGATTTGTTTTGCTCCTGGTTTTCTAGGTCTCAGATCATAGTTGGCTGGCTAGATTTTCATTACCTAGCAAGAAAGCAGAAGCACATGCTGATTTCATGTGGCAAAAGAGGTTGACCACTTCAAGTTGCTCAGAAATCAGAAAGGACCTGATGGGCTAGGGACAACATATCCCCTATATTCATGGCTCCATTGACTTTCTTTTTCCAAGTACACCAGCCAAACTCTACTTGTCAATGATATCATATTATGAATACTTGATAGAATAATGCTCTGACACAGTCAGCTCGAATCACTCACCCAGGAGGTACCAAACCTCCCTCTCATGCCTGGGAGAGAATACTTCATTTTCAAATTGATATTTAAAACTACAATTACATTTCCACAGAAAATAAATACATGCTTCCCAGCTTTCTCTTTTGCTCTTATAGATTTTCTCCATACTAAGGAAATTAATTATTAAAATTTTATAGAACAAATAATATCCCACCAGACTGGTTGGTTGAGGGTACATGATTTGAAGAAGTCACATTAAATGAAATAAACGTGTCAATAAATTTAACCTAGTGATTGAACATTAATCTTCTAAACTATTATTATTCAAAGAAACCAAAGCATAATTAAGTTAAAATTTCTAGTAGAGTGCACTATTTTTCAGAGTATGATATACAATGACATAATTAGCTCAGTTAGTTTATAAATATAATATTAATGTTTTTGTATAATATAAACATGAAAATAAAATTTTAAAGGAAGTTACTCATTGTAATTATGGAAGAGTGATCATAATTTTCCACATTCTTTTTTACTTTTTAGTGATGGTTAATTGTAAGGTTTGAAAGAGAATAATGATTCACTTGGGATATTAACCTACTGTCCCCTTATTCGGAGTCATAGCAATCATATGCTGGGAAAACAAAGTGCACAAATGCTGACCAAAAGCCAAGGCTAATTATTGGGGTGTATATCTATCGTATAATTTTTCTAATTTATCATGAAGATGCAAATGAATTTCAGAATTGATTTTATTTTTGATTAAACTCTTCATGCACATTATTATGTAAATTGATGCCCTTGGGTTCAAAGTAATTTGTCAATACAGTATCTCTAACCAGGCAAGCAAAGTTCAGCATATTGAAGTCAGTCTGTGCAACATTACGAATATAGCCTTTTTTAAAGCAATTATCTGAAATATCAATCTCATGCACAGCGTCAGAGATTACACAAATGAAAACTTATTGATTTACTCTTGGCTGAGTAAAAATTATTTTTGTAATTTTTTCTTTGTTTTAATATTCTGATCTATTTGACTAGAAATTTGATTTATGAACTGTATTAAATTAGCATATGTAAATATATGATGAATAAATGCTGTATATGTAAATATTGCAGATATATAATATATGAATTTTATAGAAATTTGTTTAACATTACATCAATAATATATATCCCAACTTGCAGACATTGACCAGAGAAAATGCCTACTCTCAGAGGAGCAGAATTACACTTTCTCTGTGTACCATCCATGGTCCACTTTTATGACATCTTGCCCTGAGAATGTATTACACCAATGACCAAGATACTTCATAAATAGCAGTGTAATTCCTAAGGTCTTGCCTTCCTCCTACACTTTCTCAAATCCAAACTATCAACCTCTTTGTTATGTAGAAGGCAGAATATTACAAGAGATTGTGTCAGTCTTTTTTCATACATTCTTGAAAATGGTTCACCTCACTAAAATTTTTTAAGCAATTGTAAAGATTACAAAGAATATAATTTTTATCACATACTAATCAGGTAAGAACACATTTAATGAATATCTGCTTAGCTATAACCAGAATTTCCATTTAGAGAATTTTATTTCATGTTCCCAATAATATTTTGGGTAATTATCTCAATTTTTAAATGGGGAAACACATTTCAAAGAGGTGAAGTATTAGGTCAGAAGTCATGCATGTTAATGAATTGAGATTAGGTTTCCTTCCTGTTTCCTCACCATGCTTTCGAAGTTCTCCAGAATGTTGTAATAAGGAAGCATATTACCTTAAAGCAATAGCTTATCGCCCAAGTATCTTAAGTTCAAGTAACCCAATTTTAATAAATTGATGAAATTGAAATTTCCTTACATCCAAACTAACAACAAAAAATTAACCAACGTGTTTTTTAAAAGTGCCAGTGATTGTGTATGGAGATTCCCTTCTTGAATACTTGTTTGTTAAGCACGTCATTTGAAATACGATGTAAAAATCAATGTTAAATTCTTTAATTAAAAATTAATTTTGTTATACAGGATGGGTTGTTGGACTCCTTTTATGATTAATAACACTTGAAATCAAATAGGAGTGTTAACAGTTTAAAAATGATAACATGGGCCAGGAGTTTGGCTAGTGCAGAGTGTTTGCCTAACATGCACCAAGACCCAGATTTGATTCCTTGGTACCACATACATAGAAAAGCCTGAACTGGTGCTGTAGCTCAAGTGGCAGAGCAGTAGCCTTAAGGAAAGCACAAGGACAGTGCTCAAGTTCCGAGTTCAATCCCCTAGACTGGCAAACAAACGAACAAACAAACAAACAAAAACTGATGATAACACTCCTTAGATGAGTAAATGCACAAATGGAAAAAAAATCATTAAAATATATAAATTTGCATATTAAATATCCTTTGTGCTTTTCTTGAAATAATATTTTACAAAAATTTGAAAAAAGGTGCTTGGTGTCAAACTAAGTTTTAGTGGCCTATCTAATACTACACCATCATAAATTGTCACAAAATATTCCTGGCAATTGTCACAACTATTTTCATTACCTCTCTTCTCTACGTAGAGTCACCAATTTAATGATATTAGATTAAGAAAATAGTATAATTTTGCTTCCAGAATTACAATGGCAAATGGTATTTTCTAAAGTCTTTATTTAAAAACAAAAACTCCATGTAAGTATCCTCAAAGGCTGTTATTCATTTTCCTATTTGTAAAGAATGTAAAGAACAAAGAGGGGTAAGTTTGGTCAAGCTCTGTTTCAGAGATGAGAATTAAACTAATTTGGATCTAGATCTATCCTACCCAATAGCAAATACATTCTTCTCTGAACTGCTTTAAAAGCTCTTCAGATGTATGCATAATTCTTTACTAATTGTCCTTGGTAAGATTGATAGTGAGCTTTATTAGCAGGTATTCTTCTTTTTATTTTTTGTTTTTTTTTGTGAGTCATGGGATGGGGGTTGAACTCGAGCTTCGGCACTGTCCTGAGTTTAAGGCCACATAGGATAAGGCTAAATGGAAGGAAAACAAGAGCCATATAAAGTGTGATTGTTCAGCGGAAGAGCCCTTGCCTGGCAATTGCAAGGCCCTGAGTTCGGTCTCCGGCTCTGGAATAAATAAATAAATAAATAAATAAATAAATAAATAAATAAAGTGTGATTGTTGTTCTTAATGTACTATGTACTATGTTATTTTTCATCTCTTTTGTTGTCTCTTGGTTATCTCATATTGTTACAGTATCTTACCTTGTTATCTGGTATATTGTATATATGATTATTTATTTGAAATAGGAAAGGTAAGGGGCGAAAACAAGATGAGTGGAGAGGTTGGGGGAAGGGAAATTGGGACAAAACATGAGAAGGGGTATCAATATGCGGGAAGTAATGCAGTTGGTGAATATAACTGTGACATTTCTATTAATTAAAATAAAAAACAAAAATAAATAAATCAAATATCATTTGTCTTTTTCATTTTTTTTTCAAATTTGTGACAATTAATGTCAACAATCTTGGAAAAAATACTTAGTAGAAGTCAAGATATTCTATATGAACATCCCAAGCATCAGTTATATCCATTTTTATTTATGAAAAATAATTTCTAAAACATTTTAAATCCTATCTCATGAAAGTTGTGGTGTGATGCTTAATAAACTTTTGTTGTTGTTTTTTTTGGTGATCATGGGGCCTTGAACTCTGGGCCTGAGGGAAGTTCCTGAGATCTTCAGCTCAAGGCTGCCTCTCTCCCCAATTAGCCATAGCACCACTTCCCTTTTTCTAGTGATTAATTGGAGATAAAAGTCTCATGGTCTTTAGTGCCCAGGCTGGCTTTGAACCACATTCCTCAGATCTCAATCTCCTGAGTAGCTAGGATTACAGGCATGAGCTACTGCGCCTGGATTTAATAAATTTTATTATTAAATCTATAAAGATCTCTTTTGAACAAATGTTAATTATGTTGACCCAATATATTGATTAAAAGAATAAAGATATATTTTTAAAATTTATCTATTGCAGTGTTTAATTGCTGTAAGACTACAGTTCTTTGTATATTTAAAATATAAATTCACCATTCAAAACAAACAAACAAAATAAAACATAAAAAGAAGGATCGGTTGTAGCTTTAGGTATCCACACAAATTTGCTTGTTGAATTTACAAGGTGTACACTATAGGGACTAACCAATTTGAACAGAACATAAATAAAGGTTTGTGTCATCTGTACATAATAATTAGAAATTAAGTATGTTGAAGATATATTTTATCTATTGGTATTAAAATTTGTGTAATTTTTTTTGCCAGTCCTGGCTTGAACTCAGAGCCTGAACACTGTCCTTTCCTGTCTCAAGGTTAGAGCTCTACTAATTGTGGCACAGCACCATTTCCAGCGTTTTCTATGTATGTGGTAACTGAGGAATCAAACTCAGGTCTTCATGCATGCCAGGCAAGCACTCCACCACTAGACCAAACTCTCAGTCCCCAAATTGTGTAATTTTAGGAATACATCTTATAAATGTCTAAACAATAATACACACCAAATTATATACTACATAGTAAGGCATTTTTCTTGCTTACACTACCATAAATATCTTCACTTTTGGATTTGAGTTTTTAGTTGCTATTAGTATTTTAGCTTATGGTAAAATTGGCTGGAAATCAGATGATGTCCTGCTAAAACAATGCAGATTGAACAAGTGCTCCAATATTTAAGAAGTTCTTTCAATGCACAATTAATAAACAGCACATGAAGAATCTAAAAAAAAGAAGTGCTTTCAATGTTTATTTTCCTATTATAAATTTTACACTCTTACAGTGTTGATGATTGAGCTCTTATTCTGCTAAGTGTCACACATCTGTTTTATTTCTTCCTTGTCTTCATATGAATCAGAAAGATCAGAGTTAATTCTAACCATTAGGCATTCCCTTTCTTCATATATACAATCGAGTAGAATTTCTTTCTGTTTTGACATCCCATATATATCTCAATTTCAATATTTGTTCTCAATTTTTACTTTGTTGTTTTGAGGTTAAGTCTGAACAATCTTCTACCTCTCTTTAATATTCCTACAACCCTTTCTAAATTTGTTTCATCCTCTCTACCTTGCTGACAATTGTTTCTTCAGTCCGTTTCCAAAACATTATTCAAGCAACTATCATGTAGAAATTGATACATTAAGACATTTAAAATAAATGAAAACACCGGGGCATACATGGGCACATTATGCAATATACAATTCAAATTGTTTAGCTAATATTCTTGTTTCTGTGTTTATATATTTGTTACTAATTAATGGAACACTTCTGGAAGATCTTGACCTTAATTTAACCATCACCTCCCTCTGGAGTGACATTAAGTATATAAATGTGTTTAATCATAAACTGATGTGGCATTTAGAAATCAGAAATCAGAGTAAACCTTTTTGCTTAAAGCCTGGGTCGTCTTGATATCAGTAAAAAGGGAAGCAAACTGAGAATCCAGTTAGAGAAATTCTGAGGTGAAAAATGATATTTGGAGGAATAGTATGATAGCCATAGACATGAATGTATGAGGATCCAGAGATGGCAAAGCAGGAAGATGTACAACCATTCCAAGAAAAGATAAGTCTTGGGAATTTTAGAGAAAAACTTCACTACAAGTTCAAGTGACAAAACAAAAACAAAAACAAAATCCCTTTGCTTTCCAATCAATTCCTAACATATCACTCATGCAGCAGTTGTATAATAATTCTGATTGACATTTTAGGACAAATATATAGATGTATGCACTTTTTAAAAAAACTCTAATTTTCAGTCTAACCACCAAAATACATATCATTAGATATTGTTCTCCAAAAGTTTAGAGGTGTAAGATAATAAATTATTTTAAAATATTTGTAAATCTTTATATAAATCCATAAATGCTGCAGAATTCTGGTTTTCTATTAAATAAAATATTTATTTTAAGCACAAAAATCTATACATTTTTAAATTACATATTTGGTATCTAAATTAGTATTACATTGAGAATCCATAATCATGGAGTAAAAATGAGTCTTTACACATTAAATGAATATTTCATTAAGTATAATAGACACTTTAAAATCAGGTACATAGAATTATTTAATATGTAGTGATATGACTGATGAGTTTTGCTGATATGATTCAAAAGGCTACAAAAATAGAAGGCATCCTGTAATTTTAATTCATATGATTTATTGACAAATTTAGGAATACTTTTGAAATTCTAATTTCAGCCCTGTAGGAAAATAATGTCATTTAAAGTATTATCAGATGGGAAATTCCACGATTTAAATTCAATGAAAGGATTTGTTCTGACCTAGTTGTTAAATCTTAAATTAATGTTAGGTGACTACATGGGGATTTTCAAAAGTGCATAAAATATTTGCAAATTAAAGGTATTTTTTTCTGGTGATTTTTCTTTAGAATTAGCATTACTTCAGTAGCACATTCAAATCATGGTAAAATAATAACTTTATTAAATGATTGACTTCAGTGATAAACCTGCAGAGAAAATATGAGATGAGATTCTAAAGGTACTGATTGCATATTTTAGAATGAGGTTATATTTTATTATCGTTCAGGTGTGTATGAAACAACACAAAATTCAAAAAGACAAAGGCCTAAGAGTTACTTAAGAATCTTCAGGGCCTGGAGTTTGGCCTAGTGGTTAAAGTGCTCGCCTAGCATGCACGAAGACCCAGGTTTGATTCCACGGTACCACATACATAGAAAAAAGCCAGAAGTGGTGCTGAGGCTCAAGTGGTAGAGCTCTAGCCTTGAGAGAATCCAAGGACAGTGCTCAGGCCCTGAGCTCAAGCCCAGGACTGGCAAAAAAAAAAAAAAAGAATCTTCAGCTCTTTTTTATTAGATATTTTTTATTGCCAAAAGTAACACAATATTTTCATGTTTCTTTCTCTTTTGTTTAGTGCTTTAATATTTGTAGTAATATTGAAAGTATATACCATGACATGAATATCGTTAACCTATATTTCTCAAAGATAAGCAAATCGTAGTGAACTTTTCTTTGACCTGCTGTAACTGCATATTTTAGTACAGTTAGAGCACTTAAATATTTGTCCCTTAATAGATTCAATATACAATATCATATCGCATCATAATTTTAATTTATAGCACATTAGATTAAGAGAGTGATTAAATGTATGTATCTACAAACTTGTATCCTGAGTCCACGTGTTCCCAGATTTTTCCTTTACACATTTTTTTTGGCCATTGACTTTCCCTCTTCTCTAAATTTGGCATTTTTTGGTGTTTGTCTTGATTTTGAGACATATATTCCATGTTTACATTTATTGTTTTGCTTGCCTAGCTAGTGTTCTATCACAGAATCCTATGTCTAAGACTGATTTTGATTTGAAGATGAAATCTCACAGACTTTACTATATGGATAAGCTTTGAAGGTCCATGCAACAATACAAATGATGACTTCCCAAATTCCATTGCATGAAAATGCCAACTTGGGAGGGCAGGAAGAAGATGCAAATGGGACGGCGTGATTGCCTCTCATAAGTGGAAAAGTCCTGACACTAGGCAGGAGGAGACAGAACCAAGAATTCTCAAAGTATTTTGTATCAACCTACAAAGGTCAGATGTGGGTATTTAAAATATATAATGTTTAATCTGCAAAATTACATTTTATATATTTTTCTTTATATTTTTTCCTGTTTCAATAGAAATTAGAAGAAATATAACCTTTGTTTTTGACTTCTTATTAAAAGGAGAGTAGCTACTTTACTAATGGGTGTATTTATTTCTTTTCTTCTTCCTCCTCCTCCTCCTCTTCTTCTTCTTCTTCTTCTTCTTCTTCTTCTTCTTCTTCTTCTTCTTCTTCTTCTTCTTCTTCTTCTTCTTCTTCTTCTTGGCATTCATGAGATTTGAAGGCCTGTGTGCTGTCAGTGGGCTCTTTAGCTCAAGGCTACCGCCCTATCCCTTGAGCCACAGCCCCACTTCCGGTGTTCTGGTGGTTAATTGGGGATAAGAGGTCTCAAGTTCTTCAGTGCCTGGACGGGCTTTGACCCGCCATACTCAGATCTCAGCCTCCTTAGTAGCTAGGATTACAGGAGTGAGCCACTGCACCAGGCTAGTGGTATTTCTTATGCATAAATATTCATGATAAAACAAGATGAATGGGAGGGGGTGGAGAAAACATAAGAGGGGATATCAGTGTGGGATAAGTAATGTACCCATTACCTGACAACTGAAAATCTTAGTTTTTACTTCTGCTTTACCCTAAATCTGCTCCCGTATTAATCTGGCTTGTTGATTGACTTGTTTCATTAACAATATGAAATGAGATGTGAAAACTTGGGAAAACAGCAAGTTTACAAGCAAAGAATGCCTCATTTTCTAACAATCCATTCATTGTCTTTTAATTTGTTCATTTATTGTTTGTAGATATAATGTGCAAAATTTTCAAATTATTACCATTTAAAAAAAATGTGTTCTAAAAATGTATGGGTCCTCCAAAAAAGCATACTGTAATCAAAGAATGCTAACCAACTTCGAATCTAAATTTCTTTTATCCTTAACGAATTTTTCCTTTATTGAGTAATCATGAATTTATGTCAGCTTAAGGCAAATATTCATTTCTGTTTTCTATGTTCATTTTTATGCATATATTTACTTATTCAATTAATCATTCTTTATGTATTATTTATTCATATGTTCCATGAATACATGCTTATCACGCTAAATAAGTTCTCTATGTCTAAAGCAAACACAAAATTATTCCTTAGCCCACTGTATTTCAATTCTACTAAAAGGTGAAAAACCAAATAACCTTACTTGAAGTTTTACATATATCTGTTCATTTTTATTGTGAAATGTTCTATTATAGAGTATAGCAGATAAGTCAGGGATGATTTCACACTCAACATAGTTCTTTATAAAACCCTAAAATAATCCAAATAAAAAAATAAGAAATATACTTCATGAGGGTTAAAAATATAACCTTGAAAAATACTATCCTCAAAAATCTAAGATCCTAATTGATATGGAAATGAATTTAGAGAAAAATGTTAAAATGTTTTGAAAGCTAATTACTTAATTTTTAAAAAGGACTTGCATAGGATATAAAACACCTCAGAGAATACATAACACAATAAAATAGGCAATGGGAACACACATTTTTGCATCCACAAACCTCCTCCTGTCCCGAGCTTACAAGTGATAGTGCATGGATATAACAGTTCTGAGAAAATTAGCAGGATTCATAAGAGACAGGATCAAAAGAAATAGGTATTGATGCAAATTGTTCCACATTTTGGTACATATTGATTTGAGATTGTGCTCTTCTATTTTTATATCAAAGATCATCTAAAAATTCCTCCTCAAAGAATTTCATCTTTAATGAAGTTGATTTCATACCACAATAGGCCACCATCTGAAATTTGGAGGCATTTTATCTTCCACAAATGAAGATGCTCAAGAAGGCACCATAGTTCTCCAAAAGAGCTGGCTGAATTTCTCAATCATTTAGGTATAATATGAAGTTACATATTCACAGTTGTTTCTGATTCCTTAGAGACCATTTATAAAAAACCTGAGGATTCTGTACTAAAATTTCCCACCTTCTATGTACTTCTTTGTTATTGAATCCGTGGAAATCCATTCCATTTTTACTCCTATATAAACAACAAATTTGTTGGACATGTATCCCAACTCTGAAGGAGTCACCTGTCTCTCTGTCTCTCATCTTTCAGATGAGAGATCTTCCGCATAAGATCTCCTCACACAGAATAACCTCCTCTTAGAACACCTGGCTGGACATATATAAAGTAATACTTTCTGAGTAGCATGATCCTACCCTCTACCTCCAACATACAAGTAAAATCACAATAATCTCTTCATAATCATTGTTATTTTTTAAAGATATTGTTAACATTGATTTGTACATCGTATTTCAAATGTCATGTTTAACAAAGAAATATTCTAGAAGGGATTATCTACATACAATCACTTGCCCATAGATTTTAGAACATAGCTAAAATTAAGTTGAGGGTTTGTATGTCATACATATCAGTCTATATAATATAACACTATGTCTATAGAGTATATATCATAACCATTGTCTTTTTAACCTTATACATAAACAAGTATATAAAATAAACAAGTGATTATTGATAACTTTAACACACCACTCTCACCTATGGACAGATCAACAAAGCAAAAACTCAACACAGAAACCTTAGAATTGAACAACTATGTAGACCAACTAGATCTAACAGATATCTGCAGAATATTCCACCCAGCAACAACACAATATATGTTTTTTTTTCAGCAGCACATGGAACATTTTCCAAAATAGACTACATCTTAGGCCATAAAACAAACTTGGACAGATTCAGAAACACTGAAATTATTCCCGGCACGCTCTCAGGCCACAAGGGCATCAAATTGGAACTGAACACACATCTCCACCAACGAAAACCCTGTAACTCATGGAGACTGAGCAACATATTGTTGAATAACCAAAGGGTCATTGAAGATATTAGAACAGAAATCCAACAGTTTATGAAATTTAACAAAAAGGAGCACACAAAATAGCAGCTCCTTTGTGACACTGCAAAGGCAGTACTCAGAGGAAAATTCATAAGTCTGAGTGCCTACAATAACAAAATGGAAAAATTGCAAACCAACAAGTTAATGTGTCACCTTAAGACCCTGGAAAAAGAGCAACAAACCATCCCTAATCCCAGTAGAAGGAAGCAAATTATTAAAATCAAAGCATAATTAAATGATTTGGAATCGAAAAAAACTATAGAAAGAATCAACAAAACAAGGAGTTGGTTCTTTGAAAGAATTAACAAAATTGACAAACCCTTAGCAAATTTTACCAAAAAAAAGAAGGGAGCATACCAAAATAAAAAAAAAATCACAGACGAAAGCGGTAACATCAAGACAGAAATTACCAAGATCCAGAGTAACATGAAGGAATACTTCTCAAATCTTTACGCCAACAAATTTAAGAATTTAGAAAAAAATGGTTGAATTCCTAGCCAATATTAACATACCCACAATGAACCAAGAAGAACTAACCCAACTAAACAGGCCTATTTCAAGCACTGAAACAGAAATGGCAATAAGAGACCTTCCACCTAAGAAAAGTCCAGGGCCAGATGGATTCACAGCTGAATTCTATAAGGTCTTCAAAGCAGAGCTCACACCAATACTCTTCAAGCTATTCAATGACATTGAAAATGAAGGCTCTTTACCAAACTCATTCTATGAAGCCAGTATAACCCTTATCCCCAAACCAGACAGAGATTCATCAAAGAAAGAGAACTATAGACCTATTTCTTTGATGAACATCGATGCAAAACTTCTCAACAAAATACTGGCTAACGGTCTACAACAACTCCTCAAAAATAAAATTATACACTATGATCAAACAGGATTCATCACAGGGAGGTAAAGCTGGTTCAACATATGCAAATCAATTAACATAATTCAACACATCAACAGGAGCAAGGAGAAAAATCACTTGATTGTCTCAATAGATGCAGAAAAGGCAATTGACAAGATCCAACACCCCTTTATGTTCAAAGCTCTGGAGGAACTAGGAATCCATGGAACATTCCTCAACATAATAAAGGCTGTGTATGACAAAGGCACAGCTAGTATTACGCTTAATAGCGAAAAGCTAAAGCCATTCCCCCTAAAATCTGGAATGAGACAAGGATGCCCACTCTCTCCACTCCTCTTTAACATAGTATTAGAATTCCTAGCCAGCACAATAAGGCAAGAATCAAGCATAAAGGGGATCCAAGTGGGGAAAGAGGAAGTAAAACTTTCCCTCTTTGCAGATGACATGATTCTGTATTTAAAGAATCCTATAGACTCTACTCCCAAGCACCTTGAGCTGATTCAAAACTTTGGAAGGGTAGCAGGGTATAAAATTAACCCTCAAAAATCAACTGCCTTCCTCTACGCCAACAGTGAGAGGAATGAGGCAACAATCAGGAAAGCAGCTCCTTTTGCAATAGTCTCAAAGAAAATAAAGTACCTAGAAATTAGCTTAACTAAGAATATAAAGGACCTTTTTGATGAAAACTTTAAAACCCTTAAAAAGGAAATTATAGCAGAACTAAGGAAATGGAAAAACCTCCCATGCTTCTGGATTGGAAGAATCAACATTGTGAAAATGACAGACTTGCCAAGGGCTACCTACAAATTCAACGCAATACCCATCAATATCCCAATGTCATTCTTTAAAGAAATAGAAGAGGCACTCCAAAATTTCATATGGAATAATAAAAGACTCCATATAGCAAAAACACTTCTTAGCAGAAAGAACAGCACAGGAGGAATTTCACTCCTAAACTTTAGACTCTATTACAGAGCTATAATTATCAAAACAGCTTGGTACTGGCACAAGAATAGGCCTGAAGACCAATGAAATAGAACTGAGGACCCAGATACTAAACCACAGACCTATGGTCACCTAATCTTTGACAAGGGAGCCAAAAACAGAATGGAAGGAAGATAGCCTCTTCAACAAGTGGTGCTGACAGAACTGATTAAGCACCTGCAGAAAACTAAAGTTGGATCCTTCTTTGTCACCCTGCACTAAAATTAACTCAAATGGATCAAAGACCTCAAGGTAAAAGCTGTCACACTGAAAACTTTACAAGAAGGAATAGGAGACAAACTAGGCCTCCTAAGGCACAGGTTGAAACTTTCTTAATAAGGACCAAGAATCACAACAAATCAGAGAAAGGCTGGATAAGTTGGACTGCATTAAACTGCAGAGCTTTTGTATGGCAAAGAACATAGCTAGTAAACTAATTAGGAAGCCTACAGAGTGGGAGAAGTTCTTCACCAACCATACAACGGACAAAGGCCTCATATCTAAAATATATCAACAGCTCAAAAAATTGAATCACTCCAAAACTAATCTCCAAAGTAACAACCATCCCATTAAAAAATGGGCCAAAGACTTAAAGAGAATCTTCTCTGAAGAAGAAACAAAAATGGCCTGTAGACACATGAAGAAATGCTCAACATCTCTGGTCATAAAAGAAATGCAAATCAAAACAATGCTAAGATTCCACCTCACTCCAGTTAGAATGGCCAGGATCAGGAAAACTAATAACAACAGATGCTGAAGGGGATGTAGCCAGGAGGGATCACTACTACACTGTTGGTGGGAGTGCAAACTCGTTCAACCACTATGGAAAGCAGTATGGCAGTGCCTCAAAAGGCTAAACATAGAGCTCCCCTATGACCCAGCAATTCCACTACTTGGCATTTACCCAATCATCCAGAAACAAGGACATACTAAATCCACTAGCACAACAATGTTCATTGTAGCACTATTTACCATAGCAAAGATATGGAACCAACGTATATGTCCCTCAGTTGATGAATGGATTCCACCTCACTCCAGTTAGAATGGCCAGGATCAAGAAAACTAATAACAACAGATGCTGGAGGGGATGTGGCCAGGAGGGATCACTTGAACGTCATGATTTTTAATTTAACTGTTGTGACCTCTCAAAATATCAACTGTGTCTGGTCTGGGAGTCTGGCTAGTGATAGAGTGTTTACCTAGCATGCATGAAGACCCGGGTTTGATTCCTCAATTCCACATACACAGAAAAAAAAAGCCAGAAGTGGTGCTGTAGCTTATGGTTTAGAGTTCTAGCCTTGAGAAAGCCGAAGGACAGTGCTCAGGCCCTGAGCCCAAGCCCAGGACTGGCAAAAAGAAAAAAGAAAAAAATATCAACAATGTTTCACTTGCACCATTTTGTATATTTCTTACTTAGCTACTTAAAATCAATCTTTTATATACCAGAAACTATACACATTGCCTTTTAGCCTGATGTCATCTTTATTCATTTGGACACATAGTCACTCATTTTTGTAGTTAATGCTAATTATCCAAAGGGTTGCACTGTGATATTTAACACATACATATACTGAAATTCGGTCAGACTGGCTCTCTTTTCTTACTTTCACTCCATGTACTTCTTTCCCCTTATTATTCAACAGCTTTCTGTGAGCTCATTGTTACCATCTTCCTTTAGAGGGTGATGTGCAAGTCATAAGACTGCCCAATGATAAATGAGTTTGAAATATGAGAGCAAGTTAAGACTTTCACATCCAGAGGAAATAGAAGAATCAACTAATATAAGTGGCAATCCTAGTGTAAGACCCAGCTCACACTTGTTCACAACTACTGAGTGTGCACATCTCTTTCTAAATCTAAGTGTTCTGATCTGCTTTAAGATTTTCTGTAAAAAAAGAATTACAGCATGAATACTGAAAAAAAGTTTGAAATTATTTAAAACAACCTTCTATCTCAGAAGAGTTGGTTATCTAACTCACAATGGGACATATCAAAGATTATAAAGTTCACATTAAACATAAAGAAACAAGAGGAAGAGATATTGCACATTTTCCAATATTCAGGTCACACTGAGGACTCTAGAATCACCTTAGTTTCCTGACAGGCCTGGAACACAAAAATCAGGGCTTTATTTAACACTGAAAGCGCTCGAGAAAGCCCCTGGTGATCCTGGTAACAACCAAAGACTGGAAAATATGAAACACAGGCACCTCTTCCCAGATTCCTTAACATTGCCAGCAAATACATTCCATTGGCTGAACCCAGCTGGAAGTCAATTTCTCAAGGGCTCTGAACCCCATTTATCAAGTGTCAGCTTTACCTTTTCTAAGCGAACGCATAGGAGACAAAGACAAAGAATAGATTTGAGGACTGGATCTGAAAGCACTGAAAGGAACATCAGTGGATAGAATTCATGCAGGGAATCACAAAGGACTAAAAGCTTTATGTACCACAGAACTATCAACCCACAGAGAATGCTCTTCAACAAAATTACACACTGTATATGTATCTGTAATACGCACATACACTGTACATACAGTGTGGTATGTATCTCGTGTGTGCAAACTGATATAAATATATGTATATGTAAGCAATTCTTAACATTCTATTGATAGAAAAAACTTACTATAAAGATGTTCTTGGCTAACCTAATAACTAGTAATGAGTGTAATCTTCTAAGAAATACTATAATTTCTTGATTATTGGGAAGGTGAAAAAAATCTGATAGGGAGATTAGAGTAAATCAATAGAAATGTGCCCCTGGGGAGTAATCTTCCATTTAGATGAATGACATATGACCTACTTGGTTATCCAAATATGTCCAGAGAAGGTAATTGCTTTGTAAGGACAACACAGTGGAGAAGAATCTCATTCAAAGGCACAGAAGAGAAATAATTGCAAAAAATTCAAAACTGGGTATTAAAACCTGTTAAAAATTGTTATTCATGGAGGTTGTTCCAAATGATTTTGTTTTACGGCTGAGTGTGCACACACAGTTTTTGAAACTAGTATTTGATCCAGTATGAAAAAGATATGAAAATTGGGCCAGGAGAGTGGCTTAGTGGTAGAGTGCCTGCCTAGCATGCACGATGCCCCGGGTTTGATTCCCTGGTAGCACATACATAGAAAGAGCCAGAAATGGTTCTGGGACTCAAGTGGTAGAACACTTGAGAATTCCCAAGGATAGTGTTCAGGCCCTGAGTTCAATCCCAAGACTGGATAAAAAAAAATAAAGCTAAATGAGACTATACTTATTAATGGACTATTTTATACCCCAAATGAGGGAAAAATCATTAGATACCTAGGTTACACTGTGATGATTAAATGTAAAGCAAAAACGTGATCTTAAAAATAAACTCTCTTTGTGGTTGTTGTTTTTAACTTACTATGTGAAGTTACATTTTTTTCTTTTGATTCTGCCCCTGTGGTTGATTCCATGTTGTCACTGTATCCGATTTTGGTACCTGGTGTATTGTATATACATATATTTGAATTGGGGAAGGAAAGGGGAATCATAAAATGGTAAAACAAAGGACAAAGGGTGAACCAATGTAACGATAATCCACACATGACAATATGTTGGAAATGAGTTTTACAGCTTGGAGAGGGGTGGGTGGAAGGAGAGTTGGGAGTAATACATGGGGGGGGGGTGACAATGTCCAACAAGAAATGTGCTGACTACCTTACATATATAACTGTAACCCCTCTGAACATCCCCCTGACAATGAAATTTTAAAACAAAAGAAAAACAAACAAAAATAGAATTAACCAGTAAAAACAATAGAATGGATTCTCAACTACATAACTCCAATACTGTTGAAATTTAGTAGCTTTTAAAATAGTGTCTCTGTCTATCTCTGTCTTTATATCTCTATGTGCATGCAAATATAATCTATATATGTAATATAAATATCCACATAAGTATATACTATGTAGTATTAAATATGTATGAATGATTGTATTATTCAATATTGTACCTGTATATGTGTGTATATATATATATATATTCTAATGCAATTAGATGATAATCTGAATATACACAAATACACACATCTGCACACGGAAGAATTTTTTTTTATATCATAGGGATTAAATTCTGGTCCTGGGCTCTGTACCTAAGCTCTTCAGATCAAGGCTAACACTCTACCACAATGAGCCACAGTGCCACTTCCTAAGAATACCTTTTTGAGGCTTCTCTCTAAAGTTCTTAATACATTTTAAAAGATGTACCAACCTAAGCCTGATTTCTTTCAAGTTGTCTGAGATTATAACATTATGGCTCGAAGTCCTGGCATTCTTCTCTTCAGTATGACTGCAATTTCTTCGTAAATTATTGCTTGGTGTTGAAAATATGTCCTAGCTACTCATCTTAGGGTTGTAGTAATCTTTGAGATGATTCATTAAAATGGGAGACCAAAACTTCTTATTGTTGTGACACAAGCTAAAATATGACACACTAATTGCTTTATGTTCAGAAATATTTAAATATTACTAACCCTAAAAGTGACTCAAGTTTGTGTGGTATGTTATTTGCTAGACACAAAGAGACAGATGTTTGCGACTTCACACTTATTCATGGCTGTACAAGGTCATCTCAACGACTAGGAAAGCAAAAGGCTGTGTCTTTCAGAAAAAAAAAGGTTGAATACACCTATGAAAAAACAGTTCTTGTTAATGGCCATTCTAACTGAAGTGAGGTGGAATCTCAAAGCTGTTGTTTTTTTTCAAATTAAAATTTATTGTTGTTGTGATGTATAGAGGGGTTACAGTTACATTCATCAGGTAATGGTTACATTACTTCTTAATCATTGATACTCTTTCCAAGTTTTTCTTCCACTTTCCCTCCCCCACTCCTTCCCAATCATCTTGTTTGCCCCTTCCCTTCTCTATATCAAACAAACAAAAAAGTATACACAATATATCAGGACAAAGTCATATACATAACAACATGAGATAAACCATAAGAGGAAAAAAAGAAAAATAATTTCAGAGAGTACATTAAGAACAACAATCACAAAGATAAATCTCTTGTTTCCATATCCTAGAGTTCATTTCCCTTAGCCTCATTCTTATTGTGATCCTCTGCTAGGAGAATCCTAGACATGTACTAATATTTACTAATGAGGGATATCATGGAGTCTATGTTTCTTTAGGTCTCACTTACTTCACTTTGTATGATTTATACCAAGTCTTTCCATTTCCTTACAGATGGGGCAATGTGATTCTTTATGATGGCAGCATAGAATTCCATTGTGTATAAATACCACATCTTCTCTATCCATTCATCTACTGAGGGGCATCTGAATTGGTTCTATATCTTAGCTTTGGTAAATAATACTACAAAGAACATGGTTGTGTTAGGACCTTTAGTATGTCCTTGTTTCTAGACATATGGGTAAATGCCCAGGAGTGGGATTGCTGGGCATAGGGAAGTTCTATGTTTAGTCTTTTGAGAAATCACCATACTGCTTTTCAGAGTGGTTGAAAAAGTTTACATTCCCACCAACAGTGTAGTAGAGATCCCTCCTGGCCGCATCCCCACCTGTATCTGTTATTATTAGATTTCTTGGTAAGAGCCACCGTAACAGGGCTCTACCATCTACCATCTAAAGCATGCATTCTTTTTTTGTTATTTGTCTGCCAGTCCCAGGGCTAGACCTCAGGGACAAAACACTGTCCTTGGGTTTGTTTGTTTTTCACTTGGGCCACAGAACCACTTCCAACTTTTCCTATGTATGTGTTACTGAGAAATTGAACCCAGGTCTTTGTGCATGCTAGTCAAACACTGTACCAGTAGGCCAAACTCCTCGACACCATACTTTATTTTCTACATAGGAAATTTGAAATATTATTATTTATAAGGT
The DNA here is from genome assembly GCF_031878675.1 of Megascapheus bottae. NCBI lineage: Eukaryota > Metazoa > Chordata > Mammalia > Rodentia > Geomyidae > Megascapheus > Megascapheus bottae. The sequence goes on from NC_143521.1 coordinate 24,196,702, forward strand.
GTACACTTCACTTCTGCTGAATTAATGAATAATAAACAGAATTTCTCTTAGATCATCATTGTTATAAATTCTCCTTAATACTCTGGAATATGTTACTTAACTTTATCTTTAACATAAAAGCCATGTTTTCATCTATTTGTCCATGTACCTATCCACTTAATTAAGAGAAGCATAGGAAATTAATTTATTTTAACTTAATAAAATAATAAAACACTCAATAATTAATAAAATTAATGTAATTGTAATAAACAAACAAAATTAAAACATGGATAAGACAGCCTGTTAAGTAATTTTGAAGGCGGTATAGACTCAGAAATCCATCACAAAGAAAATTGAAAGCAACCATTTTGAAATTAAGAACTGTACTTTTACAGCCCATAACAATGTCTCTTTGGAACAAGACAATTAACCACTACATCCAATGAACTGCCAGGGGAATTTATATAGGCAAAATGTAATTAACTGAATTAGAAGTAATGAAAAATGCTGCCCTTAAACAGTAGTAGATTGTACAGAGATTTGATATACTATGGTGGTTTGAGGTCCATTTGAACTCTAATATACAATTAAAAGACATTTCCTCAAAAAAAAATCAAGGAATTTTTATCAGGGGGAAAAATGCTGCTTCTAGCCAGCTCTTTTCCTAATGAGGTTTAAAAATGCATATCTTGTACATGTGCCAACTGGCCCCATTTTGTCTTCAGGCAGGTGGTTGATGTCATGCTATGTCACTTCTATCTGGATAATAACAGTGTCACATTGTCTTTTCCATTTAGCTCAGATTCAAACTCTCAGTTCTGAAATCTCTAGAAGGTTAAAGGAAATGATGTCCTTCACCTAGTTAGATAGAAAAGACAAACCATGAAATTAACTCCATCCTTTAAGATTCCAATTACTATTAAGTAAACTAATTTTTTATATTCTAATTTTCCTTGAGGTTTAGCATTTATAGAATTGTTGCATTTTTCTTATCATCCTTACTTTTAGTGAAACCGTCAGTAAAATGCAAAGAACATATTAAGAATGCCAGATTCAAACTTTTACCATATTTACAAACTGCAAGTATTTTTTAACTTTATTGTTAGGGTGATGCATTGAGGCATCAAAGTTACATTCAAGAAGTAGTGACTATATTATTTCTTGGAAGGATTTTCAATTTAAAGTTTTATAAAATTGGTAAGTTGTCAAAACTTTTGCCTATACAATCATTTAGTATATAGAGAAGAATTTCAGCCATAGCTTTCTTCCTCAGATAACTCTCAAAACACAATAGCTGGCTCCAGGGGCTCATTCCCACAATTAGGCAGCTGAGACTGAGACCTGGGGAACTTGTTTCAAAGCCAGCCTGGCCAACAAAGTCTATGACACTCTTATCTCCAATAGTGGAGTTGTGTCTCTAACAGCAATATGTTAGCCTTGAACAAACAGCTCAGTCCCAGAGAAAATCAGGTCTGGCACACACACACACACACACACACACACACACAAAGCAACAATATAAAACACATAATAAAGACTAACTATTGAGGTATTGCTGCATACTGAGTTCAAATCACATCATACCATGCCTGTTTAGCAGAACACATCTGTTTCCAACTACACAGAAAGCTCACTATTCTTCAATTCCACTAGTGAACTAAAGGTTTATAGCTGAAATTGTGTAAACCATATAGGAAGTGAAATATAGGAAAATACGTATAATATTGGGATGTTTTCTATTTTGAAGGAAGAGATAATTAATTTGTTTCTTAGTTAACCTATAACATATTTTAATTGTGTCAAATATAATATAACATCTATGCCAAAATAGGATAAATTATTGCTTCTATATATGCATCTGAAAATATCTCGTTGTCACTGGTTAATTTCTGTATCACGTTTCTTCCCAACTGAATGTGAACCACTTAGCTTAGACACCTGACTCAGTACTTTTACAGAATCTGGAGGGCAATACCTGACATTCAATAAATACTATTAACATTTTCATTGAAAATTATATTCTAACTTGAAAAATATCTTGTGAATTATTCATCTACTTTCTAATTGCATTTTAGCTTCATGATTTCTCCTATTTATGTAATTTTTGAAATTCAAATTCATAAAAATTACAATTTTGTAACATTAATATGAACATATTAAGGTGCACAATCATACTACTACTTGACATATTTTTACTAAAATATTACTAACAATATCACAGTATTAAGGTTTTTAATAAACTGAATATAAGAAAGAACTATTTTAAATCATTTTAAAAGGAAAAATAATATTGAGAATAGATATTTTAGAGAAAGAGAACTTCTTTTTGTCTGCAAGGAACTGATTGACAGATGTTACCAGAAATCTTTATGTATATGTTTTTGAGTCAGTGAGGACAAATCAGTTAAAGTACTATTTTCTAACAAGATTAAATGTTAAAGTTTTTAGAAAATGCAAGCAAGAATGCTTTAATAATAATGATAAGATATGTACCCACTGACTACTTAACTGAAACTGAAATATTGTTCTTAATTATGAATAAGTGTCTATTTAACTGTGTCCTAAAATGTGTGTGAATATATTGTCTAAATATAAGAGACATTTAATCAATACAAGGCAAAATGACTACATAGGATACATTGAATCAGTATCTAGGAACTTTTAGTGTGCGGGGGGAGGTCAGGGAGTGGTCCCTGAGCTCTTCAGCTCAAGAATACAACTCTACCATTGAGTCAGGCCTCACTTACTGTTTTCTAGAGGTTAATTGTAGATAAGGGTCTCAGACACTGTTGCTGGAGGGGTAAACTCATTCAACCACTATGGAAAGCAGTATGGCGATTCCTCAAAAGACTAAACATAGAGCTCCCATATGACCCAGCAATTCCACTTGTTGGCATGTTCAGAAACAAGGACATATGAAACACACTAGCACAACTATGTTTATAACAATGATATGGAACCAACCCAGATGCCCCTCAGTAGATGATTGGATCAAGAAGATGTGGTATTTATACACAATGGAATTCCATGCTGCCATCAGAAAGAACATCACTCTGTTTGTAAGGAAATGGAAAAACTTGGAAAAAAATCATATTAAGTGAAGTAAGCCAGACCCAAAGGAACATAGGCTCAATAGTTTCCCTCATTTGTAATAATTAGTACAAACCTTGGACTTTCCTAGCAGATGATAATAATAGCTCATCGTGTAGAAACATAAGGCCATTTAGGATGAGGCTAAATGAAAGGACCTTCAAGACATGGAAACAAGAGTCATATAGTGTATGATTGTTGTTTTTAATGTACTATTTTATTTATCATCTCTTTGTTGTCCCTTGGTTATTCTCATATTGTTACAGTATCTTATCTTGTTATCTGGTATATTGTATATATGTTTATTTGAAATAGGAAAGGGAAGGGGAAACAAGATGAGGGGAGGGAAATGGGGACAAAAACATGAGAAAGGATATCAATGTGTATGAAGTAATGCACCTTCTACATGGCAAATATAACTGTAACCCTTCTATTAATTACACTACTACTACTACTACTACTTCTACTACTACTGCTATTAAAATGTCTCAGGTCCTTTTGTGCCTGGACTGGCTTTGAATCTTGGTCCTCAGATCTCAGCCTCCTGAGTAGCTAGGATTATAGTCATGAGCCACTGTGCTCAGCTACTAGGATCTTCTTAATGTTGGGTGCCTCATAACCTGCACCAACTACAAAAATGTTATAGGAGTGTTTATTACTTTCATCTTTAAACAATTATTTAGAACATAAATTAAATCAGCTATGATCTGACAAGGCTTAAAATTATTTTAGTACATTGGTACATAAGCAAGTACATTTCAGTATACTATGCTTTTGGAACTCCTTTAGTTGAACCTACACAATTAAATACAAGGGATAGAACCCTGAAAATGATGCAAGTCTTGAAAGAGAGTGCATCTTCACTAATTCCAAAATATTCTGCATACTCCTTGATTGGAGACAATGGGGCTGTGATTCTCCTTTCTTTTTTTCATATATTTTTATTGTAATTAATGAAGGATTACATGATATTTGCCAGATAGATGGTGCATTAATTCCCATACATTGATACCCTTTCACATGTCTTGGTCCCCATTTTCCTCCCCCCACCCCCACTCCTCATCTTGTTTTCCCCCCTTCCCTATCCAATTTCAAATAACCAAATACAAATATATCCCATATATCAGGTAACAAAGTGAGATACTGTAACAATATGAGATAACCAAGGGACAGCAAAAGAGATGAGAGATAACATAGTACCTTAAGAACAACAATCATTCATTATATGGCTTATGTTTCTATATCCTATAGATCCTTTCATTTAGCATCCTACTATATGGCCTTTTGTATCAAGGTTTTGATCTATTGCAAATCTCTGCTAGGGGAGGACAAGGTTTCTACTGATTATGACAAATGAGGGAAACCATTGAGCCTAAGTTCCTTTGAGTCTGGCTTATTTCACTTAATAGGATCTTTTCTAAGTCTTTCCATTTCCTAACAAAATGGGCAATGTCATTCTTTCTGACAGCAGCATAGAATTCCATTGTGTACAAATATCATGTCTTGTTGATCCACTCATCAACTGAGGGACATCTAGGTTGGTTCCATATCTTTGCTATGGTAAATAGTACTACAATGAATATTGTTGTGCTAGTGTATTTAGTATGTCCTTGTTTCTGGATGATTGGGTAAATGCCAAGTAGTGGAATTGCTGGGTCATAGGGGAGCTCTATGTTTAGTCTTTGGAGGAACTGCCATACTGCTTTCAATTACTAACAGTGTAGTAATGATCCCTCCTGGCCACATCCCCTCCAGCATCCGTTGTTATTAGTTTTCCTGATCCTGGCCATTCTAACTGGAGTGAGGTGGAATCTTAGCGTTGTTTTGATTTGCATTTCTTTTATGACCAGAGATGTTGAGCATTTCTTCATGTGTCTACAGGCCATTTTTGTTTCTTCTTCAGAGAAGACTCTCTTTAAGTCTTTGGCCCATCTTTTAATGGGATGGTTGTTACTTTGGAGATTCGTTTTGGATTGATTCAAATTTTTGCGCTGTTGATATAATTTAGATATGAGGCCTTTGTCTGTTGTATGGTTGGTGAAGAACTTCTCCCACTCTGTAGGCTTCCTAATTAGTTTACTAGCTATGTCCTTTGCCATACAGAAGCTCTGCAGTTTAATACAGTCCCACTTATCCAGCCTTTCTCTGATTTGTTGTGATTCTTGGTCCTTATGAAGAAAGTTTCGACCTGTGCCAAGGAGGCCTAGTGTATCTTCTATTCCTTCCTGTAAAGTTTTCAGTGTGTCGGCTTTTACCTCCAGGTCTTTGATCCATTTGGAGTTAATTCTAGTACAGGGTGACAAAGAAGGATCCAACTTTAGTTTTCTGCAGGTGCTTAATCAGTTCTGCCAGCACCACTTGTTGAAGAGGCTACCTTTCTTCCATTTTGTTTTTTGGCTCCCTTGTCAAAGATTACTTTTACATTTCATGATTGAAAGATGTCTTACATTAAGAAACACTTTCCTGTGTGACAATTGTGTATACTCATTCTGCTAAAAATCAAATTATGGAGCAATTTTTACTATATACCAAGGAATGTGAAAATAAGTACTATGACCACAAGCTATAAGTTGTTTGAGGGATGTTTGAGTGAGAAATTCAACAGTTTGGGAGTTCTTTACGAGTTGAACATTACAAGAAGCCTTGGAAACATATAACAACCATTCCTGTGGGACTTCAAGTAAAAAGAAATATAACTTGAACTCTAAAATTGTTGCTGATACATTTTCATTGAAAATTCCCAACCTATGCAGGACTATAAGCATAGCATACAAATAGTACTGTAAAAGTCCAAAAATGGAATAGTAACAACCAAAAATACTCTAGAATGTACATACATCTCAAAATTACTAGGAACACATTTGTCTTTATTTTTTTTTTCTCTGCTGATTTATTCCCTGTGATCACAGTTTCCAATTTCATTACCATTTGGCCTACATATTGTTTATCTGGTTTGGAGAGGGGAATGGGAATCACAGAAAGAATGGGACTAATGGCTAACCAAGGCAACAGCTGTACTCACTAAACACAGTGTTGGAAATGAACTTTACAACTTTCTGGGGGGGGGTGCAGAGTCGAAGTAAGTGATAGAAAGCAGACGAAAAATGAAGGAGCGGGAAACACTATTTTAAAAAAATGTGCTCATTATCTGATTTACATAATTATAATCCCTCTCTATATAAGCTTCTATAATAAAATAAAATTTTAAAAAAGAAGCAAATGAACAAAAGCAGAAGTAAAGATTACTTGCTTTGAAAATTGACTTCTGAATTTTTAACAAATATATTAATAAATAATAAATTTTGGACGAATACCAAAATTTGATGCCATTTCCTAGTATTGTCAAAATCTAGTGCTTATTTCTGTTGGATTATCTTGCAAGTAAAATATTTGTTCATTTATAAATATGTTGGTATAGATTTTAAGTTTGCAAGTGGGCCTAACTTGTTAAACTGTTCAGTATTAGTATTTTATTTCAGTGACATATTGAAAATTTTGCAATATTTGTTCTTACAAACAAAAATATTGTCAGGAAAAATGACAACAGTTTATAATGTGTATAATTTGAATATATATATTTATCTCTTAAATTGCTATAATCTAGATAAGTACTATTTGAATTATTTACAACTATAAATATTCAGAAAACAGCCTTTTTAGTGCATCCTTAAGAAAATAAATGTCTCTGCTTTGGTGTATTTGAATATAACTTTAAGATCAAATTATTTTACAAATGTTGATGAAACAGTTTCCCAGTAGGACTCATTATTATTGGAAGTTTTGAAATGTAAAAAAATACAGTGTTAAAAAAAATCTATTCTTTTGCATCGGGGAGCTGATGGCTCTCGCCTATAATCCCAGCTACTCTGGAGGCTGAGGATCGTGGTTCAAAGCAAGCCTGGGCACTAAATTCCATGAGACTCTTATCTCCAATTAACCACCAGAAAACTGGAAGTGACGCTGTGGCTCAAGTGGTAGAATATGACACTGAAGCTGAAGTGCTCAGGTTCAGCACCCAGGTCCAGAGTTCAAGCCTCACATCGGACAAAAACAAACAGGAACTATTCCTCAAGAAATATAGATATTAAAGCATATATAGATTATTAGGAATTGTGGAACTGATCACTGTATGAGTGACCATAAAGTAGTTTCCTTAAAAATCTACAGCATATTAAAACACAACATTAGGAAAGATTGGATGCAACTTGCAACACAAACTAGCATAAAACCTTTGCAAAGTTATGTTTACTCTTTTGATACAGTAGGTAATTTATCTAGACTCTCTAGCAAACATTAAATTAATAACAAAAATAACTATTGTGTTCTATTTTTCCTAATAGTAGAATGAATATTAAGGTATTATTACTAGAATGTGTTATTAATTAATGTATGTAATATTAGAATATATGAAGAAGGGACAAGTAAATATAAGAATTGGAATTTTAAGAAAGAAGGAATCACTGACAAAGCCATATAGTCTAGGTAGTTTTAACTACAATAAAGTGCAATTTTGTAGCATGAGCATATATTAGAATTTATAGAAAGAAGTAATGTCAGAAGGATGCTGCCATATTTTGATTTTGATGTCCTCCTCAAAATTCCTGTGGAAAGTTGTTACCATTGCAACACACACACATACATACACACAACTCTAAAAAGAAGACAGTGAGGATTTTCTCAATGACAATTAGAAAACACAACAACATTGAAAATGTATAGGCATGAAATTAAACATTCACTTTCAAGAGAGTATTCAAATCACTAATTTCTATATTAATTACTCCCTTCCTGAGAGTCTAATTACATATGTAGATCTACTGAGTACTTCATTTCTCAGAGGAGCACAATTTCTTCTCAAACTTTTTTTTTCCTGTCCTTCAGACAGATAATATTAGCCTACTGATACTTCTTTAAGTAACCTCTAATGTGCCATTGAATTTAAAACTTTATATATTAAAATTTTCAGTTCGAGGTCTTCCTTTTATTTATTCTTTATAGGAGTCAGATCTTAATTTAGAACTCCTATTATCTCATTAGGCCAATTGATCAATTTGTATCTATGAATATATTTGAATTAATTACCTCAAAATATTGTCTGATGTCCCCATGTGAACAAGATAAAATAGCACATATATATATAAATAAATTCAGCCTAAAACAAAGAAATAAACTGGTAATCTCTCATACACACAAATATGTACATATATAGTTTACTTTCACAATGATAATTTGTACTCCTCTTATAAATGAAACAACTTATAAGAAACAGTATTAATGTCCTCTGACACTGGATGTGCCAACCCTTGTCTCTGGCTGGCTCTCCTTGTCCCCGTCTTTAACATTGCTGCCAGAAAGAGCTGTGCTGTCATCAGCCATTTTCTAAATCTTCCTAGATTCGTCTTTAACTGAAGTTTAGAAAAAAAGAGAAGTTGACTTTCAGGAAGCTGGTTAACTAGACATTACACACTTGCATCCATGAACACAACCATGGCCAACTACAACATATCATGTATACAAGACCAAAGTAAGTGAGATGTTCAAATCAGATGAAAGGAACACAGCAAGCAACTAATTATTGGACAGAATGAAGAAAAATATGCATCCAAACTTGCATCAAACTACAGGAAGTTACCAAGACTGTATTAATATCACATGAAGTTGATCTCAGCAAGGGTTACAAGGATAAAGATTTTACCCTATAATGGTTAAGGGGGTAATTTATCAGAAGGGATGAAAACTTACAAAGTTTGATGTACCCATAACAAAATTGAAGTGCATGAAGGATGAGCCAAATGATTAGAAGATGTAGGCAATTCTACAACTGTGGGAGAGATTTCAACATGCCTACCCTGAAAACTGATACAGCAAATAGTCAGTAAATATATTTCATATGGGGTAACAGCATGAATCAACTTTGCTAAACTGAAATTTATATAGTATTTCACATGAAAAGCACATAAATCTGATCACTTTGAGTCCACTCTACAAAGATAGTAAGATAGATGACTTAATGTGTAATGAAACGGCTGTCAATAAATTTTAAAGAGTCTAAGCACAAAAGTATAATATATGACCACAATAGAATTAAGCATGAAAACAATAACAAAAAGATGTTTTTGTTTTGAAAAAAATATTTCAAAATATTTGGAAACTAAGCAATGCACTTTTAAATAACCTACATATTTTAATTTCCAGGGTTGCTATATAAAATAACCACACCTGGGTTTAATCAAGATAAATCCATTGTGTCATAGGTAAACAGGGCTGAAGTCTAAGAACAAGGTGTCAGGAGGCTTTCTTTACTGGATCAGTATATTTCATCGTTTTTCTCTGTCATCATTTGGTCTTTGCTCTGTGGATGTTTTCATAAGAATATCCATCTCTGTTTACCATTTTTGGAAGAATAGAACTCAGGTTACATTAGAACAAATCTTTTTGGTATGACTAACTGAAATTGTTTCATTCAAGTCCATTATTACCAAGTAAACGTCACATTCTGGGGCACTTTAACATACAAATTTTATAAGGATTTTTCATATCAATCAATACTATATATATTCAAGAAAAGTAAAAAGAAATTAAAAGAGAGTTAGGGCATTTAAGCCACATTTCAGGGGAAAAAATGGGGAAACTCTGCTTCTATTGTAAGAAAACAGAGGAAGAAGATCAACATGAACAGAAAATTAAAGAAACATTTATAGAGTACAAAGACAAAAATCAAGAAGATATAACTAGTCAAGGAAATATATTTAGAAAATTATGCTTTAGAAAGATTTACAAATTTCACAAAAATATGTGAATATTGGAAGTTCAGTGGCAATGGTTTGATATTCCCTCGTTCATTTTTTCACATTAATACTAGAAAGATGCATTTTACATTATTCCTGACTAATAAAGTGAGGTTTACTCCCATCAAATAATAATTAATTATCATTACAATGGGGAAATTGAAATACTTACTTGTTTTTAAATGCAATTAGCTATGACTGTGGAAATAATGCAATGAATTCTTGAAAAATATTTATAGGATTTTCTCTCTTTCAATAAATATGCCAAAAGGTCATAGAATTAAAAATACTTTCTTTTATTGATAACACAACACGAAAAGTAAGATATTAGATGCAAATTATATTTACTTCTTTTTCTGATCATTTCCTATATTTGGGCCCTGGCCTCCTGTCTCATATTTGACATTTATTCAAGATTTGCAAAAAGGCCCTGCTTTGGTTTGTTTTTGAGCCTTTAGCACAAAGAGAAATGTTCCACCACTGACACCTTGTGACAGCTTCATGTTCCTGCAAGCCCCTTGCAAACTAAACCTCTAGATTGAATGAATTGATAAATGTCCTTTAATAATTGTAGTACAAACATCAATAAAAACAGCACATATGCTTAAATAAGAGATACTTTATTTCAAAATTATTTACACATCAAATCCCTCAACTACTTATCTTTGTATGTTCCCATACAAAACATGTATTTGTCTAAATTAGTAGATGTTACAAAACTTTTCTGTGCAAAAGAAAAATTTGAAGTAGTATTCCTTATAAAGACATTTAAGTAATATTTGTATCATTTCCTCTACTGGCTTTGAAAATAGCAACATACCTATTATGAAGACATTTTCCTCATTTTTGACAAATTTATGGTTTGGAATTATATTTTAGGGATTCAAAAGTAAATTACACAATTTATACGACTGTTTTAGAAACTGTATTATTTTTCACAGTTTCAAGAAGTTTCACACAGCATCTATTAGGAAACATTAATATAACACTATTCCTCTTCCTAGCCCATAACAAATCTATTAACTTTTTAAAGATATTTTAGCTGCATTTTATAAAGAAGTAATATAATTTGTTCTCAGAATAACTCAATAACATGTATTTCATCTATCCTTTTTTGAATGGAAAATCTACATCCTACACTTTTGTCATACTCTACCACTTGAGGCACAGCACCACTTCTGGCTTTTTCCTCTGTATATGGTATTGAGGAATTGAAGCCGGGCCTTTGTACACGCTAGGCAAGCACTCTACCACTAAGCCAAACTCTCAGTCCCTCCTGAGCTTCATTTTAAGAAATGATCATGACTCAAAAATAAATTAAAGACTTAGAATACAAATTACATTTTATTTGTGGTGAAAATAACATGTGCATAATTGGAGTGGAGTTGCTGAATCCTAAGGTAGTTCATTGTTTAATTTTTTGAGAAAGCTTCATACTGCTTTCCAAACTAGTTGAACAATTTTACATTCCCACCAGCAGCATATTAGGATTCCCTTACAGCCTTCTGGTCATTCTAACTAGAGTATGTATACTATATACACACACCTACAATGACATTTTACTCATCCATTAGCATTTGCAAAGAAATGGAATGGCCAGGAAAAAAATCATTATGTTAAGTAAAATACATCAGGCACAGAGAGAGAAAGAATGCATTATACACTGGTAAGTATTTTGGGTGGATAAAGAGAATAAAAATGTCTTAGTAGAAATAGGTAGAGTCAAGGGAAAATTCAAATTGTGTAAGACCTTAGAAAGGCAAGGTTAAAGTTCAGCAAAGTAAAACCAGTACGAAGAAGAGGAACAGGGGTCAAGGGGAAAGGGATTTACAAAGAAAAGAGGTTGATAACACATTCAAGAATCCAATGTACAGCTTACAAACCAAGGGGGAAAAGTTGTGTAGGTAGGGATGGAAAAGAACGTTGAAAGAAGTGACACTGATAAAAGATTTATTGTATTCATAAATTTTCATTAAATGAAAACTCCTTTGTATAACTATGTAAACATAATTTTTAAATATAAACAAAAAGCCTGTTTTTCTATAGAGTATAGAAATTACTTAGTAAGTCTATATCTAGTGAACTTCCAGTAAAATGTTCAGATGCAGCCTGGAGTTTGGCCTAGATGTAGAATGATTGCCTAGCACACACGAAGACCTGGGTTCCATCCTTGGTACCACATGCTTAGAAAAACCCGAAGTAGTGCTGTAGCTCAAGCGGTAGAGCTCTAGCCTTGAGGAAAAGCCATGAAGAATGCTCAGGCCTATTTAGGTCAAGCACGAGGACTGGTAAAAAAAAAGAATAGTTCAGATGCAAATAGCTCAAATCTCATTTTAGTTACTCAAGGGATTGCAACACTGATGTTCTTACCCATAATGCTAGCAACTCTGACTGATGTCTGAGAATTGCTGACAGGAGCCAACAAAATCTTGAGACTACCTTTAACAAATTTAACAAGAGGGCAAATCTGAACAGGAATGCAAGTCCTACAGAAAAAAACCCAGAATCAGGAAAAGAAAAATTTAAAAATGAAGAAGAATGTCCCTGTTTCTGGATGATTGGGTAAATGCCCAGCAGTGGAATTGCTGGGTCATAGGGGAACTCTATGTTTAGTCTTTGGAGGAACTGCCATACTGCTTTCAATAGTGGTTGAACCAGTTTGCACTCCCACTAACAGTGTAGTAGTGATCCCTCCTGGCCACGTCCCCTTCAGCATCTATTGTTACTAGTTTTCTTGATCCTGGCCATTCTAACTGGAGTGAGGTGGAATCTTAGAGTTGTTTTGATTTGCATTTCTTTTATGACCAGAGATGTTGAGCATATCTTCATGTGTCTATAGGCCATTTTTGTTTCTTCTTCAGAGAAGACTCTCTTTAAGTATTTGGCCCATCTTTTAATGGGATGGTTGTTACTTTGGAGATTAGTTTTGGACTGATTTAATTTTTTGAGCTGTTGATGTATTTTAGATATGAGGCCTTTGTCTGTTGTATGGTTGGTGAAGATCTTCTCCCACTCCGTAGGCTTCCTAATTAGTTTACTAGCTATGTCCTTTGCCATACAAAAGCTCTGCAGTTTAATGCAGTCCCACTTATCCAGCCTTTCTCTGATTTGTTGTGATTCTTGATCCTTATTAAGAAAGTTTCGACCTGTGCCAAAGAAGTCTAATGTATCTCCTACTCCTTCTTGTAAAATTTTCAGAGTGCTAGTAGATTTAGTATGCCCTTGTTTCTGGATGGTTGGATAAATGCCAAGTAGTGGAATTGCTGGGTCATAGGGGAGTTCTATGTTTAGCCTTTTGAGGCACTGCCACACTGCTTTCCATAGTGGTTGAACGAGTTTGCACTCCCACCAACAGTGTAGTAGTGATCCCTCCTGGCCATATTCCTTCCAGCATCTGTTATTATTCGTTTTCCTGATCCTGGCCATTCTAAATGGAGTGAGGTGGAATCTTAGCATTGTTTTGATTTGCATTTCTTTTATGATCAGCGATGTTGAGCATTTCTTCATGTGTCTATAGGCCATTTTTGTTTCTTCTTCAGAGAAGACTCTCTTTAAGTCTTTGGCCCATCTTTTAATGGGATGGTTGTTACTTTGGAGATTAGTTTTGGAGTGATTCAATTTTTTGAGTTGTTGATATATTTTAGATATGAGGCCTTTGTCTGTTGTTTGGTTGGTGAAGATCTTCTCCCACTCTGTAGGCTTCCTAATTAATTTACTAGCTATGTCCTTTGCCATACAAAAGCTCTGCAGTTTAATGCAGTCCCACTTATCCAGCCTTTCTCTGATTTGTTGTGATTCTTGGTCCTTATTAAGAAAGTTTCTACCTGTGCCAAGGAGGCCTAGTGTATCTCCTATTCCTTCCTGTAAAGTTTTCAGTGTGTCAGCTTTTACCTCCAGGTCTTTGATCCATTTGGAGTTAATTCTAGTGCAAGGTGACAAAGAAGGATCCAACTTTAGTTTTCTGCAGGTGCTTAACCAGTTCTGCCAGCACAACTTGTTGAAGAGGCTGTCTTTCTTCCATTCTATTTTCTAGCACAACAATGTTCATTGCAGCACTATTCACCATAGCAAAGATATGGAACCAACCTAGATGTCCCTCAGTTGATGAGTGGATCAACAAGATGTGGTATTTGTACACAATGGAATTCTATGCTGCTGTCAGAAAGAATGACATTGCCCCATTTATTAGGAAATGGAAAGACTTAGAAAAAATCATATTAAGTGAAGTAAGCCAGACTCAAAGGAACTTTAGGCTCAATGGTTTCCCTCATTTGTCATAATCAGTAGAAACCTTGATCTCTCCTAGCAGAGATTTGCAATAGAACAAAACCTAGAATACATAAGGCCATAGAGTATGATGCTAATTGAAAGGACCTCTAGGATATAGAAACAAAAGGCATATAATGAGTGATTGTTGTCCTTAACGTACTATGTTATCTCTCATCTCTTTTGTTATCCCTTGATTATCTCATATTGTTACAGTATCTTACTTTGTTATCTGATATATTGGATATATTCGTATTTGGTTATTTGAAATTGGATATGGAAGGGGGAAAACCATGAGGCGTGAGGGTGGGGGGACGGAAATGGGGACCAAGACATGAGAAATGGTATCAATGTACGTGAATTAGCGTACCTTCTATCTGGCAAATATAATGTAATTATAATAAAAGTATATGAAAGAAAAGAAAGTCCATGTCTAATTATTTTACAAAAGTCATTGAAAAGAGGCATTAACATAAAACGATTGACAAAATGGAGAGAGTTTGCAACTGTCTCCTTATTCTAGTGTGTGTGCCTGTCATTGATAGGCCTATGTGCAAAATTACCAGAATTCCTGTGTTTTCTCTCTGGAGATTTCTTTCTTTTCCTATTCAGTGGGGTAACATTTATTTCAGTGTTCCTTTTTTCCTGTTAAGCTTTGAAAAAATAATACAGCAAACTTGTACTGCTGTTATATAATTAAGAAACCCTGGAAAGACCTAAACAACTCCTGAAAGTATTCAAAAGGTATATTTTTCTTTCACATCAAAATGAAAATCATGGTTAACACAACACAAAAATGCAAAGATATCAACTGTTAAAATACCAAAAAACTAGTGTTATTTGAAAATAATTGCCAAATTTACTAACTAAATTTTATTTGTTAATCAAAGAGGAACCCTTGACTTTTATGTTTTCTTTCATGCATGGCTGACAGTTACATCATTTTTTTGTTCTATTAGATCAAATAATTACTACATTTTAAATATTTTCTCTTCAGTTAAATTTTACTGAAATTGAGTTTTGTCATTTAAGACTGAGGGTTTGCCAACTGTAACAATCTTTACTTACAAGGCAAATATGCATGTCTAACTTTTATTCTCTTCTTCCTAGTTTATTGTTAAGATTAATAGATGTTTTTCAGAAAGCAAGGTACATAAATATTTTTTCCTTTGATTCAATTTAGCCTACTAAGTTTTCCTAACTTCCTACTCCATTTGCCTACATAAATATCTTCCTGTAAACTATCAGTTTTTTCCCAGCTGTTCGATGAGTTTCTCAAAATAGAAAAACACCCAGTTGGGAATTTGTCTTCTCATATTACATACATGTATACCAGATATAATTCATACAAGATGGAGTTTTGTTCCCATTTGAGCCTATAAAACCACGTGGAATCACTCAAATTAAGCAAGGATCCTTTTTCCAGTATATTAGGAACCCTATTCCAAGTCTGTAATTGAGCAGGTTGAAGACTTTTAACCATGGTCAGCTGCTTATAACTTCCGCAAATGAAATTTTATCCTCTATACCACAAAAGGTTAGAAATTTCTTCCAGTAGTTTGTGATGCTCGTCAGGTTTCTTTTCTTTAATTTGTATTTTTTGGATATTAAAGCCTCAGGAGGACATCAGTGTCCTGGATGTTTTATAGAGTTTCTCAATCATATTTGCGTGTTGACTCTACCTGTACTTGTATTTGTGGTAATGATCCAAAGACCTTTATACTGTTCACAAAAGTCCTTGATTAGATACTGGCACTGGTTTGCTTACAGGACTGCACTTTATGGTATTTTAATAATCACTGTATAGTATTGTCTCTTTTATTACTTGAGGACATATCTATTGGACATCCTGTAAGCTTTCATAAAAAATTGAAAAAAAATCCAACAGTGATTACTGTATTGCAACTTCACAGGTCTCTATTTGCAAAGTCAATTAGTACTTCCATTATTATAACATTTCTTGCTAATCATTTACAACCATGGACACCTACTTCAATCTGACTTCAAAATATTTGTCCCTGAACAGGTACTAAAATCCTTCTATGTATTGTTTTTTTTTTTTGCTGTGGAGAAATAGCACAGTGATCATGAAAGTAATTGTCTAAACTGACAATGTATCTGAACAGTCATTTATGCATCATGCACCCAGACTTTGAAAGATTATCTATAATGTGATTTACCACTAATTATATAGATCAATAAAGATGTTATGCTTGGATTGTTTTTGGTGTGGTAGTGATAAAAATCTAGAGAAACTAGAAAAATTATGTTCCCAATAGAGACAAGTGATTAAATATAAGCGTTAATTATATCATCAGTATTGTACAACTACCCAAGGCTCATCACAGGAAGAGAAAAAAGAGATAAAGACCTGCTGTTTCCTCAGGATTATATTACCACCATTCTTTACTTACAGGATTAAATTTGTACATTTATAAAATACAATTCACACAAATGAAATAAGCAGAACTAACATTGAAATAATTATTAAACATTAAGACATCCTATGACAGCTCCAAGGTACAATTCACTGCAAATGATTTTAGACATCAGATGCCACAAGAGATATCTTTTTCTTTCTTTCTTTGAAAGTCATTACTAACTTATATAAAAGCTGTCACAAATACTTAAAACCATGTCTTCTTGAAGCCACACATGCGGGAAATTTTCCATTGCTGCTCCATAAGAGAATTTAGGCTTAAATCAAAGAAATCCCTTTATTTTTCCTTAAATAAAGACTGGAGACATTAGCATCCCATTATGAGAAATAGCCCAATTTTATGTCTAGAATATCTGTATTTTTAATAGCAACATCTTCTCTACATTCACCTACTCCCTTCCTTTCTCTTTCTTTTATATGTGCTGGTATCAAATCAGTATCCTATCATCCACTTACAGCATTGATATATATATATATATATATATATATATATATATATATATATATATATATATATATATATATATATATATATATACACATATGTGTGGGGAGCCGGATGGCACCTGTTTCCTGCCTCGCTCCTTGTAACTTATTTGGTATGTGAGTGCGAGGCCTTTACTCGTTACTAAGTATCAAGTTGCTCTTCAGTCTGCGCATGACGAAAAAGGGTGTGACCAATCCCGAGTCTCAAAACGGCCTTAGCAACAGAGCAGCCAATGGTAGAGAGCCCTTTGTTCCTTGGGCCTATATAAGCAGTTGCATTTCCCTGCCCAGGGCCCCTCTGCTTCAGCTCTCCCTTTAACCAAGTGGCTCTTCATTAAAAGCGTGATACGAGAAGGATCCTCGGGTGGTGTCCGTTCTTCCCTGCTGGTCAGGGGTGCCGGGCGCCGCAACTGGTGTCGAAACCCGGGACCTGAGGAGGGGCCGAAGAGGATCCAGAACTTGACACGTGAAGAGGACTCCTTCTAGGTATGTTGTTCTGAGAAGTTCCTGTCTGGGTGCTTGTTATCGTTCTTCCTCTGTGGTTTGTGTTAACTCGGTCTTTAAACATCAGTATGGGTAACTCTTCAGGAAGTGTGTGCCGTATAAGGGACTTCTGTGCCCCTTTACAGGCCCTTCTTAAACAGCGTGAGCTGAGAATTTCCCGCGGCACAATACATAGAGTGTTAACAGATATTGAGATACACGCCCCATGGTTTGCGGAGTCTGGAGATCTCTCACTGGCCTGTTGGGATATATTAGGCGAGGACCTGGATAGAGCTCTAGAAAAGGGAGGGGTCTCCCGCGCCATGTTGCCCATATGGAGAATGGTGCGCGCTTGTTTGGAGGAGGGCAGAAATACTGAGATTATTAAAGAAGGGAGGAAGGTATTAATTAAGCACCAGGATAGTCTCTCGGAGTCATCGTACAAGGAAGGAGGGACCACCAAGAGTGGGGTAAAATGTAAGAGAAAACAAAAGAATGGAATTGAGGGACTGCAGCCCTCACAAAGTACAGTGCAGGAGGAGGAGAGAAGAGAAAAGAAAAAACAGGAGGAGAGAAGAGAAAAGAAAAAACAGGAGGGACCAAGGAGCTCCCTCTATCAGGATGCAGGAGAGTCAGATCAAAGCACAGAAAATGAGGGGGATGGGCTCCAGGAGGAGCTAAGTTCAAATGAAGAGGAGGAGCTAGAGGAACAGGCTGCCGCGTATGAGGCTGAAAGATACAGCCTCAGGGGAGGATTTGGTGCAGACAATGGCCAGGCCCGACCTGCCCCCTCTGCCCCACCCCCCTACGTCCCAAAGGGAAGTTCCTTTATCAAGGCCCGCACCTGGTCTCGGTTGGCCTCTGCTTTTCCTGTTTTTGAAAATCCCATTACGGGACAGAGAGTTTTTGAGCCAGTTTCTTATAAAGCTTTAAAGGATCTCATGGCCGCTGTACAAAATTATGGTCATTCTGCAAATTACACCATTGCTTTGGTTCGTCGATTGCAGACTACCAGCATGACTCCCACAGACTGGTACGAAATTGGACGTTCTTGCCTGACGCATGGCCAGTACCTTGATTATTGTGCTTCTGCAGCAGATTTGGCCGCTACCCGACATAGGGAAAATACACTGGCAGGCCACCCCAATTGGTCAACCGAAATGTTATTAGGAAAAGGCCCCTATGCAGCAGACCAGACTGGATATCCCAATGAGGTTTATCAACAGATTAATAATATTTTTTACACGGCTTGGAAATCTCTTGCCAGTCGAGGGGAACGCCGTGGTAACCTTACCAAAGTTGTTCAAGGACCTACCGAGCCCTTTACAGATTTTGTTGGGCGAGTCCTAGAAACTGCAGATAAATTGTTCGGGGACCCAGAGGATCACATGCTCTTAATTCAACAAATTATTTTTGAACAAAGCCTCCCTGAATGCCAAAAGGCTATAATTCCTGTAAAAGATAAGCCCTTACAAGATTGGATTAGGACCTGTCGGGAGGTGGGAGCCCCTGTGAGCCTGGATAAAATTATTGCTGCGGTAGCTGAGACTACTAGAATTAATTCAGGATTATGCTTCAATTGCCAACAGCCAGGACATTTCAGGAGACAGTGTCCCAATTTAAAATATTTAAAGCAGAGGCCCCCTCGCTAACCGGGACTTTGTCCACGATGTAAAAAGGGAAAACATTGGGCAAATGAGTGCAGATCCGTTAAAGATGTGAATGGACAGCTTATCCGGCAACCTCAGGCCTTGGAGCCAAAAAACGGGCAGAGGGGCCCATTGCCCCAGGGCCCGCAAAATCAGGGGATTCGGTGCCAGGAAACTTATCAGAGGCTTTCACCTCATTTCCAACAGCCATTTGTTCCCGCAGAGCAACCGCAGGATCTGCAGGGTTGGACCTCCGTGCCACCGCCGGAGTGGTCTTAACTGGCGACATGGGGGCTCAGCTCATAGCAACTGACCTAATAGGCCCCCTACCTGAAAAAATGGTGGGGATAGTGTTGGGACGTGCCTCTAACACTATGAAAGGCCTTATGGTGTTCCCCGGGGTTGTCGACCCTAATTACATGGGAGTCATCCAAGTCCTCTGTTCAGTCTCTCGAGGAGCCATTTCGGTGGCCCCTGGAGATCGAATTGCCCAATTAATTTTGGTGCCTTCCCATCATCAAATTTTCCCTAGACAAGAAAAGGAAAGAAGTTTAAGTACCTCAGGAGCAGACCTTGTCTGCTTGTCCATGGCCTTAAATAACCGTCCCATGTTAACATTAACAATTGAAGGTAGGACCTTTAGTGGTCTGGTGGACACGGGGGCTGACCGGAGTATCATCCAAATAACTCAGTGGCCAAAGACATGGCCCCTACAATTTTCTTCACAAACCCTGCAAGGCTTAGGTTATGCAGATACTCCTCGGGTCAGCGCAAAACAGCTGACCTGGTCCACGGAGGAAGGTCAAAAGGGAAAAATTCAGCCGTTTGTCCTCCAGGTCCCAGTTAATTTGTGGGGCCGGGATATCCAACAGCAAATGGGTTTAATTCTAACCACTGATTGCTCTTCAACGGTACAAACTATAATGAGAAATCAGGGTTTTGTCCCTACTGGTGGATTAGGAAAACATTTACAGGGCCGACATACCCCTGTAGAGCCAGTTGCCAACAAAGATAAACGAGGTTTGGGTTTTTCTTGGGGGTCACTGAAAGTTTAGCCTCCGCTGGTCCAACACCCATACCCTGGTTAACAAATAAAGCGGTGTGGGTGCCTCAGTGGCCCCTGTCCCAAGAGAAACTGGAGGCTATAACTCAATTGGTACAGGAACAACTACGATTGGAGCATGTAGAACCTTCTGTTTCCCCGTGGAACACTCCTATCTTTGTTATTAAAAAGACCTTAGGCAAGTGGAGACTACTGCATGACCTTAGAGCCATTAATGCTCAAATGCAGGTATTAGGGTCAGTTCAGCGCGGTCTTCCGCTGCTTTCTGCCTTGCCTCAAAAGTGGCCCATTATATCTATTGATATTAAGGACTGTTTCTTTTCTATTCCTTTGCATCCCAGGGATAGAGAACGTTTTGCCTTTACCTTGCCTTCTGTTAATCATGAACAACCTGATGCACGATTTCAGTGGAGGGTTCTTCCACAAGGAATGGCTAATAGCCCTATAATATGCCAACTATATGTTGACACAGTTCTTTTCCCTGTGAGACAGCAATTTCCCATTGTTAGAATTCTTCACTATATGGATGATATTCTAATAGCTGCCCCTGAGCAGAATATCCTTTTTCAAGTATTTAGTAAATTATCTAAACTCCTTGCAAAGGCAGGCTTAAACTTGGCACCAGAAAAGGTGCAATTTTCAGAAAAGGTTCAGTTTTTAGGTTCCATAATTTCTCCCATAGCTGTGACACCCCAAAAGGTCGTCTTGAAAACAAAGCATTTGCATACCCTTCATGATTTTCAAAAATTAATGGGGGACGTAAATTGGGTGCGAAATTTTCTTAATGTCCCTCGCTCTGAATTGTTGCCCCTCTTTTCCTTATTGGAGGGAGACCCGGATGTTACCTCACCTAGAAAATTGACTGTTCAGGCTAAGAGTTCCATTCAGCGTCTTGAACAGGCCATAGAAAATGCACAACTCTTGCGTGTAAATCCATCAGCGCCAATCTTACTGTGCATATTTAAAACAAAGAATTATCCTACAGGAGTATTATGGCAAGAAGGCCCATTGTTATGGTTGCACGGAAATTCTTATGGCTTAAAAACTATTCAGTATTTTCCAGAATTAGTTGCTTTGCTAGCTCTTACAGGTTGCAAGGCGTGTTTGACTCACTTTGCAAAATTTCCTGACAAATTAATTATTCCTTATACCCGGCAACAAGTACAAATATTGGCTGCCTCTGTTGACTGGTGGGCAGTTTTGGTGTGCTCCTTTCCAAATATAATTGACAATCATTATCCCAAACATCCACTGCTGAATTTTGTGCGTGAAGATTGGGTGTATTTCCCCAAAGTTACGAAAAAACTGCCTCTGAATAATGCCCTAATTATATTTACAGATGGGTCAAAAACAGGCCGAGGTGCCTATGTAGTTCAAGGAAAAGAGCCAGTAACTTTAAATTTTCAACCAGAAACTCCACAAGTAGTTGAATATCTAACAGTTTTAGAAGTATTCAGGAAATTTTCTGAGCCTTTTAACCTATATTCTGATTCACAATATGTAGTTAATGCAGTGGCATCCCTGGAAGTCGCAGCCTCCATAAAAGGTAGCAGTACAGTTTCAAATATATTATCCCAACTTCAGAGTTTAATTTTACAAAGGAAAAATCCTTTTTTCATTGGTCATATTCGGGCACATACTGGCTTGCCTGGTCCCATGTCAGAGGCCAATGCCTTAGTGGATTTGACTGCCAGAGCCCTGGTGGGCCTTTCCCATAATTCTGTTCAATTAGCGCGAGATTTTCATCAACTTTATCATGTTTCTGCAAAAACCCTTCGATAAATTTTCCATTTCACGCCAACAGGCTAGAGAAATTGTTAAATCTTGTCAATCCTGTGTAGTATATCACCCCTCTTTTATAATCGGGGTTAATCCTAGAGGACTTTGCTCTAGCGCCTTATGGCAAATGGATGTTACTCATGTGCCTGAGTTTGGCCGGACAAAATATGTTCATGTTTCTGTGGATACTTTCTCTGGCATAATGCATGCCACTGCCCTTACTGGGGAAAGGGTGTCCCATGTCAAAGTTCATTGCTTGGAAGCCTGGGCAGCATGGGGAAAACCATTAAAATTAAAAACAGATAATGGCCCTGCTTATGCCTCTGCTGGATTTCGCTCCTTTTGCACTCAAATGCAGGTGGTTCATTCTACTGGCCTTCCCTATAATCCCCAGGGTCAGGGAATTGTGGAACGTGCCAATAGGACTCTTAAACAACTTTTATTTAAACAAAAGGAGGGAATAGGCCGAGATGCCTCCCCCAGAGAAAGGCTGGCCATTGCACTGTTTACCCTAAATTATGTAACAGTGGATGATAGAGGACAAACAGCCGCTGATCGGCATGCTAATAAAATGGCGATGCCATCTATACAAAAAGCAATGTGGAGAAATGTCATTGATAATAAATGGTATGGACCGGATCCTGTAATTCAGAGATCCAGGGGAGCTGTTTGTGTTTTTCCACAGGGACAAGATTCCCCCCATTGGGTACCACAGCGCCTCGTAAGAATATTGGAAGAAAATCAAACGCCCAAAGAGGATGATGCGAAACAAAGTCCTGGGAATAATCCTGTTAATAATTCTTCTGCTGCCATGACTTTGGACGAAGAGACAGAGGGGAAAGAGCAACAAGGAAAAAATGATGTGGGCAATAATGAAGACCTTCCCATTACCGATGCCCGTGACTAATGCCTCGATGACTGCAGTGACTTCAGCGGCGGCCCTTGCCGTCAGCCGCAGGGTCAACAGCCATGGAGACGCGGACGGAGACTAATCAGCACTTGTATCGTGGTTTTATGATTCTCAATCAACGGGTGGACTTATTGCAGGAACAAATGGATTTAATGTATAGGTATTCTCAGCTTGTATGTGCAGCCAGTTATTCTGGAATGTGTGTAACAACCCTACCTTATAATAATTTTTCCTATGCTGCAAATTTGCCTAGAAAGTTAGGTGGTTATTAAAAGAACAGTGGACAGAACAGTTTGAGGACCTAACAGAACGTCTAAGATCAGAAATTATGGTGATCAATCAGACCAGGGTCACAATAACTGCAGGACAAGTTTTGGATTGGATTGAAAGTTCCTTGTCATTTGTTAAGGAGTGGGCTGGGCTGGGAGTGTTTGTTGCAGCCTGTTGTGGATTCTGTGTCTTTAGCCTTTGGTTGCTCTGTCGCATGAGATCTCGCAATAGAAGGGATAGAGTACTGGTTGCTCATGCACTCACTGCTTTAGAGCAAGGATGTTCTCCCCAGGTATAGCTTGCAGCTTTAAAGGCCAATTGAAACTACCCTGTACTGCCTTTGCACCCTCGAGACCTCGGTCTATTGCACGAGGAATAGGAGTATGGACAGCCAAGAGTTGTGAAATGCTGGACAAAGTACCACTCCTGACCCTAACAGGTCAGGGAGAGCATGTGCGTCAGCATATGGGTTTGCGCCCCTAGCCCATCTCCACAAAGGGGATAGAGAACCTGGAGGGGAGGGATCCAGGGTTGGCCTCCTGGGTCACTCCTCTAGAAAGGGTGTGACCAATCCCAAGTCTCAAAACGGCCTTAGCAACAGAGCAGCCAATGGTAGAGAGCCCTTTGTTCCTTGGGCCTATATAAGCAGTTGCATTTCCCTGCCCAGGGCCCCTCTGCTTCAGCTCTCCCTTTAACCAAGTGGCTCTTCATTAAAAGCGTGATACGAGAAGGATCCTCGGGTGGTGTCCGTTCTTCCCTGCTGGTCAGGGGTGCCGGGCGCCGCACATATGTATGTATATATATATACATTTTATCTATATGCATGTACATATGTGTGTATCTATCTACTTACATTAGATTCGTAATATTTTTCATTTTTTTAAAATTTCTACATAAGGGTAGAAGTGCTTATCTTTTGAAAATATGCATACATTTTTATTTTATTCATGTGTACCTGGGATGCAATGTTGCCCTAATTGGCAAGTCAGGATGGTATTACATTTCTATAAAGTATTTAGGGTTTTGTTCTGTGTCTGTTCATTTAGTGATGCTGTTGAAGTTTGCTCTTAGGCCTTGTTAAAGTAGTTTGGGGTAAGACCTTAATTTCATAAAATATTACTACTTGAGCATGCAGTACTATCTGTAATAAATTTTCTTCAAAAAGAAAATAAAACAAACATGACATCCTAGACTGCCACTGAATACAATATAACTTTAGTAGTAAGTATTTCTATTTTAGATGGAAATGCAGGGTGTTCTAGACACAAACTTCCTTTTCAATTAAACTTACCTGGTGATTCCATATTACCTATTTTTAGCTACGACAAATTCAATTTTAGGCAATACTTACTCAGCTTATTACTTTAGAACATGAGGTTGAATCAAAGAAATCCTAGTACATCTTTCTCAGGAAGTTTTGTCTTTGTAATCCCTTTCTTTTTGTACTTTAACAACTATATCAGAAGATTGGAAAAGTAATATCTAGTTCATCTCCCCAATAATTCTATAAATTCCTATTTGGTGTCTTCTCCTGTATTGCCAATTTACAAAGACCTCAGGTTCACTATGTTTGATTTTCAGTTTTAGAAACCCGTTAATTTATATTCTTTTTCAGGGGCAAGTTACTGATGATACAAGGGCACTTCTTCAATCTATTCCTGTCATCTCTAAAAAAATTGACATGAATTCTAAGAAATATCTTCAAAGTTTTCCCCAAGATATTCAAATCCCTTTGTATTTTTCATTTAGTACAAACTCCTCTTGTAATCATAATACTTTGAAATGCACATTCATGCATGTTCTTATCATGTGTAGCATTATGCCTGAATGTACTGTGGCTTTCAAGAGAAAATTCAAGTACTTCTTCACTATTGTCTGCCTTCATCATTTGACTTATCTTCACTTTTAAGTTGTGTGTTATTTGGGGGGGGGGTTATTAGTTTGATTTACTGCTATCCATTATAAATAGTAAACAACATCATAAATATGCATGTCCAAAACTTAAGCTTTCATTTCAAGTTTCCAATCAGTGGACTCTCCTATTCTGTTTCCTTTTTTTCTAATTTTTTACTTTCTAATTTATTAAAGTATTTACTTGCATAAACAAACCGTACAGTGGAGTTTCATTTTGAGATATAGAATATGAATATAATAGGCTTTAATCAAAATAAAGATACATTAGCAATAATTTACTCTTTCTGTGACAATCTCCATCCTCATCCATCTTTTTAAGAGTTTTGATAGGTTGCATTTTACTGTTTTCACACACACTCTCCACCGCATCACAAATTCTTTCCCACCCAAACACAGACTTCTCTCAATCAATCCCCTTTTAACATCCTGACAAATCATTTCTTCAGTTTCATGTTACATATGAGAAAGTTCCTATTCTGTTTTCTTGAGAGTCTTTGGTAATTTGTCAGGAGGAAGATGGATCTATATGAAGAACCCAATCTTTGGCACTAAAGGAGAGTATCTAAATTTCCAGGGTCACTCATGGAAAAACCCTCCCTGAATGAAAGCAGCTTAAAGTAAAGCCTACACATGCACTTCCTATTTCCTTGAGTGGGTTCAGGCAGGCTCTAAAAAGACAAATCTTGCTCATTCCTATCCTTTGCTGGAAGATCAGTTGGTGAATCCTGTGAGTAATATACCAGTTTTCCAGAGTTTGTCTGTGATTTTTTTTTTATCTTGAAGAAAATACTCATTCTAAGCCAAGAAAACCATGGGTATCTCCTAGTCAAAACAAATGTTCATGAATTTAAGTCAAGGATAAGGTCAGAAATCATTAGGAAAATAAATGATGCATTTATATGGGCTGATCAACTCAGGTTGATTTCCTACATATGACTTGTATAAGCTGATGAAATAAGGAAAGGTCATAGCAAAAGGTACAAAGAGTTTAGTGAGGAAATAATTTCAGTGGGTGAGTAAATGATATACTGGATTTTGGCAATATAAGAGCAAATAGAAGATATATGTATCAATTTTGGGGGCTGGGAGTTTGGCCTAGTAGTAGAGTGCTTGCCTAGCATGCATGAAGACCTGGGTTCGACTCCACTGTACCACATACATTTAAAAAAAAGCTGGAAGTGGTGTTGTGGCTCTAGTGGTAGGGCCTTGAGAAAGCCCAAGGACAGTGTTCAGGCCCTGAGTTAAATCCCTAGGACTGGCAAAAAGAAGTATCGATATTAAAATGAACTGTATTTGTGTCTAATTGGATTTTTGAAATGTGGGATAGAATAAACCTGAGATGATTCCTTTTACATAGTCAAATAGGTAGCTAGAAAAGCCAATCAAGATGAGAAATACAATAGAAAAAAACTCTCGAGTGTTTAATGAACTTCACTTTCACTATGTTTCATGTTTTAAGAAGATGGTCAAATATTTGAAAAATAAATTCTGGAATAAAGTAGAGAAATTTAAACTGCTTTTGATCATGAAATATAAATACATATATATATATATATATATATATATATTTCCCAATCTATTGAATAAAAAGGGAGAAAGGTATGAACATAAATATGACATACACTATCACATAAGGTGAGAAGAATGATGAAATAATCTAGAAAAGAATACAGAAATCTAGAAATAAGCATGGAAAACTAACCTCAAAGCACTAGTAAACTTTGATAATGACAGACAGATTTTAAAAGAAATGGGTACAGATTTAGAGAAAGGCCTAACCAGAGGAAAACCAGTATCTTTTGAAATTGACCCATGTGATTGATGGCATGGCAAATGAGGAAAAGGAGCAGCAAATAACTGTTATAGTTCCAATTACAGACCTAAGAAAAAAATGAATGTGATTCTTGGACAACTCTTCCAAGATTTGTGTGTAGACAAGTCCAATGCAAGCAGATTATTATTTGAAGAAGCTCAGCAAACAAGACCCTTGGGTGAATAATCAAATCATGTCCACATGCTGCAGTTTGGAAGAAAGTGTGAAAAACAGGTGCAGTTGATGATATAAAACAGCAGTGAAAAGAGAAACAAAGTATTGAAAATTAAGAAAAAAACCTTTGAGCTGTTGACATATTTTAGATATGAGGCCTTTGTCTGCTCTATGGTTGGTGAAGATCTTCTCCCACTCTGTAGGCTTCCCAATTAATTTACTAGCTATGTCCTTTGCCATACAAAAGCTCTGCAGTTTAATGCAGTCCCACTTATCCAGCCTTTCTCCGATTTGTTGTGATTCTTGGTCCTTATTAAGAAAGTTTCAACCTGTGCCAAGGAGGCCTAGTGTATCTCCTATTCCTTCTTGTAAAGTTTTCAGTGTGTCGGCTTTTACCTCCAGGTCTTTGATCTACTTGGAGTTAATTCTAGTACAGGATGACAAAGAAGGATCCAACTTTAGTTTTCTGCAGGTGCTTAACCAGTTCTTCCAGCACAACTTGTTGAAGAGGCTATCTTTCTTCCATGTAACAACCATCCCATTAAAAAATGGGCCAAAGACTTAAAGAGGGTCTTCTCTGAAGAAGAAACAAAAATGGCCTATAGACACATGAAGAAATGCTCAACATCTCTGGTCATAAAAGAAATGCAAATCAAAACAACTAAGATTCCACCTCACTCCAGGTAGAATGGCCAGGATCAGAAAAACTAATAACAGATGCTGGAGGGGATGTGGCCAGGAGGGATCACTACTACACTGTTGGTGGGAGTGCAAACTCATTCAACCACTATGGAAAGTAGTATGGCAGTGCCTCAAAAGACTAAACATAGAGCTTCCCTATGACCCAGCAATTCCACTGCTTGGCATTTACCCAACAATCCAGAAACTAGGGCATAATAATTCCACTAGCACAACAATGTTCATTGCAGCATTACTCACCATAGCAAAGATATGGAACCAACCTAGATGTCCCTCAGTTGATGAATGAATCAACAACATGTGGTATTTGTACACAATGGAATTCTATACTGCTGTCAGAAAAAACGACATTGCCCCATTTGTTAGGAAATGGAAAGACTTAGAAAAAATCATATTAAGTGAAGTAAGCCAGACTCAAAGGAACTTAGGCTCAATGGTTTCCCTCATCTATCATAATCAGTAGAAACCTTGGGCTCTCCTAGCAGAGATTTGCAATAGAGCAAAACCTTGATAACCTTGATACATAAGGCCATATACTATGAAGATAATTGAAAGGACCTCTAGGATATTGAAACAAAAGCCATATAATGAATGATTGTTGTCCTTAATATACTATGTTATCTCTCATCTCTTTTGCTGTCCCTTGGGTATCTCATATTGTTACAGTATCTTACTTTGTTATCTAATATATTGGATATATTTGTATTTGGTTACTTGAAATTGGTTGGGAAGGGGGAAAAACCAATATGGGGGGGTTGGGGCAGAGGGTAATGGGTACCAAGACATGTGAAAGGGTATCAATGTATGGGAATTAATGTACCTTCTATCTGACAAATATCATGTAACCCTTTTATTAATCACAATAAAATATTTAAAAAGATATAGTAAATAAACAAAATAAAAGCATAATACAGTGGCAATGTACTGAATAAAAAAAAGAAAAACCTTTGGTTCAGAGCAAGAATGTCTGAGAACAACTACAAGAATTTTACTTCTATAGACAGTTACTCCACCCTGTATAAAATTTTCACTTCCCATCCAGTCCTTCTTTCTGTGCCCACCTGAAAATTCAGACTTATGACACCAATCACGGATCATCTCCTCGCTTCAATTTCTTGCAATTCCCTTGGCTAAGGCAGCTGAAAATGAATGCTTTGGACTTGAGCAAAACTATTATTGCTCCTATACTTTCCAGCAGCAGAGGTGCGAGAAGGCAAATTTGTAATTTTTCATCAATGTCAAGCACAAGACTTTTCACCCCTCATAGTTGATCCTGTATTAACATCATGGTACAAGGAAACTTCACTTTATGCAAAACTATCAGTGAGTAGTTAAAAGGTTCTAATAGAAATGAGCAGATTAGAGACCCATGCCTACCATTGTTACAGAAATATGGGCAGGCATAAGATAGTCTTGCAATGATAATATCCTAGGTTTTAAACTTTGTGTGATTGTGTATATGTATGTGTGTATATATATATATATGCATTTATATGAATTTCTGCTTATTACCACTTTCAAGATTCTGTATTATTTTCTCATTGCTAATATGAATATTAAAAAAAATTCTTACCAGATTCTGAATTATTGTCTAATTGCTAATATAAAAATTAATACTTGTAGTCTTGAGATAACAAAAGAAAACACTTGTACCTTGAAAGATACAATTTAAATGAGATAGAAGACTGGCTTCCTTCTAGACAGCTTCTGTTCCCTGACTTTGCACATTGTTAGAAGGTTCCTGTTTACCTACCGACTTCAGACCCCAGAGTATTGAAAAGGTAGAAAAATAACCATATATATATATATATTTATATACACACACACTTGATATATACACCTGAAATGCAATGGGGAAAGGGTTGTTTATGACCAATTTGGTATATTATTAACTTAAAAGCATGCATATAAAAATCAGAGAGAATTCTAAGAATAGCCAAATGAAGATAATCTTAAAATCTACATGCTGTACAGTTAATAAAGACTGTTTTTCTGCTTGGACTATCTTACTAATTAAACGTTTGCTTGCCAAAGCCACTATGTTAATATTGACACTAGCCAGTAAGTGTACGGACTCATTTACCCGGGTGGACTGATTTTCTCCTAGGCAATTTGCAAAGCCCCATTGCACAGTAATAGGAAACGAATGATGGGATGCTGCCTCCAAAGTAGCACTGTTTGACGAATGTCCTTTTCTTACCTTTGATTGTTATTATCTAGGATAAGGTTATTGGCTCAAGATTATTTTAGAGGTGAGAAGTGCTTCATTAGGAAACCACAGGTTAAGAACAAAGCCATTGCCAAGTTACTAAAATAAAGTGATTTTTGCACCTGTGTGTGTTTCTTTTGCTCTCCAGTATTGAGTTAGCAATCTTTCTTTGAATTCATTTCATACTTTCTATGGCTTCAGTCTTCGCATTTCTTTTAGAATTTAAGTTGTACTTTCGATCATAAGTACTGTCGTGTATTTAACCTGAAGTGCCTTCCTCCCTGTATGTAATTCTGCACTAAAGCAGTCGTCAAATTCTGGCATTTCAGTGCACCAGTTCACATTAGCAAATGTGAAGATGCTAAGATAAAGACTGGTAACTTTCCTAAGCTGGCACAGCATTGCACATCTCTGAATACAGCTCTGGGGAGGCAATGGTGGCAGAAAAAATTCTTAGATTTTGGGCCAGCTCGGAATATTCTAATTCATTTCTACCATACCAGGGAGAAGAGAGTCCACGATAAAAAATATTAATAAATGCTTCCAGAGAAGGACTAAAACATCAGAGAGAATGTAACTTTTAGCCATACAGAACATTTAGGATCAAAATTTTTCTAATTCATCTAATACATGTTGTTTAAGTTCCTATCTAGCATATGTATTATATAACTATATATTTATGCATATTATATATATATGATGTTTAAGTATTTGTCTTTCTATTTTTATACAATCATACTTAATAATTTAAGGTTTGAAGCATTAGGAATGTCTTTGAAAAATCTCTGTTACTATATCATTCCAAATTAGCAAATATTAAGGGAATGGAGAGAACAATCTTGCTTTAGAAAATCTATACTTCTCCAGTTTTATAGTGATCTGGAACTCTGTGTAGTAGTCTCATTTAATCTACATAAATACACTCCGTAAATTAACATGGGCAAGATGCACTCACGCTATCCCAAAGTAAGTAGTTTTGCACTAAAAAAAAAAAAAATACTCCTTAAAGATGTTTCCTGGGCCGGGCGTTTGGCCTACTGGTAGAGTGCTTGTCTAGCATGCATGAAGACCCGGGTTTGATTCTCGGTACCACGTACATAGAAAAATGCCAGAAATGGTGCTGAGGCTCAAATGGTAGAGCTCTAACCTTGAGAAAAAGAAACCAAGGGCAGTGCTCAGGCCCTGAGTCCAAGCCCAGGACTGGTGGGGGAACAAAAAAAGAGATGTTTCCTGCCTGTGTATTTTTCTGCATCTTTTAATCTGTATATATCAATTACAGTGCTACTGGGCATCAAACTCAGGGCCTAGTGCTTGCTCTGCTGAAACTCTACAATTGGAGTCATGCTTCTATCCCTGCTTTTTGTGCCTTATTTGGGAAACCTTCTCTTGTGGACTTTCCTACTTTCCACTATTCTCCATCTCAGCCTCCTGAGTAGCCACAGTTTCAAGTATGGATCATCTAGCTATTTTTCTTTTTTTACCAATTACTCATGCTAATGATGTTATACAAATAGAGTTACATTAGGACATTCTCATGTGTGCATAAGCTTATTGGTGGAAGGTACAGAAATTCAGTCTCAATCCATCAGTGAATTTCCAATTGATATAGTAGTAGTGCTTGATTATAGTATTGCAGACACAAGCATAAGATGGATTGCTTCTTCCACACAACCCTATTACAGAGGAGTCACTGAAGGACCAAATGACAGCCCTGGGTTTAAGGAAGGTGAGATCTGCAGGACTTCAAGATTGCCTGCACTGTGCAGGCTCACCTTGTGGTTGTGTCTTTGTGATTTTCTTTTCCTAGGAAGAAAGGATTCGAAGTGTAGACTCTTTCATCCTTTTTCTGTGTGACCTTTCTGTGGATCCATTTAGCTATCTTATCATCCTGTGATTTGGTTGCAGATACTTCTCTTTTTTACACGCAGAATAAAGTCTTGCCCATTCTACATTAGCAGTTACCTAGTGAACAAACTCCTCCTCCTCCAGTAAGTCCTCCTGCTGTTTTCTCTTCTTTTTTAATTTATTTTTTATTTTGATTAATAGAAGGGTTACATTATATTCACCAGATAAAGGTGCATAACTTCACAAATATTGATACCTTTTCTCATGACATGGTGTTTTATTTTCTTTTATTTAAAATGACACTGAACATTTTAGATACTTACTGGCCTGATTAGTTGATTTAATAGCATTATTTTCTTACCAACAAATGCATATATCATAACTACATTAATAGGAAATCAATATTTTGTTTGTTTTGTCAGTCCTGGGTCTTGAACTCAGGTCCTGGGTACTGTCCCTGAGCACTTCATCTTAAGTCTAGTTAGTGGTGCTTAACCATAGTTTGAGCCACAGTGCACTCCAAGTTTTCTGGTGGTTAATTGGAGATAAGAATCTCATGGACTTTCTTGCCTGGGCTGGCTTTGAATCAGTACACTAAAATCTCAGCCTTCTGAATAGTTAGGATTATAGGCAAGAGACACTGACGCCAAATTTCTGACTCTCTGATAAGCAATGAAATAATCCATCTCTGGATAATACATAAGCATTAGCACATCCTGCTTGAACATATATCACAAATTTTACTTTGCTATATTTCAAAGTAGAACATGTTGACATGAATTTCTTGTCAGATACCTTTTAACAAACCAAAGACTGCTGACCAATAACCTTTACCTTACTGATGATACTTTGTTTTATATGGAAAGCAAGTATTTACAAGACATGCTTGTCTTTTATACTTCCTGTACCAAGATTTAGTTCAATTAAAATAAAAAAGAAATGTTGAAGAGTTTCATTTCCTAAATGTAAACTGGTAATTTAAAATTATAGGCCATATTTAACTCAAAGTTGGATTACTTCTGGATAAAATGGGTATTGACACTCTACAGAAATATATAGTTACAACTCAAATCACACATTTATTTTTTATGTTTGCCAGATAGAAGGTGCACTGCTTCTCACACATTGATACCCCTTCTCATCTTTTTATCCCCACTTCCCACTCAAACCCTTACCCTCATCTTGTTTCCTCTCTCCATTTCCTATTTCAAATAAACAAATAAACATACATACAATATATCAAATAACAAGGTAAGATACTGTAACAATATGAAATTAACCAAGGGGCAGTAAAAGAGATGAGAAATAATGAAGTACATTAAGAAAAACAATCACACATTATAAGGCTCTTGTTTCCACATGCTGGAGGTCCTTTCATTAAGCCTCATTCTATATGGTCTTTGTATTTCGAGTTGTTGTAATCCTCTGCTGTTGCTCTCCAGCAACAGGGGTTTGAGAGGGACACTCAGGAACAGCCTGAAGT
The DNA here is from genome assembly GCF_031878675.1 of Megascapheus bottae. NCBI lineage: Eukaryota > Metazoa > Chordata > Mammalia > Rodentia > Geomyidae > Megascapheus > Megascapheus bottae. The sequence continues at coordinate 24,230,042 of NC_143521.1, forward strand.
CCCACAGAGCTGAGCGAGATGGCAAGTATCAATAACCCATCCCTCCCCCAGTTACCAGGGAGAAAAACGACACTGAGCCAGGAGCTTGTCAGCCATGAAAGCGCAGCAGATCTCAGGTTTATTGCGCTGGGCACTTAGTTATATACTGTTGGGGAAAGAGAAGATAGGGAAGCAAAAAAGGACCAATAGGAAGAGGGTCAAGGTGCTATCACTAAGGGTCAGGGCAAACTTTCAGGTACTGGATGGGACCCGTGCAGGAAAGCGTGGCAGCTGGCTGGGAGTTCAGTTGAGTTCCATACACAGAAATACCTCAAGAGAGGTATGCAAGAAATACCTGGCCAAAGTGCTTTAGTGGCCGCTTAGCCCCAGATATGGAGACCAGGCCCCAACACTCTGCTAGGACAGTCCACGGTTTGTACTAATTATGACGAATGAAGGAATCCATTGAGCCCATGTTCCTTTGGGTCTGGCTTTCTTCACTTAATATGATTTTTTCCAAGTCTTTCCATTTCCTCACAAATGGGGCAATGCCATTCTTTCTGGTGGCAGCATAGAATTTCATTGTGTATAAATAACACATCTTGTTGATCCAATCATCTACTGAGGGACATCAGGGTTGGTTCCATATCTTTGCTATGGTAAGTAGTGCTGCAATGTAACATCCTTGTGATAGTGGATTTAGTATGTCCTTGTTTCTGGAAGATTGTGGAAATGCCAAGGAGTAGAATGGCTGGGTCAAAGGGGAGCTCTATGTTTAGTTGTTTGAGGAACTGCCACACTGCTTTCCACAGTGGTTGAATGAGTTTACACTCCCAAGAACAGTATAGTAGGGATCCCTCCTGGCCATGTCCCCTCCAGCATCTGTTATTAGATTTCTTGTTCATAGTCATTCTAACTGGAGTGAGGTGGAATCTCAGAGTTGTTTTGAATTGCACATTTTTTATGGCCAGAGATGTTGAGCATTTCTTCATGTGTCTATTGGCCATTATATTTTCTTCTTCAGAGAAGACTCTTTAAGTCTTTTGCCTTTTAAAGGGATGGTTGTTTCTTTGAAGACTTGTTTTAGAGAGATTCAATTTTTTGAGCTGTTGATATACTTTAAATATAAGGCCTTTGTCTGTTGTAAGGTTAGTGAAGATCTCTCATTCTGTGGGCTTTCTATTTAACTTGCTGGCTATGTCCTTTGTCATACAGTTTAATGCAGTCCCATTTGTCTAAACTTTCTTTAATTCGGTGAATTTCTGGGTGTTTATTAAGAAATTTTCAGCCTGCGCCAAGGAGACCTACTGTATCTCTTATTCCTTCTTGTGAAGTTTTCAGTGTATCGGCTTTTACGTCAAGGTCTTTGATCCATTTGGAGTTAACCTGGTGCAGGGTGACCTGGAAGGATCCAACTCTAGTTTTCTGTAGGTGCTTAACCTGTTCTGCCAGCACCACTTGTTGAAGAGGCTATCTTTGTTCCATTCTATATTTTTGGCTCTGTTATCAAAGATTAGGTGGCCATAGGTTTGTGAGTTGCTTTCTGGGTCTTCAGTTCTATTTCATTGGTCTTCAGGCCTGTTCTTGTGCCAGCACCAAACTGTACTGGTTACTATACCAATATGATATAGTCTAAAGTTTAATATTGAAATTCCTCCTGCACTGTTCTTTCTGCAAAGATTTGTTTTTGCTATGCAAATTAAATACATTTTAGATAAAAAATGTTCTGTAGTTTTTACTCTGTTGTGTTACTGCATTTTCACTGCAATTCTCTCCCCTCCAAAATTTAGGAATTTTAAAATTTTCTTTTATATCTTTATTTTTCATTCTTCTATAGTTTTCATCTCTGAGTTTAGTTTGGAAGATAATTACTATGCAATGAATCATTTACATATATTAGTGTAATAACAAACTTGAACTGCATACTGGAATTTCTTTGTGCATAGCCTCTTTGGTTTTTTTTTTTTAAATCTTTTGTGTCTTATATTTCCTCTCAGACTAGGGATGATCCAGTGATTATGTTAATCAGGTTTCTTGTGAGGAATATAAACTAGAGAATTTTATCTTCATTTCTGTCATCATATGTATGCTTATAATGGGTATGTTTGGGGATGATTAGAGACTCAATAGTCTAACAATAGCCATTTGAATGTGGAAAGCCAGAGAATCTGCTCAGTTGTAAGTTACCAAACAAAGCAACCTGGAAACACAATCTAGTTGTCACTGGAAGGATTTCACATGGAAGATGTTGTCCACACGCAGCTTCTCTCCCACCAAATAATCCTCTCTAGAAATTCCCATAAGATACAGAAGTGTACTTAATCATTTATGTAACTCATAATCAAGTCAAGAAGACCATCATGATTGCCCACTACAATTATAGGTATAATGCAGTTATTTAAACACCAATCATTTTCCATCTGTTAGTATCCTTTCTGCCTTGTTTTAGGATGATACATCATCATTTTGTTAAATCCTGAGTTTCATACTAAAGGAAAAGTATTTTCTATATGTATATAACATTTGTTTTATTCTTGAATCTTTAAAAGGGGAGGCACTTTGAGTTTAGCCCTTTCACCTAAGTCTGCTTTTTTACATTCAGGAGAAAATGGAAATATAATACATGTCAATGATATCAATAGATTAGTTACCAACTAACCAATAGATAAATTTCTAACTGGTGACTAAAATGTTGATTATTTAGTATTTAAAACACAGCAAATAGTATTTTAAATGAAATATGACAATGCACTAATCAAAAAATGTATTTCATAGAATTATGTTTTGATATTTGAAAAGTTTCTGTAAGTATAACAATATTAATAACAAGTAATACCCTCATTGTCTAAAAATGAACTGTGTTCTTGCGTAGGTGTTTGCTTTTTATTTCTTTGTCGAATTGATGGCATAGATTTAAAAAGTCTCTCTAGGGCCGGGAGTTTGGCCTAGTGGTTAAAGTGCTTGCCTAGCATGCACGAGGACCCGGGTTCGATTCTTCGGTACCACATACATAGAAAAAAGCCAGAAGTGGTGCTGAGGCTCAAGTGGTAGAGCTCTAACCTTGAGAAAGTCCAAGGACAGTGCTCAGGCCCTGAGCTCAAGCCCAGGACTGGCAAAAAAAAAAGTCTCTCTATTGGTCAACTTTATTTGGTGCTGTTTCAATGCATGGAAAAGAAGGCAATTGGGTGGATTGTGGGCATTACAATATTTAACCCACATACAGACTCTATTAGATTAATATTATTAAATTTCTCATAGAAACAGAGAAAACCAAAATGTAACTTTGTCACGGTCCTTCACCAGGAAAGAAGAAAATAATTACATTTTGGCTTTAATTATCCATTATTTCTGTATGTATTATTTCAGGTGTATTCTGCTCATACATATACATTTGATTTGTGTATATATGTTAAAATGCATGCTATTTAACTTGTCAAACTCTGAGTCTTGATTTATTTGAATCCATTTTAAGTATAAATATAAAAATTTAAATTCCTCTCTCATTGAGAAGAGCATTAAACCCATTGAATAATTCTCTAATTTTGAACCTCTTCTCAAATAGCAGACACTAGAACATGTTGCATTATGGGAGAATTACCATAGAGTTCACTGCTGATAGTAATATTCCTAAAAGAGTATGCATAAGGGTCTGCTATTATGAGGATGTGCCAGTCAAACTGACACATATATGAATCTAGGGTACCATTGTGAGAGAGGACATTACAGAAAAGTGAAAAATCAAATTAATCATTACAGAATAAAATGTCATATTTTATATAAATTAATATATTCAGTAATGTCAACATTACAGAAATTAGATATGATTGATTAAAAATGCAAGCACATTGTATTTAGTAAAATTACTATATTCTCAATTCAGAAAACATATTTTAAAGCTTTAAAATAGAAAATCATCCACTTCCCAAAGAATTTCACTAGAGGGCAGCATTGTAATACTATACACTTTGAGCCAGCGTATGAATATATAATATTTATATTTTTTTAAATGTTGGGGTGATGTAACTACATTCGTCAGCTAGTGAGTACATTAGTTCTTTTTTTTGCCAGTCCTGGGCTTGAGCTCAGGGCCTGAGCACTGTCCTTGGACTTTCTCAAGGTTAAAGCTCTACCACTTGAGCCTCAGCACCACTTCTGGCTTTTTTTCTATGTATGTGGTACCAAGGAATCGAATCCAGGCCTTTGTACATGCTAGGCAAGCACTTTAACCACTAGGCCAAACTCCCGGCCCGTACATTAGTTCTTGAACATTGATACCCCTTCCCTTATTTTTCTTCCACTTTCCCTTCTCACATCCCTCTCATCATTTTGTTTTTCCTTTTTCCTACTTCAAATAAACAAATATTATACATATATACATATACATATGTATAATATAACAAGTACCGATGTCAGATAGTATAACAACATGAGATAAACCATAAGGGAAAAAAAGAGCAAACACATAAAGGTCTTAACAAAGATACATGTTTCGAATAGTTCAATTAAGAAAATTGATTAATTGCTTAAGTATATATTTTATTTTTTTATTATTGATGCAGTTTCCTCAACAGCAAAGTGACAAAAAGGCCCCTGTGATATTACTTATTGAACTGAAAAGAGTTTTTATGCAGTAAACAAAGATTGGTCTGAACACACACAAAAAAACGTCACAGTTACTGAATTTTTGTTATATATCCTTAAAACCATGATAGGGAGGAAAATTGAAATATCAAACTAGAAATCTTACCCTACACATGTAATTTCAGCATTCAGAAGGCAGGTGCAAAAGTTTCCTCATTTGAAACCAGCCTGGATCATATAGAAAGCAAAATGTTAATGTAAAAGACAAAATTCACTGAACTATTAAAAATTAGCATCTAGCAATTGCATAAGGGCACTTCCATGCCATTCTTATACATTCTCAGACACAACATGTACCCCACCTGACCCACTCTCTTTATTTCTCCTTCAGACACCATCTCTTTTTTAAAACACATGCAGTAGAAATCATTTTGCTTTGTTCATATGAATGTAAAAATATTTCAAATATATAACCTTTTTTGATGTGACATTGTAATAATTTTAAGTATATTAGTCTGAAAACTTGCCAAAGTTTAGTTAATTCATTTTTAAAATAATAGGAGACTTTCTAATTTCTCCAATTTTACTTTTTTTAATGAATGCTGATTTTGTGACAGTTTCATATTTTGTCCCATTTCCTTTCAATTCATGCTGCAAGACTTTCCTTGAAATTAGATTTAGCTATAACAAATAATTCAAAAATGGTTTTTACTTGTTTATTTTATGTTTATGCTACTTTATTTTAGTGGCATCTTTCAATGTATGCATGTATTTCTATTGGCTAATTTAAGTTAGATGGGTGCCACTTTATTGTTAGATTTCAATCAACACCATGTTTCAATCAGTTTTACCCCTCCATCACACCACTGAACTCCTCCTTCTAAGAAATTTACACCTTCCACAGACTTCCTGGTCCCATTTTCATTGTTTGAAAATACACTATTTCAATGTCATTCAGTCATCTTTATCTCTTTCTCTTTCTTTTCTGTACATATGCCTTGATATCTGGAGGAATACAGGAAAAGAAAGAAAGACAATCATTCTTATTGTAGCTGATCCTTTTAGGTAGGATTACTTAAAAACAACTCTCTCTCATTCCATGTATTTAAAATGAAAAGTTTCACTGAAGAGAAGTTATCTTCTTTCTATAGGCCTATGGCAGTATCTAAGGTGATGCTATATAATTCACTTGCCCACTTCTTAAAAGCATCCACCTTTCTCTGACCCTTGTTTGGATGCAAACAGCCATAAACCTGAAAATCAGACTCTTGGCTCTGGTTTCACAATGAGCATTAAACCCTTCAAGATATGGAAATGAGCTTTTATGAGAAAGGTCTGTCACATCCTATCAGACTACTCCAACTTGTGCCATAAGCAATGGAAGTGAATTCCCCTGCAGAGAAATGCCCTAATTGAAGATTCTTGTCAGTAACAATTGTTTAGACAGATAGAAAGATAATGTATATATGCATAGATACATATATCTATGTGTACATGAATATAGACAAATACATGTGCTTTATATATATATACGCATATATTACATTTCTATACTTGCATGAACATGAAAAAACCATGATAAATCCCCTTTAAAATTCATATATATTAATAAAAGTAATACAAGAGTTTCATAATTTAGAAAAAATTGTAATAGTTTTAATGACCATCAAGTTGTTTTCTAATTAAGGAAGCATACATAGATAATAATAATAAATGTCCAGGATGGAAAAACTAATGAGAAGGAAACTGACGCTACGGTCATGCTTCTTTGTTCTAGGTTAATTAACTGGATTTTTGTAAGGTATCATTTCAGCTCTTAGATTTTGCTGATGAAAAATAACCCAGATAAAGTACATAATTCTCCTAAGATCTCAATAATAATTAATGGCTAGGAAAAACTAATTAATGTCAAAGGCCATAATCTGCCCTTTAAATTACAAAGTAATCTTTATTTTAATACAATGCATTGTATCTGGTTGCAATTTAATGCTTCAAAGCTTAAATCAAATTAATTCAGCAAACATCACTAAGTAAATAAATCATGTATCTTTTATTTAGGAAAGTGTAATGACTATCTGTTTTCTGACACTTTTGCTAGAAATTCTTGATTTTTTTCCTCTCATTGGAATATGTCTCTTCAATGATTTATAAGAGATTAAATAGGTCTACTTTTCCTGGAGCATAAAGTAAAAGGATAGACCATAAGTATGTTCCCTGAATTAAATATAACCTTTTACCTATCTAAATTCATAACCACTCATTTTATCACTGCACACTGTAAATGTAACATAGATTTCTATGTGACAAGGGTAGTGAATATGTCTACATTTCAAACCTACTTAGAGATTTTCTCAGCTAACAATATTTGATGAGTTTCATACATCAACAATTCATTCCTAAATATCTTGAAGAACTCACCTGTACTCTTATAAATTTTATGTTCTGATCCATCCATTTCCCTGCTCTACAGTTCACTTTATTGTTTTGTTTATGATAGAAGGAGCAAAGCTTGCAATTTTCCCTCTCCTATTTGGTTTTTATGTCACAAATTACTTTTTATAGCCTGTACAATGTCTTGTAACCTTTGCAAGTTTTGCTTTTGTGGACAATTTATCATTGCTGTCCCAGAAAGTATTTGCACTCACTCTATGTGATCTTTTAAACCAATGATTCCTGTGCTTTCTCACCTACTAAATATGAATCATTGCTTCTCCACACAGTAGGATGATGAAATAATTTTGGGCTCAAGGTAAATAAAGTATGTTCGATTACCATCTTGATCTTAAGTGAATTTCACAAGGTTCCAAAACTTCTTTTTCTGAGGATTTTTGCATTCACAGTTTTCTAACATTGGGGAAAAATTGAAAGGAAGAAAGAAAGAAAGAAACAACAACAAAAACCACCAACAACAGGAAAACCTAGTTTTCTTCTCATCGCTCTGATACAGAGAAGTGGTTTATAACTGAAAAATCTCTTCTTGTAATTGGAGTTGTGACTCAAGTGGTGCAGCACTTTCTTCATGTAAAAAAGCTCAGGGACAATCCCAGAACCCTGAGTTCAAGCCCCAAGACCAGCACAAAAAAGAGGAAGAAGCAAAAGAAGAAGAAGAAGGAAGAGGAGGAGGAGGAGGAGGAGGAGGAGGAGGAGGAGGAGGAGGAGGAGGGACGGGGAGGGGGAGGGGGAAGAGGGGAAGAGGGAAAGGAGGGGGGGGGAGGAGGAGGACGACGAAGGAGAAAAGAAAATCAATTCTTGTTTAGTTTTATTCATATTTTTAAAAAACATTTTCACTGGAAACTTTTTTTGGAAACGTTTTTGAGAGAAGTTTGTAAGTTGAATTTATTGTTGTTTACGAAAACAATTTTTATGATTTCATGTTCATTATTAATCATTTAACTTATATTTTTTTCCATTTTTGTCATTTGTTGGGCTTGAACTCTGGGCCTAAGCGATGTCCCTGAGCATATCAGCTCAAGGCTATTTCGTTATTTCTCTACCATCTGATCAACAGCATCATTTCCAGTTTTCTGGTGGTTAATTCCACATAATAGTCTCTTGGAGTTTCATATCCGGGCTGGCTTTGAACTGTGATCCTCAGATCTCAACCTCCTGAATAGTTCGGATTATAGACGTGAGGTACCCAGGTACCCAGAGGCCATAATTTTTTTTTTCATTTTATTTTTGATTATCAAGGTAATGTATACAGGGGGTACAGCTATATGCGCCAGATAGTGGGTGCATTACTTCTCACACATTGATAGCCCTTCTTTTGTTTTTATCCCCATTTCCTCCCCCACCCCATTCCCAATCATCTTGTTTTCCCCTCTTCCCTTTCCTATTTCAAATAAACAAATGAATGTATATACAATATACTAGGTAACAAAGTCAAATACAGTAACAATATGAGATTAACCAAAGGGCAACAAAGGAGAAGAGAAATAACAGTACATTAAGAATAATAATCACACAAGATAAAGCTCTTGTTACCATAATTTATAACTACAGCTTATACCCACAAATTCTTGAAATGATTTTTTTTAAAGGAAGGAAAACAGCATTTTGAAAGATCAAAAAAAGGATTTTTAAATTATTATTTCCTTACCCATCAGTGCTGAGAAAACAAATTTTTGTTTGTTTTGTTTTATGATGTTTGTTTTTAGAGAAGAGCTAGTCTTAGTTGCTACAGCTAAACTTTGTTGCTAACTTCAAGGCACTAAAATTGAACCACGGCCTAACGTATGCTTTTGTTTCTTTCTTTTTTCCTTTTATTCCTTTCCCTTTCCATGTTTCTTTTCAGTTTGATGAAAGTCAGATGAACATTTCTAAGTATAATCACACTTTTCCCTAAATGACTGCCAGAGATCTGTATAACTCAGTAATGTCAGAGACCTTTCTGTATTTCATGTTTTAAGAAAGGAGTTGATCAAATATGTAATTACTTTCAGAGGACAGGTGAGTTATTCAGAAATGATATTGTGTTTTAAATGGAAATATCTTTTTAGTGCTAATATTAGAAAATGTCTTCTAACCTATTTAAGTATTATGAATATAGGTGTTTTATTATTTAATACCTATTACCTACTCTAATTTTGAGAAATCTCTTCTAAAAGAGGATTTATTTCATTATAATTCAAGTAAACCTTCAGATGTAGAAATTAAGATATTGATAGGTGTGTTTTTTTATTAGAGTATACCTTTTTACAATCCTAGCAATTCAGGAGGATCAGGACTGAGGATTACAGTTCCAAGTCAGATCAGATAGGAAAATTTCTGAGACACTTTATCTTCAATCAATCACCAAAAATTCTGTATGTGGAGCTTTGGCTCAAGTGGTAGAATGCTAGCCTTGAGCAAAATAGTTCAGGGACTGCACCTAGGCCCTGAGTTCAAGGCTTAGGGCAAATACTACTCCCCTCCACATCACCTGAAAAAAGTACAATTTACAGAGGGCTAAGGCCTAGGTTTTACTTCCTAAATTTGTCCATGTAATCTTCAATGTGCACAGGGGATTGTGTGTGGGAAAAGAGGATACTACCTATCTACCTATATACAGGTAGATATTTATTAGATAATAATGGGGCTACTAGGCTAGTATGTTTTAATAAAATGAACAATCTACTGCAGGAATAATAGTGAAGACATTGTAAAATGTCATCTAGCTTTAACTGGGCAGCAGACATTATTATAACTGTTTTAATGCATTTGCAAATTTAATTTTTACAACAACTTTTCCTAGCAAGGTGCCACTGATGTATTGGAAATTTCAAAATGGAGTTTTAGAATCACTTAGTAACCTGCTATACTTCTGTTTCACTCTGTGTACTAATGGACAAACCTGAAAAATAAATCTGTAACTTCCTGTCTAGTATCTCATAATACATGGCCCAGAATTATGACACCTTGCTGACATGATATAATTATAGAACACAACAGGTGATTTTCTGAGAAGAGCCATTAATGAAATTACAGATTAAATATTACAAAACACTATGTAGTCTTTCAAATTTGAACAAAGAACATTCAGACAACTGACAGACAATACTAATATAAAAATTGATCAATAGTCAATTTCTCAAAATAGGAATTTCAATTCTCAGGTTTTATGGATTTCTTTTTATAGGTCACTCATAGAAGTTTCTGTATGCATTCTAAGATTTAAAAAATGAGAAATTTATGGTTTTAGGATAGTTTTAAATCACAAAAGGTCTTTATTGGTATTGACTGCCAGTGGGCTTAGAGTTAAACCATCAGTATTAATTCCACTTCTCAATTTGCTCACTATAAAAAAACTGTTTATAATAAAAACATTTAAAGATAGCTCATTTAAGCAGAATTCTATAATGCTGAGTTTCTTAAATATAAGTCTTTATTCTTTCATTTTTTGTACTTTCAAATCAAATGGCAAATGTGAAATGAGAAAATAATACACTGATCTTTTTCTGTTGCTCTTGATTTGTTGCTCACGCATTTATTTTTCAAATTTATTATGTGTTGCCTATTTCCCATATAACATGTTTTCTGTAGGCAGTTGTTTTTGAGTTGCTTTCTTTGTCCTTGTAAAAGTTGTAATTACTAGTTTTTATCTTTTAATGTCAGTGTAAGTTTTAACAATACTACACAATGGAGTCAAAGTAGTGTTAATTTATTTTAGGAAGACAAAGTAATTATTTTGATATTGAAATTCTTTAGCTTAACATGTCTTTTCTGAAAAAAAAAATGTTGCCTAAGAGCCATCAATAATATATTTACCTAGACCAGTTACATAAAAAAAAAAAACAAGAAAACAAAAACCACTGCTATGCTGTTGAAATTCAATACATAAGATAAAGCTACCACATTTGGGAATAAATATAAAATCTGTACATCTTGGTTTTTCTGTTCAAAATGGAGGCTTATGCACTACTTACAACAAATTGAAAATGTCCTTGGACCCTGGAAAACTAATTATTAAAGTAACATTCAGTGTAAGTTCATAACCTAATCAAGAGAAGAATAGGGCAATGCCATTACTGTAGTTAGTCTCATATTATCGTTGAAGAATTTCAACTGGATTCTTTCATTTTGTTTCCACTGTTTAACATAGTACGGTGTTTATGACAAAGAAAATTATTTTTTATGATGAAATCAAAGGAATTAAATTTATAATGAGCATCTGCATAGAATGGCTTAGGACAAGGCAAATTAAATAAAAAATACAATGAGGAAGAGATACTTGTACACAGAGCAAGCAAATTTAAAATATTATAGTAAAATGCTAAATAAGAACAAAGAAACAATGGTAATGTGAAGAAGGTTGAAAATTTTAAAAATGAATTGATTCAAAGATAAAGGAGACGAAGAAATTAGTTGGCAGTGTGTTTTCTACTTTATCCCTAATTTCCAAGATTCAGTTTCTCTGAAAAGAAAGCTCTAATTACATCTCTCTGAGTGTCTCAGTCTTCATTCTTCATTTTACTTAAAATTAAACACACATACACATACACACACCCAAAAGTAACATGTGCTTCCACAATAACGTAATATTGTAGAACTTATAGTTAAAATTTCCTTTTGTGTGCGATATAAGGTATCATTCAGACAACATATAAGACATATGGTATATATATATGATAAAATATGATATATAAAAATGTAAGATACTATTAATTTTTAGACAAAATAATAAAGACAAAACTCTGATTTTTTTTGCTTCTGATCTTGTGTACTTGAAGTCTAAAATTAAAAGAAAAACATTTCTGTCTTCTAATTTTCCCTAGACAATTTATTTTTAAATGTCTATCACCCTTATGTAAAATAGTTAATATTTGCTTGCAGTCTTCACTTTTAATTATATAAAGTTTCTATTTCACAGAACCCAAATTTATTTCCACTCTAGAAAAGAGTGAATGTGACATGTTAATGCAACATAATTATTACTTAATTTAAATATGCACTCTTTAAAAAAAGCAGTGTAATTTGACATCCCCCCAAATAGTAAGTAAAATAAAAGCCATAGTTCAGCTGGACAAGTCATTGTACAAAAATAAGCATAAAATAGTATAAATATAAAGCAGTGGATAGTATTCCTGGGTATATTTTGCCTAAGTGTTGGTGAAAATATTCTTTAATATGTATTTTAAATCTACTTACTATATTTAGACTAAATTTTTTTTTGATCCTAATAGCAAAATTAAAAAATACCAATAAAATATACTTTAACATAGGATGAATCTCATTTACATTTTTGGGAATGCTAGGAATCTTCTATCTCTAAGAAGACAGTGAAAAATATTGCACCTCATTTACTTATCATTAAAGGCATGGTTAATAATTAATCAATCGATTAAAATGAATTCAGAAATACCATGGATTATATTAATAGAGAAACACTTTGTATTTCTACTTAGTAAACCACAATTTAACAATTTAATAGTAAAATCTAAGGAATTAGATTTCAGTGTCACTTGATAATTTCAGTTGAACTGTAGTCAAGCACAAGAACTTTTTTGTTTTGATTAATAAAATAAAGCAAGTCAGAAACAACAAAAGTTGAAATAATCAGTATCTATCTCTATCTATCTCTATCGATCTATCTTTCTATCTATCTTTCCATCTATGTCTTTATTTTTTGTCGGTCATGGGGCTTGAACTCTGGGCATGGGTGCTGTCACTGAGCTCTTCTGCTTAAGGCTACCATCCTACCTCTTTGCCTGGGCATTGTCCCTGAGCACTTCAGCTCAAGGCTACCGCATAACTTCTTGAGCCACAGCACCACTTCCAGTTTTCTAATAGTTAATTGGAGATAAGAGTCTCAAGGTCTTTAGTGCCTGGGCTGACTTTGAACAGCAATCCTGAGATCCCAGGATCTCAGGATTAAAGGCATGAGCCACCTTGCCTAGCTCAGATATATTTTATTTACAGAAAAATGACTTTGTAGTAACACATATTCTATTTTTGGTTTTAATGGCAAACATTATATTTAAAAATAGGACTAATTAACTTGAGTTTGTTAAGAGCAAAAAAGCTTAAGAAAAACATCACTGGCCAAGATCCCTTGTGAAATTAAGATTCTTTAAAAAATAAGATCACTACTGATTTATTAAAAATAAAGTATGGAATTACTGTATTACTGTTGTTTTTTAAAAATAGGCCAGATCAGTTTAATGTCTACAAATAATAAAATATATCATATGAATACATTTAACTATACTGTAAATATAACTTCAATATAACCCTCAGGTTAGGTGATAGAAAGACTGTGTTGTCTTCAACAATGAAAAACAATACAGTAGCCATAAAGTAAATACAATATTTGTAAATGTATACTCTATGGTTCTATCGATATGACAATCTAAAAAGTTTTTAAAAAGCAAATCTAATGATGATTCAAGTATTCTTTACTCTTTTGCTTAAATATTATCCCTTCCTTCATTCAATCATTATTACATGCTTTATCAGGTTGTCTAGGGTGGGCTCAAATTTGTGATTCTCTTGTTCTATCCAATACCTGAGATTATAGCTGCAAACCAAAACAACTAGCTTTAGTAGTTTTAAATCTCCCCGAATTACTGAAGTTTCTTGCTAACTTCTAAGTGTTTATCTGGTATAGATGCAAATTGTTTCTGTCTAGTAGAAAAGTTAATTTCAAAATTTATATTTTATTTTCATCAAGACTATTAATCCCATGAACAATTTTCATTCCAATGTTACTTGTTTATGATACCTAATAATATACATTTGCACAAATGTGAGAAGAATCAGGTTTGTCATATTGTTCATTTCCATATGAGTGAGTTGAATTAAATATTTTATAGGTTTATATTTAAGAGAATAAGTAAAATAAATGACACATCTTTACAATTTAAAAATAATACTTTACAAAACTAACATTGTGTGACTAAGTCCAGTATTAAGTGAAATAAGCTGAAAAATAAACAATGAACATATTAGTTTGGTATGTAGTAGTGTGACTATTAACATTTTATTGTAATGCATGGCATGCCTTGGTGTATAAGTATATAATTACTGCTCAGATGCATCTGGGAACCATATTATTAAAATAAGGCAGAGCTTTGTATACCTCATTAGGTTACAGCAGATAATCTGTGTGTGCCTCAGCATTCAGATGATGAAGACTGGTGATCTTGTTTTCAGAGAAAAGGAAGTTTAAGGACTACCCATAATTTAGTTCATTGTGAAGTTTCAGATAATTTTAATAATGAAAACTCTGTTAAATTTCATCAGTGACTTAGAAAATTTTTTATAGTCCTTTGTAAGTCTCTAAGACTAGAATCAGAAAAAGTTCTGATTATCTTTAGTATGAACACCATATTTATAGCTTCATTTATATTATTATAGTTTAATCTATATATCAACTGTATATGGAATATAATATCTTCCGTTTATGGATAAATATATAAGGGTCAAGAGTTTAATTGCATTGTCAATAGCATAAATAAAACTGAATAGAACTGGAATTTGAATTATTTGTCAGGCTAGAAAGATTTTGATTTTCAAATAGTAGCGTAAAATCACTAAGAGTATAATAAAGACCTGTGTCATTGGCTCACACCTGTAATCCTAGCTACTCGATAGGCTGAGATCCAAGGACAACAGTTCAGTGCCACCCCAGGCAAGGAAAGTCAGTGAAACTCTTATCTCTAATTAACCTGTAGGAAGCATTGTATCTCAATGTGGTAGTACATGAATCTTGAGCTAAAATAGAAGAGACAGACAACAGGCTCAGAGCTCAAGCCCCACAACTGATAAAAAAAAAAGAACCTATAAAAAGCTGAAACCTTTCTTATTCATTTGGTCTGATGTTCTGTGTTTGCTTGACATTTATTAATATAGCAATTATCTTGCATCTAAATAAGACCCTTGTTCATTAAGGCCAGCATCGTCTATCTCATGTTAATAGTCACAATGTTTATTTTACTAATGTGGTGAGTGTAATATTCCTTTTTCTTTTCTTTTTATTACTTTAGATGACATTTCCCTTTTCATCCATTCATCCAGATGAATGCTTACAAATTACATGAATAGAGCCATAGATTTCCTGCATAAGCCCCATAGATACCTGATGCCTGATAGGTGTCCCATTGATATCTGATAGGTATCAATAATAAAAAGGTTATTCTAAGTAGATTGAAAGTTTATATTTTCATGTGTACTTCCTAATTGACACACAAATAGAAGATTTGAATGCCTGATTAAGAGCTATTTGAATATACTCATGAAAGGGACTCTAGTTTCATGATAGTAAATGGCAAAAATTGGTACTGTAAGAGAACAAGTGAATTCACTCTGGCCATGGCCTATGTAAGGAAGAAGATATTTTGAATGCCTTGATGAGCAATTACATGGTTTGATCTGCAAATTCAAATATATTGATGTTGTAATTTACCTATTTTAAGCTTTGTGAGAGGCAAAGAAAAGCCTCTAACCCTCTTTTCAATTGTAGTTCACTTTTAGCAGTTTCTTACATTATCTCACAGTGAATATAATTCATAATCTGTTTTTAATGCTGCAAAACTATGTTTCAATGTTACTATATCTGTAAGATACATTGTGTTGACAGTTCATTTTTTATGCAATTAATGTGTTCCAGTTACAGTAGATATTGTCCATAATTGTATTTGCAAGGGTCTTCCCTGTAAAGTGTGCTGGAGAATGGAGACATGAACATATTTAAGTCAAAATTAAGTAAGTAGGAAAGAATAAGGCAATCATGATAAGTGCCAGTTGATGAATTGTCATTTTCATTTCAACAGAAATATGAGGGGAAATTGTTGGTCAAAATGTGTGTGTGTGTGTGTGTGTGTGTGTGTGTGTGTGTGTGTGTGTGTGTGTGTGACTATTTCCGAGAAGGAACCCCATGTTCACTGGCTGACTCAAAGAAACCTGTATGTGCTTGGCTTGACACCCAAGGGCTCGTAGGGAAGGCATGACAGATTCTGCTGCCCTTGATTCCTATAAAGCATATTTGAATATTATTCTAATGGGTAACCAAATATTTGCTCTTAGCTATAGCATTAGAAGATCACTGGATTTGGGTAGGTTGTTTAGAACCGAAGTAGAAAATCTGTCAATAAGAAGACTAAGAACCTGAAACCATGTTCTACTCGAGAGTTAGTGACGGTGAGATGTGAGTGCTGACACAGCCATCCCAGTTACCCAGGAGACTCTGATTTGGAAGAATGCAGTTTGAAGCAAGAACATTCATTAGACATTTTCTCCAAAACAACCAGCAAACAAAATTACATGTGGGCATGACTCAATGGTAGAATAGCCAGCCTAGCATGTACAAGGACCTGAGTTCAATTACAGTACATGCAAAATAAATAAACAAGGAGAGATAATGATAATTTGAATTAGATAAGACCAAAGATTAAGATGACTAAACATCTATAAATATAATGATAGAGTCAC
The DNA here is from genome assembly GCF_031878675.1 of Megascapheus bottae. Classification (NCBI taxonomy): domain Eukaryota; kingdom Metazoa; phylum Chordata; class Mammalia; order Rodentia; family Geomyidae; genus Megascapheus; species Megascapheus bottae. Next base: position 24,246,509 of record NC_143521.1, read on the forward strand.
GATGTTAATCCTAACAGACATGTAAGTCAGGAAAAATGGGTCACAATCTACTTTATTTTCAATTTGATATCAATATCACTTTACATGAGTTGAAGTCTTGATCTTTGTACAGTAGAGAAAAGATCAATGAGAAGCTGGGAGAATAGCAGGTCCAATGTATAATAAGGGAGGTTGTACAAAGACTGAGAATGCTGTCTGTGTTGTGAGATGTGTGCTAGGCAAATAGGAAGTGTTACTAGTGATTGATGGACGAGGTGTTGACCATGGGATGATAAAGCCATCGTAAATTTACCATTCATGGTTGGTTGAAGTAACTTTACATGATAACAAAAAATTTGATGGTAAGAGTAAAAACTGCATAATTAATAGAATTTCACAATTATTTTCACCCTTTAGATAAAATGTAATGAAACACATAGATAAATGTAAAGAAGCCAAATAATGAAACAAATAAAAATAATTAAGTGTCTTTTCAAAATAAAATGGCAAAGACTACTTTTATACTGTGATATGAAAATTGAGATCTTTAGACATAATGATATGTAGTGATTATATTAAAAATAATAAGATTCTTCAGTTAGAAATCAGAAAAGTATCAAGAATTATATTATTGAAGAAGAAATTAATATATTTGTCACATCTTTTGTGTACATAATATACATAATATTATATACAAATTAGTATAAACAAATAGTATAGACAACATAACAATATACACAAAATTATAAAATTCACACATTTGTAAAATTCACAAATAGAATGAGCACCTATCTTTGACAAAACATCCTGGAGCAGAGATTTTTTAACTATAAATACATTAATTTGTATACCAATAATTTCATAAACATCTTCCTAATTTCCACATTCTGTGTACTGGGAATAGAGATAAATAAACCATTTCTTCAACTTTCCTCTGAGAAACTGGCAGTGAATTTGTGTACTTATTTCCATTTACTCTTTTAGTAAAACTGCTGTGAGGAAGTAGATAAGTATTTTTCCATATATTTTTATTGTAATTAATAGAAGGGTTGCATTATATTCACAAGATAGAAAGTGAATTACTTCACATACATTGATGCATTTCTCATGTCTTGGTCCCCCCTTCCCTATCCAATTTCAAATAACCAAATATGCATATATACAATATATCAGATAACAAAGTGAGATACTGTTACAATATGAGACAACCAAGGGACAGCAAAAGAGATGAGAAATAAGAGTACAATAAGGATAACAATCACTCATTATATGGCTTTTGTTTCTGTTTTCTGGAGGTCCTTTCATTTAGCATCATAGTATATGGCCTATGTCTCTAGGTTTTGTTCTATTGTAAATCTCTGCTAGGAGAGCCCAAGGTTTCTACTGATTATGAAAAATGAGGGAAAACATCCAGCCTATGTTCTTTGAATCTGGATCACTCCACTTAATATGATATTTTCTAAGTCTTTCCATTTCCTTACAAATGGGGCGATGTCGTTTTTCCTGACAGCAGCATAGAATTCCATTGTGCACAAATACCATACCTTGTTGATCCACTCATCAACTGAGGGGCATCTGGGTTTGTTTCATATCTTTGATATAGTAAATAGTGCTGCAATGAACATCTTGTGCTAGTGGATTTAGTATGTCCTTGTTTCTGGATGATTGGATAAACGCCAAGTAGTGGAATTGATGGGTCATAAGGGAGTTCTATGTTTAGTCTTTTGAGGAACTGCTATGCTGCTTTCCATAGTGGTTGAACGAGTTTTCACTCCCACCAACAGTATAGCAGTGATCCCACCTGGCCATCTCCCATCCAGCATCTGCTGTTTTTAGATTTCTTGATCCTGGACATTCTAACTGGTGTGAGGTGGAGTCTTCGAGTTGTTTTGATTTGGATTTCTTTTATGGTCAGAGATGTCGAGCATTTCTTCATGTGTCCATAGGCTATTCTTATTTCTTCTTCAGAGAAGACTCTCTTTAAGTCTTTGGCCCATCTGTTAATGGGATAGTTGTTTCTTTGGATTAGTTTCGGATTGATTCAATTTTTTGAGCTGTTGATATATTTTTAGATATGAGGCCTTTGTCCATTATATAGTTTGTGAAGACCTTGTCCCACTCTGTAGGCCTTCTAGTTAGTTTACTAGCTATGTCTTTTGCCATACAGAAGGTCTGCAGTTTAATGCAATCCAACTTATCCAACCTTTCTCTGATTTGTTGTGTTTCTTGGTCCTTAGTAAGAAAGTTTCAACCTGTGCCAAGGAAGCCTAGTGTATCTCCTATTCCTTCTTGTAAAGTTTTCAGTGTATCTTCTTTTACCTTGAGGTCTTGGTCCATTTGGAGTTAATCCTGGTGAAGGGTGGCAAAGAAGGATCCAATTTTAATTTCTGCAGATGCTTAACCAGTTCTTCCAGCACCACTTGTTGGAGAGGCTGTCTTTGTTCCATTCTATTTTTTTGGCTCTGCTATCAAAGATTAGGTGGCCATAGGTCTATGGGTTAATATTGGATCCTCAGTTCTATTCCATTGATCTTCAGGCCTGTTCTTGAGCCAGTACCAATCTGTTTTGGTCACTATAGCTTTGTAATAGAGTCTAAAGTTTTGGTCACTATAGCTTTGTAATAGAGTCTAAAGTTTGGTATTGAATTCCTCCTGCACTGTTCTTTCTGCTGTATGGGGTCTTTTATTATTCCATATGAAATTTTGGATTGCCTCTTCTATTTCTTTTAAGAATGACATTTGGATATTGATGGATATTGCATTGAATATGTATATAGCTCTTGGGAGATTGTCATTTTCACGATGTTAATTCTTCCAATCCAGGAGCACGTGAAGTTTTTCCATTTCCTCAGTTCTGCTTTAATTTCCTTTTTCAGGCTTTTAATGTTTTCATCAAAAAGGTCCTTTACACTCTTAGTTAAATTGATTGCTAGGTACTTTATTTTCATAGATGAGTATTTTTAATGACTTCATTGGGAAGAGACAAGAGACAAGAGAGAAGTAGGTCAGTGTTCTGCATTCCACTTACCACTTTGTAAGGTTGTAAAATTATTTTAGTCTATCAAAAACAATATCCCACAGAACAAATATAAAGAGAGCAAATGTTAAGATACAGTACTGTTTATTTACCAGTAGATATCTTGCTTATTACCTGTCAAATTTTATTGTATTTTTATGTTCTCAATAACTGGACATAATTCTCATGTTCTTATTTGTTTTGATCATATGCATGCACAATATCAAAGAATACAAGTCATTATTTCATTAGTACACATCAGAGATAAAGCTCTTTGATTATCATTTAAGAAATTTAAAACAATTGCAGTTGAAGACTTTTGAAAATCTTTGCCTAGCTTTTTTCTTTGAACAGGAATCAACGCTTTTATCAATGACTCAATTCTTCCATAAGGTGTCAGCCTTACTCTAGTTGTACAGGATATTGGTCTCAAAACAACATGTCATTTTTATCAGTTCCAGTTTACGTACTTTCCATTACAAATTCACTAAGTAATTGATAATAATTGTTTAATACATTGTTTTCTTATAGACAATAAGTGCATCACTTAAATTGAGTGAGAAGAATATTTAGGATAAAAGAAAACTTTGTTTGCAAATCAAAGTGCAAATTCTGTCTCTGATTCATATTTTAATATTCAGTCCTCCTATGATAATGTATTACAAAGAATTTTTCTATGTTTTCAATTGAGGGCTTAGCATCCACAAACTACCAGTATTGAGAATGAACGAGACTTCATTTTTCCATAAGGATCTGAGAGCACATTTACTTAGTCTTTATTTTCAATTGTTCCTCCTATACCAAGAAAGTCAAGGCAATACAATCCAAGATCTCATTCCATTTCAGCACTGCCTATTATTGATGTGGCATTATTCAGCGCAGTTATAAGCCTCTTTCAAATAAAAGCCATTGCAAGCTGTGGAAACAGACACATCAGTCTTTGTGAGTTTATTTACTATTTGCCTTTAATTATCTTTTTGACTTTCTGAAAGAACCAAAGTGTCCAAAGTGACATTTCAATAACTGTAATTTTCCTGCTAGGTTAGAAATGATAGGTAGCCAAAAGAATCAGCAGTATTACAGGAAATGCTGAGAGATCTTTGGGTTTATTCTGCAATTGAAAAGGACATACTATGAAAGAAAGAAGAGATATAGGAAGGAACAATATGTTAGTACCATACAATACAACAAGGGTTTGGAAAAGCCTTTGAATGTACTTCAGGCTGACAAAATAATTTTCCATTTAGTTTTCCCCTCTGTTTAATTCAGTACAGATGTCAAAGCTATGAAGAAACCTCTAGAACTGAAAGGTCAAATGCATTATACAGGAAAGAAAATTTCTTTAAAAATGGCCAAAGTACTTTGGGCTGAGTTTGGCATAGCAGAAGTTTGCTTGCCTAGCATGCACGAAGACGGGGGTTCAATTCTTCTGTACCACATACATAGAAAAAGCCAAAGTGATGCTGTGGCTTAAGTGGTAGACTTCTATCCTTGAGAAATCCCAAGGACATTGCTCAGGCCCTGAGTTCAAGCCACAGGACTGGCAAAAAAATTTGACCGAAGTACTTTGATGATTACCCTATATGTATTATACTTTTTGTTTATTTCTACTGTGCTCACTCTTATTCCTTCCCCATTTTGTCGGACTTCATTTTCACTTCTTCACCACTTTGTTCTTCTCTATTCCTCTTTTGTATTAATTTTTTTAATTTGTCCTATAGGAAAGATTATTTGCTTTCATGTATTTAAGTGAATATATATACTAATATTTGTGAATGTTTTACTTCCAACTAAAGATCAATTTGTAAAGAAAACTTTATTATGTATAGAAAATAAAAGACTGATTATGTTATAAGCTCATTTACTTATCTGTGAATAAATGATTTCTCAAAATAAAGACATACAATTTGATGAGTTACCAGAGCTCTTAGCCTAGTCTTATAAATTTAGTGTCTAAAACAATGGCATTAATTAAAAAAACACAAAAGATAACTGATGATATATACATAAAGTTTAAAATTAGCTCTAGATATAAGACATTGAAATATTGAATTCCCCCAAATTCAAGTCCAGCAAGAAATTGTTCTTATGTTATTATTTCTTTGGGATGAGAATTTCTTTACCAGGCATGTTTTATGTAATGGTGCAAACTTAAATTTATACCACACAATATGAACACAAGTAACATATAAATTCATGGCCTATAGACAAATATATCTTAATCCTTTTTTGATATGTAGGTAGTGCATCTTCATACTTTGAAGTATTAATGCTATATTTTGTCCTTGTGTGTAAATAATTCACAGTGTTTTGGGTTTTCCTATCTTGTTTCTGTTTGTCTTAACTAATGGACATTTCATTTTCCTAGGCTCTGTAAAATTAATACTTTTCAAATTTCTCCATGGCTGTTATCTGTGTGTGTGTGTGTGTGTGTGTGTGTGTGTGTGTGTGTGTGTGTGTGTGTGTGTGCATAGTTCATGGGGCTTGAGCTAAGCCTGGGAGCTGTTCCTGAGCTATTCAGCTCAAGGCTACCACCCTATCCCTGGGCCTGGGTGTTGTCCCTGAGCTCCCCAGCTCAAAGCTACAGCCCTACCCTTGAGCCAAGCCCCACTTCCCATTTTCTAGAGGGAGATAAGAGTTGCAGGTCCTTTTGTGCCCAGGCTGGCTTTGAACTTTGATCCTCAGATAAAAGCCTCCTGAGTAGCTAGGATTATAGGTGTGAGCCACCATGCCTGGCTCAAAGCTGTTATCTTTAGACACAAAAAATGATATATCATGAACTTTTTTTGCCAGATTAAACATAATTTTTGAAATGAAATCTTCTTAACTACACAGAGTGACAAAGAAGAGGATATTTCTGAAAACATTATATTTGAATCTTGATGTGCTTTGTCTAAGCATACACATTTAGGGGAACAAACCCCAAACTAGGTATTGCAATATACTTATACATTTGAGAATATCAAAAGAAATTACTCGAAAGAACATAGACTGAGTGCTTTTCCTCATTTGTCATAATCAGTAGTAACCTAGGGCTCTCCTAGCAGAGATTTACAATAGAACAAAACCTTGATACGTAGGCCATATAGAATGACACTACATAAAAGGACCTCCAGGATATAGAAACAAAGGCCATATAATGAATGATTGTTGTTCTTAAGGTACTATGTTATCTCTCATCTATTTTGCTGACCCTTGGTTATCTCATATTGTTACAGTATTTCACCTGGTTATTTGACATATTGTATATATGCGTATTTGGTTATTTGAAGTCAGATAGGGAAGGGAGGAAAACAAGATGAGGGGCGAGGGGGGGAATAGAGACCAAGACATGAGAAAGGGTATCAATATATGTGAATATAATGTAACCTTTTTGTTAATTACAACAAAATATATGAAAAAAAGAAATTACAGTAAGACTGAAACTAAATGAAAGATATAAATTTTAAAAAATGAAAGCTAAAATTCACTAATAAAATTAGCCTGTCCAGTAAAATGTCCTTCTGGAAAGGAAATGTTAGCAACAGCCTATTATATAAAAGGTAGTGGCAGGGAATGTAACTCAATGGTAAAGCACTGGTATAATATGTGCAAACAGTTATTGAAGGGATTTCAGTTTAACAAGTCCTTTTATGTGTGCAATGCAATTTAGTCAGTATCAACATTCATCATTTCTCCACTACTACCTCCCAATCCTTTGTTAGTTTCACCACACTTCCTAGTTCTATTTCATCAAAATACCTTGAGTCAGAAGTCTGTTTTTCTCCTCCAATTTTCTTCCCATCCATCTAGATCCTACCATTAACTATAAACAACACAGGTAAAACATATTTTTACTTCTTGTAAACTGTCTTAATACTTCAATGACATTGCACCACAGATTCCCATTCATACATTTACAATATTTTAGTTCAACCTATTTATATGTTCATATAATTATGCATGTGTTTACATTTGTATTGGTTTGATGTCTAATATCCACATATATTTTACTCACACTTTTCTCAGTATTAACCATATCTCTGTGACTGAAATAATTTCCTCCTTCCTGATGAATGAATAAAATTCTAGTGAATAAAATTCAATTCTGTTTAATATGTATGATCCATCATCTAACATTTATTGATCACTCCATCTATCAACCTAGCTATCTATCCATCTATCTGTCACATTTTCTTGATTCATTTCTTGGTTATAAAGCATCTGCTATGTCATTTTTTTGGACAGCAGCATAGAATTCCATTGTGTACAAATACCACATCTTGTTGATCCATTCTTCAACTGAGGGACATCTGGGTTGGTTCCATATCTTTGCTATGGTGAATAATGCTGCAATGAACATTGTTGTGCTAGTGGATTTAGTATGCTTTTGTTACTGGATGGTTGGGTAAATGCCAAGTAATGGAATTGCTGGGACATAAGGGAGCTCTATGTTTAGCCTTTTGAAGCACTGCTTTCCATAGTGGTTAAACGAGTTTGCACTCCCACCAACAGTGTAGTAGTGACCCTCCAGGCCACATCCCCTCCAGCATCTGTTGTTATTAGTTTTCCTGATCCTGGCCATTCTAAATGGAGTGAGGTGGAATCTTAGCGTTGTTTTGATTTGCATTTCTTTTATGACCAAAAATGTTGAGCATTTCTTCATGTGTCTATAGGCCATTTTTATTTCTTCTTCAGAGAAGACTCTCTTTAAATCTTTGGCCCATTTTTTAATGGGATGGTTGTTACTTTGGAGATTACTTTTGGAGTGATTCAATTTTTTGAGCTGTTGACATATTTTAGATATGAGGTCTTTGTCTGCTGTATGGTTGGTGAATATCTTCTCCTACTCTTTAGGCTTCCTAATTAGTTTACTAGCTATGTCCTTGCCATACAAAAGCTCTGCAGTTTAATGCAGTCCCACTTATCCAGCCTTTCTCTGATTTGTTGTGATTCTTGGTCCTTATTAAGAAAGTTTCAACCTGTGCCAAGGAGGCCTAGTATATCTCCTATTCCTTCTTGTAAAGTTTTCAGTGTGTCAGCTTTTACCTCGAGGTCTTTGATACATTTGGAGTTAATTCTAGTGCAGGGTGATAAAGAAGTATCCAACTTTAGTTTTCTGCAGGTGCTTAACCAGTTCTGCCAGCACCACTTGTTGAAGAGGCTGTCTTTCTTCCATTCTATTTTTTGGGGCTCCCTTGTCAAAGATTAGGTGGCCATAGGTCTGTTTTTTAATATCTGGGTCCTCAATTCTACTCCACTGGTCTTCAGGCATGTTCTTGTGCCAGTACCAAGCTGTTTTGATAATTATAGCTCTGTAATAGAGTCTAAAGTTTGGTATTGAAATCCCTCCTGTGCTGTTCTTTCTGCTAAGAAGTGTTTTTGCTATACGGCATCTTTTATTATTCCATATGAAATTTTGGATTGCCTTTCTATTTCTTTAAAGAATGACATTGGGATATTGTTGGGTATTGCGTTGAATTTGTAGATAGCTCTTGGCAAGATTGTCATTTTCACAGTGTTGATTCTTCCAATCCAGGAACATGGGAGGTTTTTCTATTTCCTTAGTTCTGCTTTAATTTCCTTTTTCAGGGTTTTAAAGTTTTCATCCAAAATGTCCTTTACATTCTTTGCTAAGCTAATTCCTATGTATTTTATTTTCTTTGAGGCTATTGCAAAAGGAGTTGCTTTCCTCATTGTTGCCTCATTCCTCTCACTGTTGGTGTAGAGGAAGGCAGTTGATTTTTGAGGGTTAATTTTATACCCTGCTACCCTTCCAAAGTTTTGAATCAGCTCAAGGAGCTTGGGAGTAGAGTCTATAGGGTTCTTTAAATACAAAATCATGTCATCTGCAAAGAGAGAAAGTTTTACTTCCTCTTTCCCTACTTGGATCCCCTTTATTGCTTGCTTCTTGCCTTATTGCACTGCCTAGGAATTCTAAAACTATGTTAAAGAGTACTGGAGAGAGTGGGTATCCTTGTCTCTTTCCTGATTTTAGAGGGAATGGCTTTAGCTTTTTGCCGTTAAATATAATACTAGGTATGTGTTTGTCATACACAGTCTTTATTATATGAGGAATGTTCCATGGATTCCAAGTTTCTCCTGAGCTTTTAACATAAAGGGGTGTTGGATCTTGTCAAATGCCTTTTCTGCATCTATTGAGACAATCATATGATTTTTCTCCTTGCTCCTGTTGATGTGTTGAATTATATTAATTGATTTGCATATGTTGAACCAGCTTTGCCTCCCTGTGATGAATCCTGTTTGATCATAGTGTATAACATTTTTGATGAGTTGTTGTAGACAGTTGGCCAGTATTTTGTTGAGGAGTTTTGCATCGATGTTCATCAAAGAAATGGGTCTATAGTTCTCTTTCTTTGATGAATCTCTGTCTGGTTTGGGGATGAGGGTTATACTGGCTTCATAGAATGAGTTTGGTAAAGAACCTTCATTTTCAGTTTCGTTGAAGAGCTGAGAACTATTGGTGTGAGCTCTGCTTTGAAGACCTTATAGAATTCAGATGTGAATCCATCTGGCCCTGGGCTTTTCTTAGGTGGAAGTTCTCTTATTGCTATTTCTATTTCAGAGCTTGAAATAGGCCTGTTATTTGGGTTAGTTCTTCTCAATTCAGTGTGGGTATGTGAGTATTGGCCTAAAATGTGGTCTGGTTTGGAAAATGTTCCATGTGCTGCTGAGAAAAATGTATATTGTGTTGTTGCTGGGTGGAATAATCTGCAGATGTCTGTTAGATCTAGTTGGTCTATATGGTTGTTCAGTTCTAAGGTTTCTCTGTTGAGTTTTTGCTTGTTGATCTGTCCATAGGTGAGAGTGGTGTATTAAAGTCACCAACAATCACTGTGTTTCAATCTATGTATGGTGTCAGTGAAAGTAAAGTTTGTTTGATGAAGTTCGGAGCTCCGGGATTCGGTGTGTAGATATTTAGGATGGTTATTTCCTCCTGGAGGAAAGATCCCTTTAGTAGAATGTAGTAACCTTCTTTGTCTTTTCTCACTAATTTTAGTTTGAAGTCTATTTTATCTGATATGAGGATGGCAACTCCAGTCTGTTTCCTTTGTATATCTTCTATGGACCTCACTCCTGAGTACCAAATTAGCATTCTCTGAACATCTATCTTTAACAACTGCAGAAATCATAATGTGTTCTGATCTAAATTACCCCATATACCTGTAGTTTTGAACAGTAGCTTGGTCTGAGTTACTTCATTCTGCAATGTAGAAGTTTGCTCTAGTTACATTTGTAACACTGAAGAAGAATTACTCTGCCTCTTGTTTGTGCATGAAAACCAATACTGTTCTAGCCCCAAACTATGAAATAAAAAAGATAAATTACTTTTTCCTCTTAATAAGATATTATCTAGTCATTTACCAAATTCAAAAACTTTTTTTTAAAAGAAGGTAAGTTCTAACTGGGTGCCAGTGGCTCATGCCTCTCAGCTCTAGCTACTCAGGATAGTGATTTGAAGATAGGTTGGACAAAATGTTTCCAGGAGACTCTTATCCCCAATTAATCACTCAAAACTGGAAGTGGCACTGTGGCTCAAGTGGTAAAGTGCTAGCTTTGAGCACAACCAGACTCAGGGACAGCACCCAGACCCTGAGCTCAAGGCCCACAACCTATCAAAAAATGAATCAGGCTTCTTGTTTTCAACAAATTTCCCTGACCTCAAGTGATGTTTTAAAACTTACATATCCTAAGATCTATATATCCCTGCTTGGCAGATCATTTCTGATTATAGACTGACCACAATTACTCTAATCACTAGTTAAATTGGAGGAAAAGTGTATTTGCTAATGACTATGCATTCTAAGTAAAATTAAGAAAACATTGTCAATTACAGACAATAAAATAGTGTAGTTTGGGCACTTACTGTTATACAATACCCTTCCCTTACAGGATCACACAAACATATCTACTTATTATACAGCTCTCTGTGACAATATTTTCCGAAGGTGCCTGAAATATGCCTAAATTCAAACCAAGTCCCGCTCTTCTCCCCAAGTCCACTTCTAACTTCTTCCATGGTCTAATTGGGATCAATTAAGATAACTTCATCCTTTCAAGTACTATGTCAAAAACTCTGAGTTAGTATGCTCAGGTTTTCACCTTCCACATTGTCAAAAAATCATGATAATTTCACGTTGTAAATCTATCTATATTCTGTTGCATCTCATTGTTTAAATTGCTACCATTGGTTTGAGACCTTTGTAGTGCCCTAAACAAGTATTGTAAGACTTGGATTTTTTTACATCCACGTAAAGCATTCTAAAAGTAAATTCAGAGTAAATTTAAGTAGAATCAGACCATGTATAACCTAAGCCACTCACCACTGGATTTCCTTTATTACTTTGAAAAAAGGCACAAGGCCAAAGTGGTGCAAATTTTGAGGGAACTTCTATTGTCATAATCTTAGAAATAAAATCTCAGACACATTAGAACACTCAGATAAGAGAGATAAGGGAGCTTGTTTCCAAAATGAGGGAATGGATCTGGGACAGGTTATAGGAATAATGTATGAAGGATCACATTCATACAGAGAGGGTAGTCTGTCCCAAATCAGAGGAAGCAATAGGCCCTGTTACTAGATTGCCTGAATGGCCCAGGCTCCAGTAATTTCCCACTAGTCATAGGGTGGTATTCTAAGGAAGTTTTTTTCAAGATGTTAAAAAAAGTGGGGTTTTCTTTGTTGATTTTTTTTTTTACCATTTCACAAAGCAGCCCAAGAACACAGTATGTCCTTCTCAGTGTTACTCATTCCAAACTTCTCTCCCATCCATCCTCTACCCATTCCTTTCCAAAATCTTCTTAATTTTTTAAGATACCCATTAGATACTTTTTTTTTTTTTGCCAGTCCTGGGCCTTGAATTCAGGGCCATTTGTAACCATTTGTACCACCCACTATTTACCTACAAGAAGCTGTTCTTTTTATTTATTTATTTTTTTAATGTAGGATAAAGACAGTTTTCTTTGGGGTCATGATGTCACTCTTCATTATAGGATTAATCCAAGGTAAGAGTAGGAGAAAGAGAAGAATGTAAGAGATTACAGTTTTGCATACACCAATGGGCAAAGGGAGGAAAAGTCAAGAATTTATTTTTATAAAATATTAATTAAGGGTAGGAAAACATCCACAGAGAATTGCTCCACAGAGAATGAGCCATTCTGTCATCTAGACTACTAAGTGAAAATATATTTTAAGCAAAAAAAGAATATATAAAGAGTGAGCCCAAAATAAAATTCTACCAATATTTTCTCTATGTTGATATTTGTCTATGTTGATTTTTACCTCTTGTCAAGAGCAGAAAGGCTAATTAGAGTAGCTAAGTAAATAAATTATGAACAAAAAAATGATAGTTTGTTTCATAACTTACAGATTTATTTTTTATAAGTGACTATAAATATTTGCCATTATCAATTCCTATAATCTATAGGCCTACTTATGTAATTCTGTTCTTCAGATAAGTTTTTATCTCTCATCTCTTTTGCTGTCCCTTGGTTATCTCATATTGTTACAGTATCTCACTTTGTTATCTGATATATTGGATATATTTGTATTTGGTTACTTGAAATTGGATAGGGAAGGGGGGAAAACCAAGATAGGGGGGTGAGGGGGAGGGTAATGGGGACCAAGACATGTGAAAGGGTATCAATGTATGTGAATTAATGAACCTTCTATCTGGAAAATACCATGTAACCCTTTTATTAATTACAATAAAAATATTTAAAAAATAAAACAACACAATGAAACTTTTACTTTAAAAGAGTAAAATCAATGAGATAGATTTTAAAAGTTCCATTTGCCCACTCTTTTAAAGCTCATAAACTTATGAATAAAGACTTTGGGAAAGGGCCGAGAGTTTGGCCTAGTGGTTAAAGTGTTTGCCTAGCATGCATGAAGACCCGGGTTTGATTCCTCGGTACCACATACATAGAAAAAAGCCAGAAGTGGTGCTGAGGCTCAAGTGATAGAGCTCTAGCCTTGAGAAAGTCCAAAGACAGTGCTCAGGCCCTGAGCTCAAGCCCAGGACTAGGAAAAAAAAGACTCTGGGAAAATTCTATCCTATTGATTAATAAACATGATATTTATATATAAACTTTTAACTGTTCAAAGTGGCATTTATTGAATTATTTTATTGGACTTTCCTTTTAGATGGATTATAAAATTATCTTCAGGCTATAAGCAAATATTTTTTTCATTGTCATTTATTTACTTAGTTGCATTCCTTCTTAAACAACCTGCAAAGTATTTCTTGTATCTCATTACAATGACAAAAAAAAACAAATTTACCACAGACTGATTTTGACCTTTTATATCATTTTGTAGTACAATTATGTATAAAACTATGAAATGTATCAAGAAAATTGCTCCATCTATTTAGTTAGATATAATGAAAATATTTTCATTTGTTTCTAATATCTTATATGATATGATAAGTGTACTTGAGTTTTATTTCAATATCATTTAGAATTCAAATAGCATCACAAGTCTTAATTCATGGCAAACAGTTAAATGTTTTAAAATACTAAAATAATTTCTAAAATATTTATTTTATACTATTATTCTACATGTACTTAATTGGCAATATCAGAAGGATATAACTCAGATATACAAACAAACAACTTTGCTAATCTGACAAGGAAATAGGAGCTGTAACTTCAAATGAAAATTTTAAATTTCCACATTCCAGTAAATACATCTTTATAAACTAGAACTTGCTGTTCTTTTCCCATTATGTTTTCTTGGAAGATTAATAAGTTGTAAGAGAAATTTTCTTACAAATTCTCTGTGTATGTGTTTTAACTCCCCTATACCTGCAAAAATGTGACAAGAATGCATTAGTTACATTAGTATAAGAAGAAAAGGAATAAGGTGTTAGGAGGCTATAAAAGATAAGCAGTGACCTTCATTTAATTTTCAAATTGGATATTCTCTCTTGAAAACCCTGAAATAAAGCCTATTATCTAGAGTTCCCATGTGATCTGGAGATAGTGCCCTAGAATTGGCACAAAGTAAAATTTGGTGTTATGGTTTCTGGCTATACTTGAACATATATTTTAAAAATTTATATAAATATGAATTCACCAGATTAATAAGACTTTTTTAAAAAAAACTTCAACAAGATTTCCAGTATTTGGTCCAACTTTCAGAGTAGTTCTTAAAATAATATTTTCTATATTTAAAATAGTCATGTGTTCTGAATATATATGAATACAAACTTTTATAATAATTTGTATTTTTTTGTCTATCATGGGGCTTGAATTCTGGTCCTGGGTGCTGTCCCTGAGCTCTTCAGCTCAAGGATACCCTCCTACCCACAGTGCCATTTATAGTTTTCTAGTGGTTAATTGGAGATAATTGTCTCACTGGGTTTAGTGCCCAGACTGTCTTTGAACTATGGTCCTCAAAGCTCAGCCTCCTAAATAGCTAGGATTACAGACATGAGTATCAGCACCGGATACAAATATAAACTCCTATTTTAAGATGATCCCTTTCTCAGGTATACAAATGATTATATATTAAAATTTCCTAATAAAACCATTGCCTATGTTATTTTCTCCCATAATTATAGTTAGGTAACTTTTGGTATGTTGGAATTTTATATATTTTCTGAAGGGATATTAAAAAGTTTCTTTGAACAAAACATTGATTCTGACATTGTAATTATGATGTAGCCCAACAGTCTTACTAAAGAAACAGTTCTGAGTTGCTGTCTTCAGTTAGATGAGTCTAGGATACATGTGGCTCAGGCTTGTAATAGTAGTTGTTCAGACAGTAGAGATCTGAAGATCACAGTTAGAAGCCATCTAGAGCAGGAAAATCCATGAGATTATTATCTTTAATTAATCACACACACACACACACACACACACACACACACACACACACACACACACACAGAAATCCATAAGTGTTGATGTACCTAAAGTAGAGTACTACTCCAGCAAAATCCTCAATAATATTTCTCTGGCTCTGACTCCAATCCCCACAACCAGCACATATACACATAAAAACTTTGGTGTTTCTGGTTTCCATAGTTTAATTCTCCTTAGAGGGATTTTACACCAATATCTCATGGACACTTAAAAGTTGATTAGGCCAGGCTCTGGTGTCTCATGCCTGTAATCCTAGCTACTCAAAAGGCAGAGATCTCAGGATTACAGTTCAAAGGCAGCCCAGGCACTAAAGTCCTTGAAACTCTTATCTCCAATTAACCACCAGAAAATCAGAAGTGGTACTGTGGCTCAAGTGGTAGAATAGCTTTGACCTGAAGAGCTCAGGGACAGTGCACAGGCCCAGAGTTCAAGCCCCACAACTGACCAAAAAAAAAAAAAAAAAACACCTTAATCTGGAAGTTTATTGAGAAAGTACTATATGTAATTTCTGTAAATGAAAAATTTTAATTAACAAAGTTGGGGTGGCCCAACATTAGAGTGATGAATGTTGACTGAATACAGTGGTTTATGGTAGACACACAAGAAGTGTCTTTGCTATCTTTTTATAATAGAGTATAAAATATTCTTTGTGACTTTACATGTAAGGAATCTGGCTTATAGTTTCACTAACTGTGCCAACTAAACTACAATTGTGTATTTTTTATTTGAGTATAGGTTTTCTAAAAAAAAAAAAACTTCATTCAATATGTTTTAGCCACTTGGTGACATATAACTAGGGCTCATATTATCTCAAATTGCATTTTAAGTTTTTAAGTATACTTTCATACATAATTGTTGATGTTATATACTACTCATACACTACACACATATATCAATGACATTGAAATATGAAGTCATGTTGTATATTCATAGCCAATCTATATAGATGAAAAGTTCCCTAGAGATGGTTTTTGTGTGTGTTTTTTTGCAATGGTAATAGAACTTTAATTCAGAGCCAGGGCATTATTCCTTAGCTTTTCTGCTCACAGCTATTGGTCTACCACTTGAACCACTTCTTATAAAACAGTGCTTTTTATGGTTAATTTGATATATGAGTCTCAAAAGCATTTTTTCTTGACCTGGCTTTGTAATTGGATTCTCAGATGTCAGATTCCTGCAGTGCTAGGTTTAAAACTGAACTACCCAGGTTCCATAAATAAAAATATCTCAATTGAGAACAAATAAAGTTGTTTGCTATGGTAAAAAAGTAGCACATAATAAATGAATGAATCATAAATATATTTTTTTTCTAATTTTTAGTTAATCATTGGGTTTGGAATTAAGTCATTTTTTTTATTCCAAAATCATACAAGTCTCAATGCAACTATGTTTCTCTGCCTTCTATAGAATTCCAAGCGAGGCAGCATGGCTGCCATTTTCCTCAATGCTACGGTCTCCATGGGTTTGTAAACTAAGTATTGGGTATTGCCACATACATTTCTTGTACTTGTTTACTAGTAGTCTGATTTACAAGCCAACATTTGTAGCTGCAATTAATGGAACATTTACTTTTTTTTTTCCTGTCAGCATCAGAAATCTCTTGATTCCTTTGGGTTGTGTTTATTACACCTTCCAGATGTAGTTAAATCATAATAACGTACACACATTTACAAAACACTTCTGGCAATCTAAAGAATCTCTCCTGGCAAACTTAATCCAGAAATTTGCAAGGGTAGTAGCAAGAGCTGTTTGTTTCAAAACAGAACTCATTATACCAATTTTCTTCCTGGCCAGGAGTGTGGCCTAGTGGTAGAGTACTTGCCTAGCATGTATGAGGCCCTGGGTTTGATTCCCTGGTACCACATACACAGAAAAAGCCAGAAGTGCTGATGTGGCACAAGTGGTAGAGCGCTAACCTTGAGAAAGCCCAAGGATATTGCCTAGGAACTGAACTCAAGCCAGGACTAGCATAAAATTTTTTTCTTTTTTTTCTGATATGTTCTTTCTTCCCTTTTCTTTTCCCTCCCTCCCTCCCTTCCTTCCTTCCTTCCTTCCTTCCTTCCTTCCTTCCTTCCTTCCTTCCTTCCTTCCTTCCTTCCTTAATTCTTTCCTTCCTTCCTCTTGTATTTTTCTTTTTTTGACTTGGTACCTGACACTTTTGTTCATTGGTTACTCTTCTATCAACGGAGCCATTCCTCTAACCCTTATTCATTTTCGTTTTTTTTTTTTTAAGAATTTATTAACGTTGATTCTGACATCGTATTTTAAATGACAGGTTTAACAAACGAGTGTTCAAGAAAGGAATCTCTATTTACAATCAATGGGACTTAGTATTTAGAACTTAATCAAAATTAGGCTAAGGGATTGTATGTCATAGAAACATATTAATTTAGGAAATAAAACATTACGTCTATAGAGTCATAGGTTTTTATATCTATATAGTTATGTTTATATTTCCATTACCATGTCCATAGCATTGGGTATGCAGATATTGAGTCCTCGCTCTTGTACTCTTTGGATTTAATAGCCATATTTTAAGGATACCATGAGCCTTTTGATTGTTTCCATTGCCTGGCTATTGTGAATAGTGCAGAGATGAACATGCTGAGCAGGTGTCCTTATCATATCTTCTTTAAGAAAACTCCACACTGCTTTCCAGAGTGGCTGAATTAGTTTATATTCCCATCATAGTGTAGTAGAGTTCCTTTTTCTCCACAGCCCCGCCAGCAACTGTCATTATCTGAGTTCTTACTGGGGTAAGGTGGTATCTTAGGGTTGTTTTTATTTGCATTTCCTTTATGACCATCGATGATGAACATTTTCTCATATGCTTTTCTGCCATTTTAATCTTTTCTTCTGATAAGTTTCTCTTTAGTTCCCTTGCCCATTTAGTGAATGGTTTATTGGGTTTGGCGGGGATTAATTTTTTGAGTTCCCTGTAGATACTGGATATTAAGCATTTGTCAGATGTATTATTGGTGAATGTCTTTTCCAAGTTGGTTGGCTGTCCCTCTACTTTTGCAACTATGTTTTTATCTGTACAGAAACTTTTTATTTTTAGGTAGTCCCATTTATTGAGTCTCTCTCCTATCTGTTGTGACCCTGGGATTCTGTTCAGGAATCTTTTGCCTGTGCCTATGAGTTCCAGTGTCTCTCCTACTTTATCATGTAGCAGTTTCACCATTTCCAGTTTGACGTTGAGGTCTTTGATCCACTTTGAGTTAATGCTTGTGCATGGCGAAAGGCTAGGGTCAATTTTTAGTTTTCTGCATGTGGCTGCCCAGTTTTGCCAGCATCAATAATTGAATAGACTGTGTTTGTTCCACCGTATATCTTTGGCTCCTTTGTCAAATACAAGTTACCTATAGGTATGTAGTTCTATTTCTGGGTCTTCTATTCTGTTCCACTGATCTTCTGGTCTGTTTTTGTGCCAATACCAAGCAGTTTTTATTATTATGGCTCTATAGTAGAGTTTGAAGTCTGGTATTGTAATACCTCCAGCATTGCTCTTTTTGCCTAGAATTGTTTTGGCTATTCTAGGTCTTTTCTTGTTCCATATGAATCTTTGAATTATATCTTCTATTTCAGTAAAGAATGTCTTTGGGATTTTGATGGGGATTGCATTGAATTTGTATATCAATTTTGGTAGTATAGCCATTTTCACTATGTTGGTTCTCCCTAGCCATGAGCATGGGATGTCTTTCCATTTCCTAGTGTCTTCTTTAATTTCTTTCATTAGGCTTTTATAGTTTTCACTGAATAATTCCTTTACATCTTTGGTTAAGTATATTCCTAAGTATTTTATTCTTTTAGTGACTATTGCGAATGGGATCATTTTCTTGATTTGGCCTTCTGTTTGTGTATTTTTGGTGTACAAGAAGGCTACTGACTTCTGAAGGTTAATTTTGTATCCTGACACTTTGCTAAAGTAGTTTATTAATTCTAAAAATTTGGGAATGGAGTTTGTTGGGTCACTCAAATAGAGGATCATGTCATCTGCATATAGGGATAGTTTAATTTTTTCTTTCCTGATGTGGATCCCTTTGATGTCCTGTTCTAGCCTTATTGCTCTGGCTAAGGGTTCCAGCTCTGTATTGAAGAGAAGTGGAGAGAGGGGCATCTCTGTCTAGTTCCTGATTTTAAGGTGAATGGTTCCAGTCTTTCACCATTTAGTATAATACTGGCTGTAGTTTTTTCATATATGGCTTTAACTATTTTGAGGAATGTACCTCTTATTCCTATTTTTTCTAGTTCTTTAAGCATGAATGGATGTTGTATTTTGTCAAATGCATTCTCCGTGTCCAGAGAAATTATCATATGATTATTTTATCCTTAGCTCTATTAATGTGATGTATTACATTGATTGATTTGCGAATGTTAAACCAGCCTTGCATCTGGGATGAAGCCTACGTGATCATAGTGTATGATTTTTTAAATTTTGTTTCTGGATTCTGTTGGCTAATATTTTATTGAGAAGTTTTGCATCTGTATTCATTAGAGAGATAGGTCTGTAGTTTTCTTTTTTTGTTGGGTCTTTCCCTGGTTTGGGGATGAGAATAATATTAGCTTCATAAAATGAGTTTGGTATTGCTCCTTCTGTTTCTATTTCTCAGAAGAGTTTCAAGAGTATAGGTGCTATTTCATCTTTAAACATCTTGTAGAATTCCGCAGTGAAACCATCTGGACCTGAGCTCTTTTTGGTTGGCATATCCCTGATTGTTTCCACAATTTCATTGTAAGAGATTGGTTTGTTCAATTTGTTTGCCTCATTGTTGTTCAGTGAGGGTAGCCTATATTTATTAAGAAATAATCCATTTCTACTGGATTT